>NW_024070202.1:93619648-94105985 GCF_014754425.2 Oryx dammah
CTTAGTGTTCAACCCATCTCCACTCTGCCTCACTCCCGATACCATCAGGAGTAATAATTTCATGTGCCCACACTGTGACCCACTCAGACCTCCATTTCCTTACTTGGTCAGTGTCAATTCAGTGTTCAGCTCAGCACATGTGTGGTGAGTATCCAATTTGTGCCAGAGATGCAGGAGGCAGGGGTAGAGGTAAATTTACAGTATCTTCAAAGAAATTATAGTTAGATAGCAGAGGGAAATGAGTATGTCATAAAACTAGCTGAGGCCAAGAGGAAAATGAGTAGAGTCATTAGAGAAGTAAAAAGTATGGGCAAAGCTTCTGGCTGGAGCATTAGTGGAAAAGAGGTGATTTTGTACTGAACTTGTAACGATGTATAGGAATTGGATATGTAGGGAGACAGAGGGAAGTCCCTGAGGAAAGACAAAAAGATAGAGCAGGTGTGGAGGAAGACAAGGCTGTAGACTGGGTTCAGGCAAGAACATTTGGTTTCTTACTTTTCCCATTCCTTATTCTTTGTCAGCTCAGTAAAGCTTTTGAAGAGAACAATTTGTTGGTGGGGGCTGGCATCAGAGGTGCATACATTCTCAGAAGCCTTTCCGAGAAGGGGAGCCAACAGCTGACACTGCATCTCTATGGCCTTCTGTCCCCAGTGCAGAGTGACGAGTGGCTGGAGTTGGAGGAGGATGCCCAGAAGGCCTATGTGATGGGACTCCTAGACCGGCTGGAGGTGGTCAGTAGGGAACGGAGACTGAAGGTGGCCCGAGCTGTTCTCTACCTGGCCCAAGGTGAGCAGCCACCTTTGCCAACTTGAGAGGGTTGGAGACTGGGGAGAGAGATAGTGTTATCAGGGCTAGGATGATGCAAGTCATGCTGGGAAAGCCAGGTCCCTGCCTTTCAAGGACAATCGTGTGCTAGGAGTAGCCTTGTACTTACGTGAAGGGGAGATAGTGGTAGATCCTGCTCTGGATCCCTTGGAATCAACCTTTATCTTTCCAGGCGTGCCAGGATTTCTTACAGGGTTCTTTTTTTCCTTAACCTGGGCTATAATTGTTTATAGAGAGGGTCACTGTGGCCAGAGCTGACAGTGTACCACCACTAGCTGAGCTTTCTTTCTCCAGGTGTGGCCTGGCTCTGACAGGGAATGTAACAGGGGATGCCACCAATTTACATTGTTTCTCACTGGCATTTTCATGGTCCAAGCCAACACAACAGCAGGAGAGGATGCTGTGAGTGATTTGTCACTGAGATGATCAGAGGTTGGTGAGATTAACTGATGAAAGCATCCCAGAAGGCACCTGTGAGGCAGGTGCTGGAAAGAGAAATGAAATAGCTTAGCTGAAGTAGTAAAAGAAAGCCCTGAGATCATAAATAACGGGGCTGTTGGCAGAACCAACTAGTTAGAAGCTTAAAAAAAAACTGTAAAAAAAAAATCATAAATGGAGAGGAAAGAAAGGTATCTGGCGAAGGAAAAACTGTGGCAAACAAGGCAGTGCCCAGCCCTATCTCTCGGGTCTGTTGCCTTGGCCAAGTTCCCCCTGCCAGTCCCTTCAATCTGTTTGCCTGAGGGCTTTCTATGCAGCCCACAGAAGTACTGGGGGACTCATGTGCTCCCCTTATACAGTGCATTTCTCAGCACCTGCCAGGAGTTAGTGGGTGAACTGCCTCAGCCCTCTTGGGTGGGATGATTCCAAGTTGTTTGTTTTATACTGTTCTCCAGAGCTTCTCCTCACTTGGAATTGAGTTCTTGGCTGCCTTCTCTTCCCTATGTCACTTCCCCACTTCTCTACTGATAACTCCTGGGATCAACTCCCAAATAAACTACTTGCACTTGAATCCTTGTCTCTGGACTTCCTTCTCAGGGAACTCACTTAAGACCGCCCACCTATGAGCACATTGGACCTCACCCTGCAGACTGCTTCTCCTCTCCCCTGTCTCATTCTGGGAAGTTCTAGGCAGCTCCTGCCCTACCTTTGTCCACCTAATTGTTGGGTAGAGTGATAGAAGATAGTCTTAAGATCATGGGGCAAGGTGGAAAGAACCAGGATACCCCCCCACCCTCAACCTCTGTGGCCCTGTCTGGTCCTTTAGGCACTTTTGGGGAATGTGACTCAGAGGTCGATGTGCTCCACTGGTCCAGGTACAACTGCTTCCTGCTCTATCAGATGGGGACCTTCTCGGCCTTCCTGGAGCTACTCCACATGGAAATCGAGTGAGAAGCCTTCGGGGAGGGCTGGCCACCCCCTTCCTTGAAGGTTGCCTCATGTCCTCAGCTGGTTCCCTCACTGTAGAGCCTTTTTTCACATTTCAGTCCAGAGCCCACCCACAGTTCCCCTCCACCAGCCCTGCCCTCTGGTAGTCTGTCCTCCTCCCTGAGGTTGGGCTCAGCAGCAGCTTCTACCCCATGTACAGCTGCAGTGCTGGGCTTCAGGGGCCTGTCCTGTGTTGCTTTTTCATTCAGATACCTCAGCTCAGCCTCCCTCTGGAATCCATGAAGAAAACTGTTCTCCCTGAGAACATGACACAGAGGAATGGGACCAGTTCCCATGGCTGTGCCCAGTTCTTTCCCCCATGGTTATAGCTTCAAAGGTGGCTTTATCTACTGCTTCCACTCTAGTGACCCCCTCATGTTGACTCCCTGGTGGCTCAGACAGAAAAAAAAAAAAAATCCACCTACAATGCAGGAGACCCAGATTAGATCCTTGGGTCAGGAAGATCCCCTGAAAAGGAAATGGCAACGCACTCCAGTATTCTTGCCTGGGAAATCTCATGGACAGAGGAGTCTGGTGGTCTACAGTCCATTGGGTCTCAAAGAGTCAGACATGACTGAGCCACTAAGACTTCATATTGTCTCACCCTATCACTCAGATGTTTTAGATGGTGTTAATTCTGTTTATTATTCACCAAGCATTGTTTTGTGTCTAGCACAGTGCTAGACACGGTGGGGATTTTAAGACAAGTGAATATCATAGACCCTACCGTTTCTTGTCTTCACTGTAGATAAGGATTTGCTGAGATAGCAGGAAGAATTCTATGGGCTCCTCTACCTTAAACCAGTTTCTTTAGCTACATGGACAGGGAATGGCAGGTACTCATGTTTGTGCATGTGGTAAGAGTGGAATACAGGGAGTAAAGAGGCCTGATGGGTTCCTGTTTTCTCCCTCGTCCCTGTGGCAGCAACAGCCAGGCCTGTAGTAGTGCTCTTCGGAAGCCAGCCATCTCAATTGCTGACAGCACAGAACTCAGGTGAGTAGGGCTGCCCACGGGATTGGAACAGGGGATCGTTAGCAACGAGTAACCTTTGCCCAGATTTCAGATGCTCCCAGACTGCTAGAAGTTCCTAATTCCCCTGGACTGGGCCCCCACAGAAACCACGCCTGAGGTCTCAGACCACAGATTGGTAACTGCCATGGGAACCTCTTGTGACCCTTCTGTAACCTCAGGGTGCTGCTGAATGTCCTGTACCTAATGGTGGAAAATATCCGCCTGGAGCGAGAAACAGACTCCTGTGGGTGGAGGACAGCTCGGGAGACCTTCCGCACCGAATTGAGTAAGAAGTGGCACGCACGGAACCTAGGGCGGACGGGAAGCATAGCATCTGCTCGAGAGGGACAGAGAAGTTTTCTTTTGTCTTCTTCTTCTTTTAAGAATTAACATCCCCTCTTTTAGGACAGAGATTCTATGTGGCAGGCATGACGGCCTGGCTTGAATGCCCCTCTGTTTGTGAGCTAGGCCCACTCATATATCTTCTCTGTATTTTGGTTTTCTTTATTCCTATAAGTGGGAAGTCATCCCTCTCCCCTTCCATCACAAATCCCACATGAAAAAATGAGGTGCCTTACCTTGAAAATATAAGTTGGTGTTGCCCTCAGTCAGGAATGAGATATGAAGGCCTTTGAGATTTTTAAAAATACATTTGTTGATGTGGGAAAGTGAATTGTGATCTACAAAAATGTTTGAGTTCCTCAGCCAGAAAGCATCTTTATTACTGTTAACTTCTAGTTTGACATCCATCCCCAAACATTTTACCTCCATCACCTCTCATCCTGCCCTTGGTGGTGGGGGGGTTCCCCAAAGGGGCTCTCTAAGCCTCCTTCTAAGAACCAAGTCCTCAAATTCTTTGCAAGGAGGTGAGTGCCTTCCTCAGTGTGTCCAGAAGAGAGTTACGGGAACTGGGTTTCAGCGGCTTCATCTTCCTTTTCTCGCTTGCCTCTCCATGCCTCCCAGGCTTCTCCACACACAGTCAGGAGCCTTTTGCCCTTCTGCTTTTCTCTATGGTCGCCAAGTTCTGCAGTGGCCTGGCTCCCCACTTCCCCATAAAGAAGGTCCTGCTTCTACTCTGGAAAGTAGTCATGGTGAGTGGCTGATTCTCTCCCTCTCCCGTCTCATCAGATAGGCAGTGCCTTCTGCCACCACAGTTTTTTCTGGTCTGATTCCAGGAGGCTGGAGCTAGGCAGAATAACAGGGTAGCTGTTAGCCAGTGGACGGGCAGTAGGGCTGTCCTGGAGAAATCAGAGGTTCTGTTTCGGGGCAGGTCACCTTTTTCTTTTGGACTGATGGGAGATGCCACTTTTCGAGGTAGGATGTTATTGCACCTCTCCCTGATACAGCTAATGTTTTGTGGAAAGGACACTGGCTGAGAGGTGGGAGATCTGACCTCTGTTGATACTGAGGAACCTTGGGCGATGCTCTGTGTCTCAGTTTCTCTAGCTGTAAAATAGAGGGTTTAGTGCCTGCTCTCCGTCCAGATAGAGGATTTGCTTTCATAAAACGAAGTCCTTGTAAGTGTATGGTTGCAGTTTTGTTACTAATTATTCAACCTGATTCTTCTTCTTTGGCTCCCACCCCACAGAACTAGCTGAACAACCTACCCTCTAGGGCAGGCCTTGAGTGATTCTAGGAGTGTATAGTATCTAGATGTATTCCTTAAAAGGGGGTACATTTTCCTGTTTTTATCCCCCAGTGGAGGCCTTCAGTAGTCCCTTTCCTGATTTCTGGGGATGTTTCCAGGCCTGGGTCAGTAAATAGTACTTTATCCTGACCCCTCAGCTGTAAGGGATAGTGGCCACCTCTGAGACTGGGCCCAGTCACCACATTCTTTTTGCCTTCTGTTGTATTACTTCCTAATTAAGGAGGGGGTCTCGGGGACTGGAGGTTGTGACTCTTCTCTCTGTCCACACTTCCCTGACCTTGCTTTCTGACTTCTTACTCTCTTCTCTGCCCCTTTCCTATTCAAATCTCAGTTTACCCTCGGTGGATTTGAGCATCTGCAGGCTCTCAAAGTACAGAAGCGGGCGGAACTGGGCCTTCCTCCACTGGCGGAGGACAGTATCCAGGTGGTGAAGAGCATGCGGGCTGCCTCCCCGCCCTCCTACACCCTTGACCTGGGGGAGTCTCAGCTGGCACCTCCACCCTCCAAACTGCGAGGCCGCCGTGGTTCTCGAAGGGTATGGACTAAAGCAGACAGTGGTGTTGTGACACCAGCTGGCCAAAAGTCGAGATTCTAAGCAGCTCTGGATATGTTAGGAAAGAGCAGCAAATGACTCTGCTGTCCTACCCCTGACCAGCCCTGTGACCAACCTGAAATCTTGGAGACTATACTTTGGCTTCTGTCCCCAAGCCCTGATGGGGTCCTGGCTGTCAAGATGTCACACTGTGATATCACTTCATAGATCCACGTCTTACTAAGGATCATTGACCTAGACCTCAGTGCCTGGAGTTGCCTAGTGTGCCAAACAACAGTTGGGGTATAATCCTAGCCATAGGTACCTGGTAGAGGCACTTTGTCATTTTCTTCTCAGTAAGAAGTTTTACTCTGAGCCCGCCATGCTCTTCTCTGGCCTTGAAACGAGAGGCTTACGTTTAAAGATGACTGGTTAGGGGTCTAAATAGTCTGCGTCCCTAGAAGGGTCACAGGTACAACTTGCGCTGAGACCTAACTATGCTCCCAAGAACTCGCCTGCCTGATATACCTGATGTCACCAACTACAGGTGACCGGTCCAGACAGTCACACTCAGTAATCTAGTCTACATTATCTGCAGTATGATATTTTTTTAACCTTTATTTTTTGTTTTACAAAATAATGCTTACTCATTATAGAAAATTTAGAACAAATATAAAAATATGAAAAGGGAGAGAAAAAAAAGTCACCCACAATCTGAACAACCAGAAGCAGTCACTGTTAACTTTTTGGCCTATTTCTGCCCAGTCTTTTTTGTCTTTCTGTGACAAGATTTAAAATTCCAAACTCGATTCCCTCTGCCTAGCAGCAAGCTCCCGTTCTCCTCTTCCTCAGTCAGCCAGCTGGTGTATGCTCACAGAAGGCAAATTAATTGAATGTTCACCTAAGTGGAGCATAATTAGGAAGGAAAGTGCAGGCAAAAAAAAAAGCATCAGTGTTTTCTGAAACCTAAGTGTGACTTTGGGATTATCTGTGCTCTGTCTCCCAGCCATAGGTGTGGTTGCTTGAGAGAGCTGCCTGTCCTGGAATTGGGCCTGGTGGGGACAGTAGGGTTGAGATGGGAAGAAAAAGTTCTCACTAGGGGTGGGTTCTTACTCCATGTTCCCTGAAGTCAGCAGCCTGGGGGTAGTGGGTAGTCTCAGACAAGGATGCCCAGACTGAGATTTCTGGACACCTTCCCTCTCTCCTTCTACCCACCCTCCTCGCCCCCCAGCAACTCCTTACTAAACAGGACAGCTTGGACATCTACAACGAAAGAGATCTCTTTAAGACTGAAGAACCAGCCACAGAGGAGGAAGAGGAATCTGCCAGCGATGGAGAACGCACTTTGGATGGAGAGTTAGACCTGCTAGAGCAGGACCCTCTAGTACCCCCTCCACCCTCACAGGCACCCCTCTCTGCTGAGCGCGTGGCCTTTCCCAAGGGCCTACCCTGGACCCCAAAGGTCAGGTAGGCTTGATAACACCAGGACCCCGGGCTTCGGGGTTCCAGTCACTGGAGGCTGAGGGTGGAGTGGTCTGTGTATTCAAGGCTCAGTAAGCTGGGCTGTGAGTTAGAACTCCTGGGTGGGGAGTTCCCTTTATTGGCTTCCCTTGCTGTTCTAGTTTTCCATCTGGAGGGGTGGGAGCCCAGTAAGGTTCTCTCTCTCAAGGTTTGCTATTCTTCCCTTCTCTGGGATTTGTCTGTCTGCCATCCTCTCAGACAGAAGGACATTGAGCACTTCTTGGAGATGAGTAGGAACAAGTTCATCGGATTCACTCTGGGGCAGTAAGTGACTGGATGGTCAGAATTGGCTATATAGAGGGGTTCTTGGGGGCCAGAGGAGTGGGTGGCTTGGAATGAGAGATGTTGCCTAATCATGGTGATACAACCCAGAGCCTTGGGCAGCTCCCAGTGACTGTTTTGGGTTCTTGCCATCTAGTTTTTTCCTTCCAGTTTCCTAGAACTTTTATGTTCTCAGCCAGGTATAGGATGTTGATCAAGTCATTTCCCTATGGGAATCAGTTTCTTCATCAGAGTGTTATGAGATGATCCCTACAGGCTCTTTTCCTAGAGAATTCTGTGAAGAAGCAACATGGTGGGAACAGATCCAGTTTTTCCCCATCTCCTTACCCTTGTGAATCCCCACCGGTCACTGCAAAACCTCAGAAGCCATTCTTCCTGCTGTTTTGCTGTCAAAAGTGTTGTTGGGCAATGTGCCCTTTAAAATAGGAACCTACTCCCAGACAATGTGAGTCCCCACTAGACTATACAGAAATCCTAAGTTACAGAGGCTCTTCTCTGTACCATTGTTCTTTTCGTGTCCTGAAGCAATGAGGGACCTGATAACTTGCAGAGAAAGATCCAGGCGACCAGATGGTGAAAGTGGCCTGGTCCACATGACTCCAGGAGTATCGGTAGTTCTCTGTACTTCTGACCTTTATGTATCTTGTGTTCACAGGGATACAGATACTTTGGTTGGATTACCCAGGCCCATCCACGAGAGTGTGAAGACCCTCAAGCAGGTAAGCAGGTTGGGCTGTCAGTCTTCAGAGATAGGGACCCATCAATACAAATTGAATGACCCCCAGTAGGGTCCTGGGTCCTGGGTGGGGCTCTTCCACTAGCCATGTTCTAAACCTGTTATTCTGTATTTCCTCTGCAAGGGTTTTGGCCAAACAGATAAAAAAAAGTCAGGTCTCTACCTACCTATCCAGTGTCCTACATTTAGATAGATGAAAAAGTTATCCTTTCTTCTCTCATTGCTTTTCCCTCCTCCCACCCTACTCTCCCTCTTCCCACTTATCACTTCCTTTCCTCTCACTTCTCACTCCTTAGAGGCTCAGTAGCTTCCTCAGGCCGAGGATCCAGTAGCAGTCTGCTTTGTATCCAGAGAGTGTGTGAGGATGAGTAAGAGTAGTCTATTCCCTGCTTGAGCCCAGCCTCACCTTGTTGTCATCACTCCGTTCACACATGCACACACATACAGGCATCTGCAGCAGAGCTCTGAGAGCAGTGGTCCTAGGCCTGGGCTTCATCTTTTCTTCACCTTGCACTTTGGTTGAAGGTAGATGCTAAGGTATTTGCTGCCCATCCAATGTGGAAATATGAAATAAATGAAAATACTGTATTAAAGAACTTTGCTGATGTTCATAATGCAAAGGTGAGTAAGACTCCTGCCTTCAAAGAGTGTATGGTTTATTTGAGGTGACAGACCCATAAATAGGGCACTTCCTCGTCATTGGGGAGGTTAAGCAAGAGGCTGGTTCACATGTGATCAAGGCCCTCAGCCCCTTGTTGACATCTTGTGTTCCCAGCACAAGTACGTCTCCATCGCAGATGTTCAGATCAAGAATGAGGAGGAGCTGGAGAAGTGCCCCATGTCTTTGGTGAGTCCAGGGAAAGCCTGCACAGGGGGAAGTCTCTGCAGTGCTGTCAGAGAACTTGTACGCTTGCTGTGGGACTCTTACTGCACGCTAGGCAAGCACAGTCTCTACTTTCACAATAAAGTTGGAGAAAAACAATAGTAATTAAGAAACAAAAATTGAAATAGAGTCACATACCATGTAGTAGACTACTTTAGCTTGGGCAGTCAGGGTATGTCGACCTCTGAGAAGTGACAGTTAACCGAGATCTAAGGTACAAGAAGGAGCTGGCCATAAGAACGTCAAGGCAAAAAGCATTCCAAGCAGAGAGAACAGCCTTATTAACAAGATGAGAGCGAGCTGAGTGTTAGAAGTAGTGAATGAAGACTGTTATGGCTGGAGCACGGGAATGAGGGTTGTATGAGACGGAGTCAGAGAGGTGGTCTGGGGCCACTTTACACAGGACATTTAAGCAAAGATAGGGAGCTTGAAGTTGATTGACATGACAAAGGGAAGCCTTCGGAGATTTTAAACGGGAGTGACATGATCTGATTTATCTTTTTAAAAAACCTCTGGCTACTTTGCAAAGGCTTGATGAGGAAAGAGTTGAAGCTGGGAGGCTGGGAAACTAAAAATGATCAAGATGAGAGATGATGGTGTTTTAGACCAAGGTAGTAATTGTGGTGCTTGCTGCAGTCCATGGGGGTCGCAAAGAGTCTGACGCAGCTTAACGACTGAACAAGAAGAAATTGTGGAGATAGGGAGAAGGGGATGAACTGGGGTTGTATTTTGGAGGTATAGATGACAAGAGTTGCAGTTCCGTTGGATGTGGATACAGAGACATAAAGGGCAATCAAGAATAAGTACAATTTGGACTTCTCTGGTGGTCCACTGGTGAAGACTCCATGCTTCCACTGCAGAGGGCACAGGTTCGATCCCAGTTGGGGAAGTTCTGCATGTTGCCTCAGTTAATCCGAAAAAAATAAAGAGTAACTACAGTTTGTCAAGATGAGGAGTTCTGTTTCCTTTTTTAAAATGTGTTTTCCCCTATTTTTTTTTTTTCAATACTGCACAGGTTTCGGGATCTTGGTTCCCCAACCAGGGATTGAACCCAGGCCCATAGCAGTGAAAGTACAAGAGTACTAACCGCTGGGTTGCCAGGGAATTCCCAGGAGTTCTGTTTTATCAATGGTTCTATTTGGGTTGTACTGAGTTTTAGATGTCTACCCATGTAGAGCAGCCAAGCAATTAGATATATGGGCCTAGAGTTCTAGGAGAGAGGACTGACTAAGAGAAATAAATTTGGAAACTGTTTGCTCATGGATAGTGTTAAAAGCCATGGAACTTGCTGAGGTAACCTGAGGAGGAAGGAGAGAGAGAAGAGGATGGGACCCAGCACCAAGCTCTGGGGCACACCAGTATGTTGAGGATGGGATGAGCCAAGAAATGAGCCAGGAAAGAGGAGTAAGAAAAACACCCAGTGAGAGGGTAGGAAATCCAGGAGAGTATGATGCCACAGAAGCTAAGAAAGCCTTTCAAGGAGGAGGAGGTGATCAGCTGTGTGAAATGCTGCTGACAAATGGAGCTTGATAAGACTTGAGGTACCCATTGGCTTTGGCAACGTGGAAATGACTGGTGACCTTGATAAGAGCAATCTCAAGGGAAGTAGTGGGACTGGAAGCCTTGTTAGAGTGTATTGGAGAAGGAATGTAAAGAAAGGAGGTCAGCTTAGTCAACATAGACAAACCACACAGAAATTTTGTTGTGAAAAGGAAGGTAGAAATGGGGTGGTAGCTGAAGGAGAATGTCGGGTCAAGGGAATGTTTTATAGTGTTATTAAAGGAGATACTGGAGTATGTTTATGTCCTAAGAGGGATGATCCAGGAGAAAGATAGTTACAGAACCGAAGCACTCAACAAAACAAAAGGATGTGAGCACCAGTGGCAGATGGCCTTTGATAGGAGTACCCGGTTTATCCTTCATGGCACATGGGAAGGTAGAGACTCTGGTAGATTTGGTGTTGAGAAGATGAGGCTGTGCCTGTCTGATTGCTTCTGTTTTGCCTGTTAACTGAGAAGTAGGGTCAGCAACTGTTGAGGGGCTGTGGGTTGAGGGTGTTGGTTTGAAGAGAGGGGAGAATGTATGAAATAGGCCTTTTAGAAAGCAGAATATAAATATGCAGGGTCACCAGGATGTTAAGACTTGTGTACATTTAAGCAGCAGCAGCGTTGTGTGGGATAGAAGGGGTCTGGCTATCCCTCCCTACCTCAGGGTCTCATGGCGGTGACCCTTGTCATGTCACACGGTGACCTGGGGGAAGACGGACTGCATTGGCCAAAGGTGACAGTGGCCTGAGTAGCCTCTTGAGCACTAGAGGCCCCTGTCTCCCCACTCTGATAAAGGACTTAAATGGGGTCACCACAAGGACAGAGTTATGTGTAAAGGGCTGGTCCAAAAGCAGGGCTGTCGTAGAGGGTAATGGAGAAGGAAAGAAAGTAGCATCCTCCTAAACTCTTCCCTGCTCACTGCTTCTGCAGGCCTTTATTAACCCTTTCTGTGTAGTCATCCACCTCTCCTCCCTGGCTTCAGAGCCTCCCCAAGCTTTCAGATGGCCTCAGATTGACACCATAGGAAGGGCCTCTGTGTGGGGTGTCAGTTCCAGTGTCCCAGGCATATCTGTGACCTGAGTTAAGCCCATTATGTACAGCAAAGCAGTAGTATGAGCCGAATCCTCGGTGGGAGCTCTGACTCTGACCTGGAAAGCGATATAGAAAGAACTCTGGATGGATTCCAGATAATGAGGCAACTAAAATCATAGGTTCTCAGGGCTGGAAGAGCGCTCTGAGGTCATCCAGACCAGCTCTCTGATCCTTGAAAGAGGAGATTAGGTCTCGGAGAGGGAAAGTAACTGACCCAAGGTCCTGCAGTGACTCATGAATGCAGCTCGGGTACGAAGCTCTTGTCCTGCCATCCTCCACAGCCGAGGAAAGATAGATTTTGGTCAACTGGAAAATGATCTGGGCAAACCGTGTATTTTCTTGCTGTAGGGGGAAGAGGTGGTACCAGAGACACCATGCGAAATCCTCTACCAGGGCATGCTATATAGCCTCCCCCAGTACATGGTAAGGAGACGGCCGGGTCTGGGCTGTGAGAGTTTCTCAGCTGCAAGGAAGAGATGGCAGAGAGCCCTTTTAAGCTGAGCCCTCTGTCACTTGAGTTTGCTTCCTAAACCTTCACCCACCGGGCGGTGTTCTCTGACACTTCAGAATTCTGATCTCCCCTTGGGGCTCCTCCCAGAGGGAGGAGGACTTGTCTCTACCTCCAAGTCCTTGTTTGGGAGAGGTGGGGTATGGGGTAGGCTCCATGCAGGATGCACCAGGGGCCTCTCCTGAGTAAGTGCCTTAGTCCCTCCAAGGTCCTAGGTGGCCTCCGGTGTCCTAATTGGCCTCAGTCTACCAGGGGAGGATGCTGATGATCTAAGGGAGAGGAAGGAAGAGGGTGGGGGAGGGGTGGATCTTGCCTTTCCTTCCCACCTAATTTCTAGGCATTGCCCCCACTCTCTCTCTTCTCCTTCTCTCACCCTCTTTGGAAAGAGCAGTCTTGATGCAGAACAGTCTGTAAGCACATCTCTTCAGGCTCTTTAGCCTCCCAGGCAGGCCCGTCAGGACTGGGCACCAGTTTGCCCTTCCGGAGGTAGGGAGCTTTGGTTATTAAGTGAAGGACTTGGAGCAAGGATTTCAAACACTTCTCTTGGAGCTGTTGAGTTGTGAAAGGATAGCCTTGTTGAATGGGGTAGATTTCCTCGTTTTCTGCTTCCCAGATTGCTCTGCTTAAGATTCTACTGGCTGCAGCCCCCACCTCCAAGGCTAAGACAGACTCTATCAATATCCTGGCAGATGTCCTGCCTGAGGAGATGCCGTAAGTGCTTCAGTGGGGGCAGCTGCTAAATACTCACTCTCTTGTCTGCAGAGTCTCTCTCATCCCTGCCTCACCTTGTTAACACTTACAGGGATTGTCTCCAAGGAGATCTCTCTGCCACCAGTAGCCACTTTCCACTGCAGTGCTCTCTCTGTGCTCTTTTGAGCCCAGAACTGAGGGTCTGGAGGGCCACATCACTGGCTGCATGTGTATGTGGGTGGACATTGCTAAGGGACAAGCTTGCCAAAGGCAAGAGAGAGACAAAGGTATCAGAGGAACTTTTCTCCAGACAGACTCACAAGTGGGAACTCTGGAGGTTTCCCTAGCACAGCTCAGGTTTCTCAGGTTCTGGCTCACTGGTGTGTATGTGTCCCGAACACCTGGTTCCTCGTAGGCCTCTCTCTAAGGCCACCCTCTGCACTGACTCTTGCTTTCCCCGTTGTAGCATCACTGTTCTCCAGAGCATGAAGCTGGGCATCGATGTGAACAGGCACAAGGAGATCATTGTAAAGAGCATCTCTGCCCTGCTCCTGCTGCTGCTCAAACACTTCAGGCTGAACCACATCTACCAGGTGAGCAGCTCAGAGTGCTTCTCCACGCCCCTCAGGTGTCCTCCAGGCCCTGCCGTCCAAAGGAAGAACACAAGGGCCTGGGAGTCCAGCAGAGCGCCGTTCTTTGTCTTACAGAATCCAGATCCGTGTTGCACAAGCTTGGGGCACGAGGTGGGGAATTGTCCCAGAAAGTTGCTAATGTCTGTGTCCTTTGAACATTGTCCAGGGGTCGTAGGTAGGAATCCCTAGCTTCTTGGGAATATGCCCAGCCAGCTTTGAAGCAATGGAAGACAGGACTCAAGTATGCCACCAAAAGGGGGGGTGGGGAGTGTCGAGCATACTTTTCTGTATGTGAAGCACTCTTCTAACATTTGAGATAGACTCCTATATAAGGCATCCTTTAGCTCGTAAGGGCTTTGAAGTTTCATAAAGGACACAGATGTAAAGTAGGCAAAATTATGGAGTGACAAGTGCTGTGTTACAGGTAAGCATTGGCTGCCTTGGAAACACCTAATCCAGCCTGAGGTGGAGAAGCTGTGACTCCTAACCTGAGTCCTACAGAAAACTTGTTAGCCAGGGTGCAGGAGTTGTCAGGGAATGATGGCAGGAAGCATTTAAAGCAGAAAAGCTGGTTTGTGAAACTCCTGAGGGGAGAGGGCAAAGTACCTTTGGAAACTAATGAAACGTTTCTGGAGATCTGCATGAGGTAGAGGGAGACGGGGAGCTCTGGTGGTAACGTGAAGCTGGAGAGGGTGGCGGGAGCAGATAGTGATACCTGTGCCAGCGCATGGTTAGGGAGTACTTACACTGTGGCTGGCTCTCCGAGCGGTTCATCTGGGATCTCATCAAAGTCTCTCAACCCTGTGAGGTGGGTCTTACTTTATTCCACTGAGGCTAAAAGAGGTTAAGATCCTCCTTCCCCTTAAGAGAAATGTTTGCCATGCCACGGAGTTTGGACTTGGTGCTGTGGGTGTTGCCAAGACATAGAAGATGGGGGCAGTGAGTGAGTGTTCTCTGCGGTGAGACATGGAGAGGAGGTGGAGCTTCTCACTCCACAGAGGCTCTGCCCCATCCCTCTTGAGAAGTCAGAACCGAGCTTGCTGTTAAAACAGCAGGAGCTCCGTGCAGGGAGGCCCTGCAGAGTGTGTGTCCATGGCAGGTTCATCTGTACAACCTGGATATGTATCCACTTCAGTGCATTCAGAGACATCTTGTAGTGTGTTAGGGTACCCCGAGGACACACACCTCTACCAGTGTTTGCAGAGCAGCAGCAGGGCTGGGAGGAGTAGGGAGGGATGAGTGAGAAATAGTTTTTAGTAGAAAGAGACCTGCCTATGTGTGCTTCTGTCTGCTACTCTTGGTGGGCAGTATGTGGATCAACAGCCAGACAGGTGGGTGGCTTGATGGGCCTTGCCAGTACATGTCAGTGTGCCCTGACAAGGCTACAGACGTGTCTCAAACTGCAAGATGTTTTCTATCACTTGACAGTAGGTTTGTATTGGCTCCTGCACCTGAGGCTTTGCAAAATACTCTGGGTCAGCTGCCAGGGAGAAGATATTTGAGCAGAAGAGAAAACTGGGCAACACAAGCTGACTCCTCGCCTCTAACCATACACCTTGGGAGAGGGCAGCTGAGTGTGCTGCCATGGCTATTTTTTGGTGATCAGAAATCAGTAAGAGCTAAAGGATTTAAAACACTGCAGTTCTGTGCTTTTTCAACCGGTTTCTACATTTAGAGTAGTTTAGATTCTGGAGACAAACTGTGTGTGATGCTCTTCACTGTATCATGGGCAAAAGCCAGATGGCACAGCTGCATGACACTGCCCCAGTAGGTCTTCCTGGAAGCAAACCCCATCCAAATTCAAAAGAGTGAAGTGGAGCACTATGTTCTATTGTTTAACCCATCAAAAAGATCTTGGACTTATTCTTAGTGCATTATCTATTGACTGAAGGACTCTTGTTGATTCATTAAAATACTGATATTCTAAGTATAGGGGCTAGTCCAGTCAACCAGACCTACCCTGTAGCCCACACTCCAGTGGTTCATTTGGTTACCATGCACCATATCCGTCCTGACTGAGTGATGCCAACAGTTGCCGGGCTGCACCTGTTCCTGGCATATCCATCACAGTTGAAACCCTGTGAGCCAGAACTTTGGTATAGAAGGCAACTCCCTTGGGGAGCCTTCCTTTTCCTGTAGAGCTTAGGAACAATCTCACAGCTATTCTTTCTGTTTATCTGGAGTGGGATTTTCTTTCTGGCTTGTGTACATTTTGTGCTTTTGGTCAGGCGCTTGCAACATACACACACTGCAGACTGTTCCCTTCTGTGTACGCTAGGCTGGCTGAAGATGGCTCTCCTCGTGTCCCAGACAGGAAGACTGTTAACACAAGTGGACAGTGGATATTCTTAGGAATGGCTGTCAGAATTGTACTTGCCTCTTTATTTTTCATACAGACCTTCTATTCTCCCCCAAATAAGCTTCCTTTCTGCTTTGATTTTTTAATTCAGTTTGAATATGTATCACAACATTTGGTATTTGCCAACTGCATCCCATTGATCCTGAAGTTCTTCAATCAAAATATCTTGTCCTACATCACTGCCAAAAACGGGTAAGGACTCTGGACAGGTTTATTTCAAAAGGCTATTTGGAGATTGAGAAATTATTTTGTCTCTGAGCCGCCTTTCCATTCTCCCTGGTCCTTTCTGTCTTAGAGCTGTCACTGTCAAATTTAGTTTTCTTGAGGTATTACTGGTGGGGTGTATGATTTGGCCTCTTCACAAAGATATTTGTAACTTAATAGTTTTGAAAACTGTAATGCCATAACTCAAAAGAAGCTGCACCGATAAATTTCAGCCCTGTGGCAGAAGGATCCAAAAATGTTATTTTGTGAAGCAGCTGGCCTGTCTGGCCAGCCCTGATTTTAGTATAAATCATAAATTGAATTAATTTTGTAAAGGGTTATGTAGAATTTGTAATTTAAGGTAAACAGTAGACCCTTACTTTGATAGATCAATTTGTAGTTTAAAAACTACAGTATTTTCACGTCCATTATTTCATTTAATCTTCTCATCAGTGCTAAGACATATCACAACAAGTTTTATTCCCGTTTCATCAGTTAGGAAACAAATTCAGAAAGGTTAATTGACTTACTTAAGGATAGCACACCAGAGAGACCCTTTAAGTAAGAAGAGGCAGGGTTAAATCACAGTTGCTATGGCTTGCTCCAGCCAAGTGGGGACTTGGGGGGTTAACAGAGTAGGTCCTTGTTCCTCAGTTTGCTGCTTACACAAAAACCGGAAGCATGTTAATCAGTAGAATTGACCAGAAGTGCTTTACCAGAGGCAAGTTTCCTAAAATAGAAGAAGGCTGACGTGACACTTGAGGTGGCTGGAGAGGGGCTAGGAGATGTTGGCCCCACAGTCTGTCAGCACTGCCAGAAACTCCACCCTGGAGAGACAGCCTACTTCTGTGTAGCTTAAAACACACACAGAGCCCAAAGTCACAGGACCTGGATTCCTGACCTGGATCTGCCAGTTGCTAGCTGTGTCATCTCAAATGTAAGACCGTTTCTCTGAGCCACAGTATCTTCATCTTTAAAGTGAGAATAATACCTACTCTGACTCTATCATAAACTTTTATAAGCATTAGTTAGGATAAATATAAATGAGAATGCTTTACTTTTCCTGTTTGGAGGAAGCACTAGAGAATGGGTTTATCCTCACTACAAAGAGACTTCTGCCCCTTAAAAATGGCACTTAAGACGTTCTAGTTGCTCACCAGGGAAAACTGAAAGTGTCGGTGAGTTTGGGAAGAGCCACAGCTTCATGAAGGCACCTGTGTGTGTCAGCTCACATAGAACGGGGATTTTTTAGGAGGAAATGGATGGTTTCTCATCTTGAAGAACCTCGGACAGAGGTGCAGCTCTGGGCCTCAAGGTCAGTCTGTAGCACACGGAACCCAGGGGGCCATGTGCCTCCAACCTGTGGCCACTCGGCCGCTGCACCTCCACTCCAACTTCTCCTCTCTCACTGACAAATAGTTTTGTCTGCTTCCTAAGCCAGAATTTGCCTGCAATTCAGGAGACCCAGGTTCAGTTCCTGCCTCGGTCAGGACGATGCCCTGGAGAAGGGAATGGCCCCACTCTAGTATTTTTGCCTGGAAAATCCCATGGACAGAGGAGCCTGGCAAGCCACCTACAGTCCATAGGGTCACAGAGGAGTCAGACACAACTGAACAACTAAGTGAAATATGTCTAAGCCACTTAGTGAAAATATGCTCACCTGAGCTATTCATGCTCCTGTGCCACTTCAGAGACTGAACTGGCTCTTGATCCCTGTTCCACATACCCAGGGTTAGAGATCCACCCTTGGATCAATAACTGTGGCTGAGGAGTGGGGTTCAGGAACTTGGTGCCCCCACACTGTAGGCCTAGAAGTAGGGGGCAGACAATCCAATAGGTGTCCTTCGGGTTCCATTTGGAGCTGGAAGAGTAGTAGTACCAAACTGCACTGTTTGCTGAGATCAGCCTGGGTACAGGGTTCCTCTTATGTGTTACTTATGAGCTTTACTATTGCATAATCTCAAGAACTTGAGCACCTTCAGCTTGCTACTGCAGTTTCCTCATAGCTCTTACAATCTAGATATACTAGAAACTTGGAACTTTATGCCCCCTTAGGGTAGAATTTGGGTTTTGATAGAATTTAATACAATGAGATTGAAACAAATCCATCTTGGATTCCCCACCCTCATTTCCCGGTTGCCAGTACCTACTTTGCCATGGGGCTTTGTCAGTAGAAAGTGGGTAGATAAGTAGATGAGCCAGCCAGGAATCTTTATCCTAACGGAGCAGTGTGAAACTGGCAACCCTGGGAGAACCTAGTAGGTACATCCACGGCCCTCTCCTCTCCTACCCTGATTCCCTTAGGTTATCTTTGGGGGTTTCTTGGACAAAGGTCAACATTTCTAGTCAAATAAATCGTTGCCTTTTGCTTGGATAGAAATTTTGACTTTTAAATATAGAAGAGGTCCAAGGAGCCCCATATTCCTCTTTATATCCTATGTTTTGCCAACATCATTTATCCATGTCCAGTTATTCTAACTGGAGTGTATTGGTGTTTAAAACCTCATGGGAGTAAAGTAATTACCCTTCAATTAAAATAAATAAAAAAACTTCATGGGAGAAAAAAAAAGGAACTTCCCTGGTTGTTCAGTGGTTAGGACTCCACGCTTCCACTGCAGGGGGCACAGGTTTGATCCCTGGGTCAGGGAACTAAGATCCCACATGCCCCTCAGCCTGGCCAAAAAAGTTGTTTTTTGGTTTTTTTTTTTTAAAGACAAACCTCATGGAATGTCAGAAGCAGAAATAGCATTAGAGATTAGATTAGCTAGTCTAAATGCTGCATTGTACCCACGAAAAAGGGAGGAGGAAAGAAAGAGCTGTCAGTTGGAGTGGCGGGGGCCCCGTCATCATGTGGTGGTTCCTTCCCCTGCTGACTCATGCCTGTCTCCCTGGGCTCACCGCAGAGCCTCCAGCTCCCTTGCGGTCCCCCAGTGTCTCTTGGGAGCAGATGCAGTTACCATCCTTGAGCTACTAGATGATCCCAGATGCAGGAAGCTGCCTCTGTCTCAGGCTTCCTCTTGGATTGTCTTCTGTGGTTTTTCCCCAGAGGTCCTGGCTTTCAGAAACATCTGGTAAGACACAGGAGAGGTCTTCATTCTCACAGCTTGTTATTAACTTACCAACCAGAGACATGTTAATACATCTTTCTGTTACCTTAACGTTACTGACTGGAGGCGTTTCACTTCACCTTCATAACAAATCGCCAGCCACAAGCATTAGTTTTTGCAAAAATCCTTCAGTCAATAATGTGTAAAGTGGGATGAGTTTGGGCAACATCTTTGGGCGCACAATTACATACACACAAACATACACTTAAACACAGAAACACAAATGCATACGAGCTTATGTATTTCTTTAAGGAACAGAAAAGAAAGGTGGCTATACCGAGGTGCCTTCTCTGCTTTCTCTTGCCTCTGAAAGAACTCTGTCAGTCCTTCTCATGGCTATGAGGAGAGAAGACTGGATCTGGAGGTGCCTGGCACCAGAACCCTCAGTTTCAGCTGAAGTCACTAAGCAATTCTGGAAATGGATGGGGCTAGCTGAAGAGAAATAACCGTCTGCTCTTTCAGATGTAGCCATTTGCTGCCTTTGCCATTTACCTAAAGCCTCTTCTTATCTCTGCATCTTGCAGCATCTCGGTCCTGGATTACCCATGCTGTACCATCCAGGATTTGCCGGAGCTTACTACAGAGAGCCTGGTAAGCGAATGGGGATTTGGTAGCGTTTGAAATTGCCAGGTGGCAGAGGTTGGCATTTGCTCTTCCTTTTCTTCTCTAGCCCCCTCATGCCCTGGTTTTGGAGTCTTAGATGAATAAAAGCATATTGGCAAGAGCACAGAGGTAGTAGGGGCTTAGATCTGCTGACCCAGTCAAGAAAGATTTGGAAAAGCTGAACATAGCATTTTGTAGAGAAAAGGGTCAGTGAAAAACACTGAGGAGGAGAGGGAATTTAGAAAGATAATGGGGCTGAAACTGAGTGTGAACAGCTGTGCTGAATGGCAGGTGCATCTCTGCTGCTCTAGCCTAATTGTCTTTCTTCTGTGTCACAGGCTTGTCTCATTTTCATAAGGTTATATAAACCCTGGGGTGTGTACTTCAGAAAATACTTGCCTGGGTCTTTCTGAGGCAAAATTCAATATGGCCACAGAAGGATGACCCAGAAAGTTCCTCATGCCAGAAGCAGTTCCAGGCAAATCAGAAAAGTCCCTCAGTCCTTCTGAATCCCATGAAACTGACTGATAGGTAGCACATTGAAATCAAGTATCTACCTCCTCATGTATTTTTGCTGCAGCTCCTTCAGTGTACCTCAGCCCATCCCCGTACCCTAATGCACTGGAATTGTTTATCTGTATCTGTTTTTCCATTTGACTGAAAACTCCTTGAAGGAAGAGATAGTAGCATCCTTCTTTTATAACCCCAGAATCTAGCGCCATGTTCAGTACATGAAAGGAGCTTAGTAAATGATCAGATGCTGGCACCTGTGTGTGCCCCAACCCCCTGTCCCCAACTTTTAATACCTGCACAATGTCACATCAGAAAACTTCATTGTGCAAAAAGTACAGTGGTACCTTGTGTGGCACAGGTTTTACAGAACCATAAGGTTTGTGACTGGAGGGGACCTGAGAAGCATTTGGCCCAACCCCATAGAAACCTGAGGGATGAAGTGACTTGTCAGGTCCACTCCTCATAGCTGACAGACCTTGAATGAGAGAAAGAGCCATGTCCCAAGACACCAAGTCTAGCACCTTTTAAAGCACCAGAGCAGAGATTCCCTGTCTTTTTTAGATATGGCCTCAGCAGACAAGCAAGCTGGGAGCTTCTTACCTCTGCAGAGAGAGGTAATGAGTTGTCTAATCCTGTTTATGATGTTATTCGATCTTTAAAACAACTGTATGAGGTTGTCATCGGTGCTTTATAGGTGGAGAAGTTAAAAGTAATTGAAAGTAAGGAGCCAGGGTGGAGACATGCAGCCCCACCATTCAGACTGAAATGAGGACTGCCCTTTCGAACAGAAACAGTGGTGCATGGATAGCATTAAAGCTCTACTGTGAATAGGGTATTTCAAAACACAGTCATCTTCTCAATCCCATAACTGGGGACTGATGGAAACTATACTTTCATATTGGAGAAGGCGATGGCACCCCACTCCAGTACTCTTGCCTGGAAAATCCCATGGACGGAGGAGCCTGGTGGGCTGCAGTCCATGGGGTGGCGAAGAGTTAGACACGACTGAGCGACTTCCCTTTCACTTTTCACTTTCTTGCATTGGAGAAGGAAATGGCAACCCACTCTAATGTTCTTGCCTGGAGAATCCCAGGGACTGGGGAGCCTGGTGGACTGCCGTCTATGGGGTCGCACAGAGTCGGACATGACTGAAGCGACTTAGCAGCAGAATACTTTTATATATCTTCTGATTGACCTTTTGGGATATGAACATGAAATTATTGAAATAATTGTTACGCCTCTGAGAAGACTGTTGTTGTCTAAGAGGGGGTGAAAGCACGTACCTTTTCATAATGAAAAACAGATTCATGCTAGGTGTTCTTTTCCTTTCTGTGAAGCTACAGTGGCACCTGGTGGTTTCATTTGGTAACCACAGATTTTTTATTTTTTAGAAATACTTCCCTGAGCCCAGCCATGGACTTAACTAGCTAGTTTACTCCACATAGATCCTCAATACAGTGGTTTGTTTATCTAAACTAATGGCTTCTGTCCTCAGAGAGGACTAGTATTTATATGATTTATCTCTTTTTTTCAGGCTCAGTGAATTAATTGTAAGTACAGCATACTGGCATTTTAAGTACATAGTATTTTCTGTAAATAACATTTCAAGTCCCCCCCACCATGACTTTAAAATTGATATATATTGAAGAAAATTGAGGAAATACAGAAAAATACAGGAAAGAAAATAAAAATACCCTATTAAACTACTTGCATCTGTGCATGCTTGTGCTCATGCTCATTTGCTCAGTCGTGTCCGACTCTTTGCGACTCTATGGACCGTAGCTGACCAGGCTCCTCTGTCCATGGGATTCCCCAGGGAAGAATACTGGAGTGGATTGCCATGCCCTCCTCCAGGGAATTTTCCTGAGCCAGGGATCGAACCCATGTTGCTTACATCTCCTGCATTGGCAGGTGGGTTCTTTACCACTAGCACCGCCTGGGAAGCCCAGACTACTTGTATATAACCAATGTTAATATTTGGTTGCAGTTAACCATGTATCAGAGGGTAAAGCATCTGCCTACAATGTGGGAGACCCGGGTTCGATCCCTGGGTCAGGAAGATCCCCTGGAGGAGGAAATGGCAACCCACCCACTCCAGTAGTCTTGCTTGGAAAATCCCATGGACTGAGAAGCCTGGTAGGCTACAGTCCATAGGGTCGCAAAGAGTTGGGACACTACTGAGCGACTTCACTTTCACTTTCATATATATATATATATATTCACTCATACACACACATATTTAAGAAAATAAGGACTTTACATGTTTCCATTCACATAGCTGCACATAATATTGCACTACTTAATTTTTTTTTTAAATGATTGTTTCATATTATTGGGCATTTATTACAGTGTTCTTCCTATAACTCCAAAATGAACATCCTTGCTCATGAATCTTTGACCTTATCTCTGATTACTTCCTTAAGATAGATTCCTAGAAGTGGAGTTACTTGGCTAAGGTAGTCTTGATTCATATTTTTTCAGTTTTCTGTGTTTGAACTGAGTTCAGCCTCATTTGGAACTCTAACTACATATATGCTGCTGCTAGGTCGCTTCAGTCGTGTCTAACTCTGACCCCGTAGATGGCAGCCCACCAAGCTCCGCCGTCCCTGGGATTCTCCAGGCAAGAACACTGGAGCGGGTTGCCATTCCCTTCTCCAAACTACATGTATAATGGACATGAAATAAAGGCAAAGTTAGTGGCACATTAATTTCTAAATTCTCATTTTGTAAAAATATCTAGCTCTGCAATAGGCCATCTTTACCTATGTAATGAACAGTTTCCTCACCCCCTGGCATAGGAAGGCTTACAGTTTCTAAATTTCCAAAAGTCTATGTTCACATTCAATCCACTAAACTAGGAAAAAATTAAAATTAAATCCCAAATATAAGAGAAGGATGATGAACATATGACTGTATGGAAGTTAGGTGTGATCTTTGGAAGGAGGTTGCTAGCGAAGGCAGGGGGTATGGCATCAACAAGTATTGTAGGATGTTCAGCATCTGGGTGGTTGTTTTGAGCAATGGTATGAAAAATAGGTATGTAACATGATGCTTTAGGAGTGAAATATATTAGATCGTTTATATTTATTAATATCCTTTAAACTTTATGTGTACTTTATAACATATCATGTTATTACAATACATTTATAATTTCTAAATAAACATACATTGTATTTTGAAGTCAATGAGTATCAGAGCTAGAAGTTTCTTAGTATTTTGCCCAGTCTTACCCTCTTCTCATAAAGAAACAGGTGGAGTGGTGAAGTGTTATCCAAAGCAGAGGGTCAGAATTTACATGACCTGGCCATTTGCAAAGAAATAATTGACGTTTCCTTTTAGATCAAGCAAGTGAAATTATTAAGTTCTTTTGAAAAAAAGTTATTTATTTTAGGCTGCACTGGGTCTTTGTTGCTGCGCTCGGGCTTTCTTTAGTTTTGGCGAATTGGAGCTACTCTCTAGTTGCGGTGTGCAGGCTTCTCGTTGCAGTGGCTTCTCTAGTTGCAGAGTGCAGGCTCTAGACCTTTGGCTCAGTAGTTGCAGCTCCCAAGCTCTAGAGCACAGGCTCAGTAATTGTGGTGCATGGGCTTAATTGTCCCCTGGCATGTGGGATCTTTCCAGACCAGGGATTAAACCTGTGTCCCCTGCATTGGCAGGCAATTTCTTAACCACTGGACCACCAAGGAGTGTCTAAGTTAATTCTTAAAAGGTACTTCATTGCAAAATCCCTCAAATTTGGGTTTGATTTATATTCAGAAATACCTATACAAATATGTTCATATCACTTAAATTTATATGCTTGATCCTTTCATCTATCTCTATTATTTTCTCTCTTTTTTCTGTATTAGTTTCTAACCCAGATATTTACAGATATTCCAGAAGATTTTTGTGTTATTGTTTTCATTTTTGTTTCATTTATGTTCAGGTATTAAGGTCTCTAGAATTCCTTTTAGGCATTATTTAGCCAGTGATTTATGACCTCCTTAAAAAAGTCTTTGCTTTTACATTCACTGTCACTATTTAAAACCAACAATGCAATTAGCGTTATTGTTTCTCTATTCTAGATCAAATGTGAATGTATCATAAGGTATACATCCATTTTCCATGAGGTATTTATACAAAAGAAGGACCATGGATAAATGGTGGGTTGTTTTTTTGTTTGTTTTGTTTTTGCATTTTTTTCAATTTTCCTGGTTGTCACCCTTTCTGTAATGAGTGCTAGGTGACTTTTCTGTTTTTAAATTCAAATTCCTAGATTCCTCCTCAAAGCACAAATAGTTTGCTAAAGCTTCCCAGATGACTTTGAAATTTTCTTTTCTTTTCCTCCATACCTCCTCACATCACTTTTAAGAATAATAACTCTTATTATACCTAGATGTAGGTCCTTAATCTAGCAGGAACTTAATTGTTGGAAATTCATATGATAAAGTTATTCTAAAACAATGTGGGAAAAGAAGATGTAAGCTAATAATAGGATTTCATTTTCAGTTATGTGAACCATAATAAAGAAATTAAAAGAATCATTTACCAAGAAATTACTATTATTATGAATTTTCAATCACTAAGTATTATAACTTCACAAATATTTTTGCAAATAGGTTCAAATAACTGCAGGACTGACATGGTATGAAAAACCCAAGTTTGTAATATAGAAAAGGCAGACAGACTGGGCTTTGCCACTACAGCTTTAAGTGATCTTGAGCAAGTTTCCTGTAGGCTGTAGGAGTTTCATCTATAAAAGAAAGAGAGGTTAGAATTAGATGAGCATCAGCTTTCCTTAGGCTATAGAATTCTAGATTCATTATAAAACAGATAAGTTACTATTAATAATTTCAATTTCTTGCCTGAGGGAAGACAAAGACACAGAGAACTGCCCCTTTATAAAGGATTTAAATTTCCCAAAGGTGCAACTCTCTTTCTCCGAACTCACCCATGAGCCTTTCCACATGTACTTTTCCTTTCAGTAAACTTTTTTACTCTTTAAAAAAATAAACAATTTCAGTTTCTCAGTGAAGAGCTGGTTTTCAATTTGAAAGTAGTGTCATTACTTTGGGACTTTAATAAGCTGTTAAGGATCTTCCCTGGTGGTCCAGTGGCTAAGACTCCCAGTGCAGGGGGCCTGGGTTTGATTCCTGGTCAGGGAACTAGATCCCACATGCTGCGACTAAAGATCCTAAGTGCTGCAACTAGACCCAGCAGAACCAAATACATAAATATTTTTAAGCAAAAAAAAAAAACAAAAAAACTGTTGAGAAGGTTTAAGTTAGATTATATTTAACACTTTGCAGCATTTCTTTAAAGGCTCAGTCACTCCCCTTTAAGGCAGGAAACCTCAATGTTTTGTTGTTGGTTTTGCTTGTTTGAAGTAAGAATTACAATAGGACATAAGAAAGAGCTTCTCTACCACTAGGTCTGAAAGAATCTGAGAAAGTAAGAGGTCAAACCATACTTTCTTTTAGTAATTATGTCTGGAATTCCTTAAGTGCGATCAGAAGATGAATAGTAACTAAAGAGAGTGTTAGAATTCAGTGAGTACTGGAAATCTAGGTTTAAGCCCTGGTTGGGGCGCTTACTATGTGACCTTAGCCAAACCGCCTTCCTCTTTCTGAGTCTCAGGTTTTGCTTCTATGGATAACAGAATCGGACTAGAACAGTCAAGTCTCTTTCAGTGCTCAGATTCTTACCAATCTGATCTCAGTACGAAAGGAAGAAACACTCTGTTCTTCGTTTCCTCATGAGTTAATTATCCACTTAATTGGCATAAGCCTGGGTTTTTGTTTGGCTTGGCTCACTCAGCAGAGCTGTGGATGGATATTTGAGAACAGAACCCTTGTGCCTTAGAAATGCTCTGAAAGGACAGGATGTGATTGCTGAACTGAATCTCTAGACCAAGGGTGTATGCAAACAAATATTTATTTGTGAGAGTGGAACATGGGCAAATACTTTCTTTTTTAATTTTAGCTGGCTGGAAGTGAGTTAAGTTCTTGCTTTGAATACTGTTAAGTACCAGAAATGAGAGAATATAGCCAGCCAAGTGCTGCTGTTCACAAAATATATCCCCCCACAGAAGTTTGCATCTTACTTAATATGCTGAGTTCTTAAAAAAAGAAAGAAAGGTGACCTGCCTTAAATGAACATTAAAAAATCTTTAAGACCAGCAAATCTAGAGATTTCCCTGGTGTTCCAGTGGTTAAGACTCTGCCCTTTCACTGCAGGGGGTGTGGGTTTGATCCTTGGTCAGGAAAGTAAGACCCCACGTGCCACTCTGTGCAGCCAGAAAATAGAATAACAGAGCTTAAAAAAAAAAAAAAAGGACAGACAGACTGGCAAATCCAAATAGGTACTCACAGACCTAAAGGCTTTCTGGAAAAAAATAATTTGTTGGGTTGGAAGAAGGGAGAAGGCTTGGGCAAGGCTCTGACAAAGCAGACAAGCCTGGGTGAGCCACTGACCAGTATGTGTGCTTTCGATGCCCACTCCATGATGCCAGAAGTGGGACTTCTTACAGACATCAGGGAAGCATCATTAGAACGAAAGGAGAGCAAGGCCCTGGGCAGGTGAGACTGCCTTCAGGGGGGAACTAGGGCAGCTCTTAGGACTCTTGAGACTCAGCTCTCAGGAAAAGGCAGCCACAATCAACATTCTGTCACTCAAAACTTTTAAACTTTTAAGCCAACTGGAGAAGGTAAGCCACAGAATTATTGAATGATCAGAGCTAAAATGATCTTAAAGGTTATCTTAGTTCAACCTCTTACAGGGAAATTACTTACCTGAGATGATACAGCCAGGGTCAAAGCCATGACCCAGGTGTCCTGGTGCCTACTCCAGGGCTGCTTCTACAAGACCAGGCCGCTATTTCTGTACTCTATAAGGAATGCAAGTCTTTTATGCATATTAGAAGTCAGGATAAAGGAAGCTCACAATGGAAATATACTTACCTCTCCCATATGTTTTTTGTTTCACTGCTTCTTATTTTAAAAAATAAACATATAAAAGTCTGTCTCCTCTGTTAGCCACACAAGATGTAACATCTATAAAACCTGATCTGGTTTTTGGGCAAGCCAGATTAGCTAATGCACCTGAGTGAAAACTCCCACGGAAGTTTCTTTTAGAACAAAACAGGTGGTTTTCATGGGACTGGTTCTAAACACAATATTGAACATTTACTAGATGAAAGAGATTGTTTGTTATTATTATTTTGACCGCTGCATGTGGCTTGCATGATCTTGGTTCCCTGACCCAAGATAGAACCTGGGCCCCTGTAGTAAACATGCCAAGTCCTAACCACTGGACCACCAGGGAACATCCTGGGAGAACATTATTTCTAAACAATATTTCTGAAAAGTTTCCCTGCAACTTCTTGATCCTCAGTATTATTTGTTTTTAGGAGAGCCTAATATCCTTACACAGTGTTGGCTGTTCATCTCACAGTTGATGTATGTCTACCGTGCTTGCTTCAGATTCATTTGTGTATGTTGGGGGGTAATCTTCCACTCACCAGAAAGCAGTTGACTTCTGCTCATTCCTCACTTCTACATTCTCCTCTCACACTGAAAACATGAGGAACTTGAAAGGTGTTAGTTTGACCACCATATGTGTTAACTGATTCATGTAGCTTCTGATACCAATATGTATTTACGAGCCCCAGAATCCATAAAGACTCTTATTTTTGTCCCTGAAAGATGTTTCTGTGAGTAATTACCTGATTCTGATCTGACATCCATCTGGTTGGGGGCTCACAAGGTATCAAGAAACATTCAAGAGAAACAGCTGGTTCAAATTAACCATCTGCCATTTTTCCAACCATGCTAGAGAATTAAGTAATTTACTGCAATATAGTTTGATAAAGGATGGCAGAGGTTGATTTTTTTTTAATTAACTGTAATGAATGTCAGATCCATCCAATACTGTTTGAAATCTGCCAGAATAATTCTTGGCAATTACCGACATAGCTTACATAAATGCAAAGTATATGGGGGTAAAATTCTGTTTTCTCTTTTCTGATCCTAAAGCAGAAAGCTACACGAGAAATATTGCTCAAATGATATTCCTGTGTTCATATATCATCTTTCTAACCAGTACTTGCTCTTGGTACAGTCTTCCAGCTGTGTGTTTTCAGAGGAAGGATACTGCATGCCTTGAGGAGAAGGGAGGATGTGAGGAGTGGGACAGAAAGGAGGTAGCATTTCGTATGGAAGGCTTCACTTGAACTGACCAACTATGACTTCCAGACTCTGGGAAGGAAAGCCTTGTAGGTATTGAGATAATGATTGTTGTTGTTCAGTCACTAAGTCCTATTCAGCTCTTTGCAACCCCATGGATACCAGGCTTCCCTGTTCTTCACTGTCTCCCAGAGTTTGCTCAAATTCATGTCCATTGAGTCAGTTATGCTATCCAACCATCTGATCTTCTGCCACCCTCTTCTTTTGCCTTCAGTCTTTCCCAGCATCAGAGTCTTTTCCAGTTGATTCTTCGTATCAGGTGGCCAAAGTAAGTACTAGAGCTTCAGCTTCAACATCAGTCTTTCCAGTGAATATTCATGGTTGATTTCCTTTAGGATTGACTGGTTTGATCTCCTTGCCATCCAATGGACTCTCAAGAGTCTTCTCTGGCACTACAATTCAATAGCATCAGTTTTTTGGCACTCAGCCTTCTTTATGGTCCAGTCCTCACATCTGTACATGACTATGGGAAAAACCTTAGCTTTAACTATATGGATCTTTGTTGGCAAAGTGATGTCTCTGCTTCTTTAATATGCTAAGTTTGTCATAGCTTTTCTTCCAAGGAGCAAGCATCAATTTCATGGCCTCAGTCACTGTCAACAGTGATTTTGGAGCCCAAGAAAATAAAGTCTGACACTGTTTCCACTTTTCCCCCTTCTATTTGTCAAGAAGTGATGGGACTGGATGCCATGATCTTAGTTTTTTGAATATTGACTTTCAAGCCAGCTTTTCATCCTTCTCTTTCACCCTCATCAAGAGGCTCTCTAGTTCCTCTTCACTTTCTGCCATTAGAGTGGTATCATCTGCATATCTGATGATACCAGCCTGTGATTCATCCTGGCAATCTTGATTCCAGCCTATGATTCATCCAGCCCAGCATTTCACATGATGTACTGTTCATATAAATTAAATAAAAGAGATGACAATATCTGGCCTTGTCATACTCTTTTCCCAGTTTTCAGCTAGTCAGTTGTTCCATGTATGGTTCTAACTGTTGCTTCTTGATCTTCATACAGGTTTCTCAGGAGACAGGTAAGGTGGTTTGGTATCCCATCACAGTTTGTTGTGATCCGCACAGTCAAAGGATTTAGCATAGTCAATGAAGCAGAAGTAGATGTTTTTCTGGAATTCCCTTGCTTTTTCTATGTTGCAGTGGATGTTGGCAATTTGAGCTCTGGTATCTCTACCTTTTCTAAACCCAGTTTGTACATCTAGACGTTCTGGTTCACATACTGCTGAAGCCTAGCTTGAAGGATTTTGAGCATAACCTTACTAGCATTCAAAATGAAAGCAATTGTACGATAGTTTGAACATTTTTTGGCATTGCCCTTTAGGATTGAAATGAAAACTGACCTTTTCCAGTCTTGTGACCATTGATGAGTTTTTCAAATTTGCTGACATATTGAGTGCAGCACTTTAACAGTGCTGCAAATCTTTAGGATTTGAAATAGCTCAGGTGGAATTCTGTCACTTCCACTTACTTTGTTCGTACTAATGCTTCCTAAGGCCCACTTGACTTTACACTCCAGGATGTCTGGCTCTAGGCACACCATTGTGGTTATCCAGGTAATTAAGACCTTTTTTGTGTAGTTCTTCTGTGTTTTTTGACCACCTCTTCTTAATTCCTTTTGCTTCTGTTAGGTCCTTACCATTTATTTCCTTTTATCGTGCTCATCTTTGTATGAAATGCTCCCTTGATAGCTCAAATTTTCTTGAAGAGCTCTCTAGTCTTTCCCATTCTGTTGTTTTCCTCTACGTCTTTGCATTATTCATTTAAGAATGTCTTCTTATCTCTCCTTGCTAATCTCTGGAACTCTGTATTCAGATAGGTATATCTTTCCCTTTCTCCCTTGCTTTTCGCTTCTCTTCTTTCTTCAGCTATTTGTAAAGCCTCCTTAGACAACCACTTTGCCTTCTTGAATTTCTTTTTCTTTGGGACAGTTTTGGTCACTGCCTCCTGTACAGTGTTTCAAACCTCTGTCTATAGTTCTTTGGGCACTTTTTCTACCAGATCCAACCCCTGAATCTATTCATCACCTCTACTGTATAATCACAAGGGATTTGATTTAGATCATACCTGAATGGCCCGTTGGTTTTTCCCTACTTTCTTCAATTTAAGCCTGAATTTTGCAGAAAGGAGCTGATGATCTGAGCCACAGTCAGCTCAAGGTCTTGTTTTTGCTTACTGTATAGAGCTTCTCCATCTTCAGCTGCGAAGAATATAATCAATCTGATTTCCGTGTTGACCATCTGGTGATGTCCCTGTGTAGAGTCATCTCTTGTGTTGTTGGAAGAGGATATTTGCTATGGCCAGTGTGTTCTCTTGACAAAACTGTGTTAGCCTTTCCCCTGCTTCATTTTGTACTCCAAGGCCAAAAGCTTGCCTATTACTCCAGATACTGCTTGACTTCCTACTTTTGTATTCCAATCCCCTGTGATGAAAAGGACATCTTTCTTTTGGTATTAGTTCTAGAAGGTCTTGTAGGTCTTTACAGAACCATTCAACTTCAGTTTCTTCAGCATTAGTGGTTATGGCATAGATTTAGATTACTGTGATGTTGAATGGTTTACTTTGGAAACGAACCAAGATCATTCTGTCATTTTTGAGATTGCACCCAAGTACTGCATTTTGGACTCTCTTGTCGACTATGAGGACTGCTCTATTTCTTTGAAGGGATTCTCGCCCACAGTAGTAGATGTAATGGTCATCCAAATTAAATTCGTCCATTCCTGTCCATTTTAGTTCACTGATTCCTAAAATGTCGATGTTCACTCTCGCTGTCTCCTGCTTGACCATATCCAATTTACCTTGATTCATGGTCCTAACATTCCATGTTCCTATGCATATTGTTCTTTACAGCATCAGACTTTACTTTCACCACCAGACACATCCACAACTAAGGGTCGTTTCCGTTTTGGCCCAGATGCTTCATTCTTTCTGGAGCTATTAGTAATTGCTCTCTGCTCTTCCCCTTACCATGTTGGACACCTAACCTGGGGGTCTCATCTTCCCAGGTCTCATATCTTTTTGCCTTTTCATACTGTTCATGGGATTCTCACCACAAGAATACTGGAGTGGCTTGCCATTCCCTTCTCCGTTGGACCATGTTTTGTCAGAACTCTCCAATGTGACCCATTTGTCTTGGGTGGCCCTGCATGGGCATGGCTCATAGCTTCATTGAGTTATGCAAGCCCCTTCACCACAACAAGGCTATGATCCGTGAAGGGTTGCGATAATGCTCTCTCAGTGTTAGTTGCTCAGTTGTGTTTGACTTTGCAACCCCATGAACTGTAGCCTGCCAGGCTCGACTGCCCATGAATTCTCCAGGCAAGAATACTGGAGTGGGTTGCCATACCCTTCTCGAGGGGATCTTCCCGACCCAGGGAGTGAACCTGGATCTCCTGCATTGCAGGCAGATTCTTTACCATCTGAGCACCAGGGAAGCCCCATGAGATAATAGACATGCCTTATTACAGGAAGCTGGAGACAACAACCAATTCTGCTGGAGAAACCTCTTTTCCTGCATCAATCTCCTGAGGCTGCTCAATAAACTGACCAAATGGAAGCATTCGAGAACCATGGTGAGTAGGACTTAAGATCATGGTGTCCACTAACTGGATTTTTTAAATTTTTAATAAATATGGACTTCCTGCTTTGTGAGCTCTATAGACAGACACTGAATGCTCCGTAAGACTTGGAACCTCCTAATTCTAGGCACTTACTTTATAATTATTTCCCAATCCATTTCTTTTCGGGGAACCGAATATGGACCCTCCCTCAGGGCAGCTCTGGTAAGGAAGTTAGCATTGTTTTTTGGATTATAGTCACGCATTATAGTCATGATAGGTCTAAGATTACTCACTGCAGCATTATTTGTAATCATCAAAGATTGGAAGCAACATAAATGTTCATTAATACCAACTGTTTAAATAATTTATGATACATCATTATAGTAGAATGTAAATACAACTATTAAAAAGAATGAGACAGTTCTATACTGCTTTGGAATAATTTTCAAGTTATATTGTTAAGTAAAAATCAAGGTATGGCACAATGTGAGAGGGTATGTCTTTGCTATCATTTTTGTTAATAAAAGTAATGCACACATATATACAATCACCTCCAGAAGATACACTGGTTACTGTAGAAATGGCATGTGTGGCTGACAAAATTTTTTGACCCTTTGAATATTAGATATTTTGAATTGTGAAATGTAAATGGAGTGCTTCCTTTCTTTTCTTAAAGAGTAAGTCTAAATGGAGCCTGGACTATAGATTTCCCAAAGCTCCCCACGGTAGTCTGAGGTTAGCCAGGTTCGGCTTAATTTATCTGTGAGTTGGAAATTCCAGGAAACATTAGATCCTTATCTATCTTCTTCATCCTTACCCCTCTTTAAATGGACAGATGCTGGTAGTATTTAAATCTGCTCCAATCTTAAAGCGGGCCCTCAAGGTCAAACAGGCCATGCTGCAACTTTATGTGCTGAAGCTGCTGAAAATACAGACCAAGTACCTGGGGCGCCAGTGGAGGAAAAGCAACATGAAAACCATGTCAGCCATTTATCAGAAAGTCCGCCACCGCATGAATGATGACTGGGCTTACGGGAACGGTGAGTATTCTCAGAGCTCTCGGCCTCTGGGAGTGGCCTGGGGCTTAAACAAAGCTAATTAGACTTCTCTGCTCTTTTTGTATGAACTGTTAACATATTTTAGATGAGAAAATATGTGACTATAGTCAGGTGCTGCTATAACAAACAGTAAGGCACTGCCATGTACCCTATTCCATGTAAGCTATGGTAACTCATTATTATAAAACAAGTCACTTGAGGGATAATTACTCCTTTTCAAAACATTCCTTTAAGTGACAGGTTTCTCTGAGAGGTTTTTAAGATTAAAAAACTCTTTGCGACCCCAAGGACTGTAGCCCACCAGGTTCCTCTATCCATGGAATTCTCCAGGCAAGAATACTGGAGTGAATTGCCGTTTCCTTCTCCTGGGGCTCTTCCTGACCCAGCGATTGAACATGGGTCTCCTGCGTTGCATGTCTGAGCCACCAGGGAAGCCATAAAATTAAAATAACCTTTAATTATTACAAAGCAGTTAGAAAATACAAGGAAGCAAACACTTTATGTATTATCATATTTATGCCACATTTGTACCACCCAAAGACTGAAATAGAGATCTTATCATATATTCTTACAGATTTTTTTCTTCTACCTATATGTATAGGTTTTATTTAAATGAAAGCAAATTTTATATGCTATTTTATAATCTTCTTTTTAGTTAACATTATTTCTACCTTTCCATATCAATATATGTTCATTTTATCTAATAATCAAGTCCATGTTCAGAATTTCCCAGTTGCCCCAAAATGTTCTTTAAAGCCTTTTTTTTCCAAGTCATAATCTAGCCCAGGACCACAGTTTCATCTGATTGTTATGTCCATTTATTTGTTGTGAATCTAGCAGGGTTTTGTTTTTTTTCCATAACACTGACAAAATTGAAGAACTAGACCAGCTCTTCTACAGAATATCCACCTTCTGGACTTGTCTGCTTGCTTCTTTGTGGTTTCATTTACCTTGTTTCTCTATCTCTGGCATTATCTGTAGACTAAAAGGTAGATCTAAAGGTTTGATTAATTCAACTTAAATCTTTTTAGCTAGTCTAGGTAATGTGTTATACTACAGTGAACTGTATATTGTATCACATATCACATATTGTGTCAGGAGACATTATATTTTTGATTGACCTACCAAGATATTATAGGCTCACCAGAGTTGGAAGAATTTATTTTGAAGAGCTGTAGTGGGATTTGGCCATCATTTGCATAATTGTGTTTAAGAGTTATTGGTTAGATGACTAATGATTTGTCTTTGCTGGGATTTGTCACCTGCCTGAAGATAGAGGATGGGGCTTCCCAGTGGCTTAGATGGTAAAGCGTCTGCCTGCATTGTGGAAGGCCCAGGTTTGATCCCTGAGTCAGGAAGATCCCCTGGAGAAGGAAATGGCAACCCACTCCAGTATTCTTGCCTGGAAAATTCCATGGATGGAGGACCCTGGTAGGGTACAGTCCATGGGGTCGAAAAGGGTCGGACACGACTGAGCGACTCCCTTTCTTTTGAATATAGAGGAGGCTGCAGTGAATAGAGGGCAGGGAACTAAGGGAACATGTGATTGGCAGATAGTAAGCCAGAATGCAGCTTCTCTAAGACCGAAGCACAGTTACCTGCTCAAGTTCTTGTGAGGTGAAAAAGTAAAAGTGAAGTAGCTCAGTCGTGTCTCACTCTTTGAGACCCCATGGACTGTAGCCTGCCAGGTTCCGCTGTCCATAGGGATCCTACTGGAGTAGGTTGCCGTTTCCTTCTCCAAGGGATCTTCCCAACCCGGGGATTGCATTGCAGGCAGACTCTACCCAGGGAAGCCTAATGCCTAAGTTCTTCTAGGTTTTTAAAACATGGGCATGTTTTATCTTGCAAATGGCAATCTGTCACTGCTGCCATCATTAGCCCAAACCCAAGCTGCACCTGTTGAGTGCGAGACGTTAAAAAATCTGGGAAATACATACCTCTGGCCCTAAAATAAGTGTCTAAATGGGGTAAATAGAAGCAAAGCAGATTGTTTTCTGTTTTAACTTTCTTGGAAGGCTTCACCTCATAATATTAACATAAGCTGCATATGGATTTATCATGCGCAGGGTGAGGGGGAGGTGGATCCAGGGAGTCGGGAAAGTCTTTAGTAGTTAGTCCATGCTGATTCTCCTTGTGCCCCTTCCTGCCTCTTACCATTCCTTGAAAACTGTGATTTCTTTCAAATGGGTAACTTCCATTCCCAAGGAAAGTTCAATAGAGGGAACTGAGTTACTATTTTGGGAAAATATAATATATATAATTAGTAACAGAGTGAAATAATGAAAAGGAAATACAATAAAAAGAGGTTTATTTCCCTCAGGGCCCTCATTTCCCTCTCAGTGGTTATCACTGTTAGCCAGTTTCTAGATGCTTCCAAAAATAGTCTCTACATGTCTAAGCATATGTACATGGGCATGTATTTTTTAAACCTGACTGGCAGCATGTTATGTACTGACTTTGTACATTGCTCTTTGCAAAAAAGGGAACTCAGCTGTTCCATTGTTGGTGTCCCATAGACCATGCTCTGTGCTAAGATGAGGAGTGTCCTGAGTTGTATACATCTTTTTCTTTCTAATCTTCCCAACACAGACATTGATGCCAGGCCATGGGACTTCCAAGCGGAAGAATGCACCTTGAGGGCCAACATTGAAGCTTTTAACAGCCGCCGGTATGACAGACCCCAGGACTCTGAGTTTTCACCTGTGGATAATTGCTTGCAGAGTGTGCTGGGGCAGAGGTTGGATCTGCCTGAGGATTTCCACTATTCCTATGAGCTCTGGCTGGAGAGGGAGGTGTTTTCACAGCCCATCTGTTGGGAGGAGCTGCTCCAGAGCCACTGACTGAGCTCTTGTCAGCAAGCATCTGATAGGTGGGGGTTGGCTCCAATGCATGGTGCTCTGCCACCCCGCCTTTGTTTCCAGCCCTGGGAGCGCTCGTTCAGGGTGGAGCTGGCCTGGCCTTGGCCACCCAGCGTGGTTCAGGGCTCATCTGGGGACAGTTAGACCTGGAGACAGTAGAAGGCTGGGACCTTGGGGGATTAAAAAAAAATTGATTTCCTTGCCCTGGGGTCACTTGGGTGCCCTTGAAATCGCCTGCTGGATCAGTCCTGGCCAGGCTCTTATGTGGGACCGCTCCCTCCTTTAGTCTTGCCTAGAACCGGGCTAGCCTCTACTGGCCCCAAGAGTGGGAATAAGTTTATTATGGCATTTGACTTACAGCATTCATCATAGGTAATAGGAACTGCAGGTCATAATAGAGAGGACGTTTTCTTCTTGCTCACCCTGGATTACCAGAGGATTTGCAAACCTAACATTAAAATTAAGTCTGTATTTTAAAAGTTAACATTTTGACACCTCTTTCTAAAATTCGCTCTAAGATGATTTTTAGAGTACCTGCATCTTCTCTGTGAAGGATGATGATTTACTGTTACATAAATACTGCATGTTAGAGAAAAGTATATCATTTAAAGTGTTTTTTCTTTATTCCTTAAGAGATCTATGTTCAATGTGAAATTTCTTTGTGTACTCTATGTACGGCATGGAGTGATCTGCCACAAACCAATATGAAACAGTCAGGCCTCCTCCAAGGATGTTTCACGTGTTTCTGAAACCACTTCAGTCTTAAAATGACTGAGTACATTGCAGAAAATTATCCTTTTCACCCAGTTCATTTTTAAATGACAAATTAACTATAGGAGGTTTTATTTATTGAGATGACATGTCCATTAGTGCTCATGATTGATTTATTTTTTAATGAAATAGAACACCAAGAGCATCACAGCTTACCATTTTTATTTTTCTGCTATATTGATTAGTGATTTTGACCCCCCCCCTTTTTACTGCTACCATTTTCAAAGTATCCTGTGGATATTTAGCAATTCTGTTTCTACCTAAAAGTATTACACATTTCTTTGAAAGTGTAAGGGTTCATGTACCAACCTCTTTAAACTTCTCTCTCTTACAGCAGAATCACATGCTTCCCAACTGAAACAGTTTTTAGGAAAGTTTCTGATTCAGTCAGGATCATCTTATTTCTCTTCTGTCCTCAAAGTTATGGCATCTGTAGTTTCAAGCTTTTTTACTTTAAATGCCGCCTCCTTGCAGCAAGGACACTACTGAATCTTTTTTGTGATAGCACCAGGCCTCTTTTATGGTGCCAGGAGGTCTAGTCAAAATCAGCTTATTTACTCCACCCTTTGTCAACCACAGTCTCTCCCGGAAGTCATGTTAGAGTTGCTAATAATTTCCAAAAAAACTAAACCAAAACTCTAATCATAGCTTGGATTTTACCTCCTTGTGCTGTAGAGTAGCAGGATTTCTTTTTTCTTTTTTTTCTGGTGAGATCATGAAGAATGTTAAGTATGTAATGGATGAAACTTAAAATAGTCTGTAAATTTTGCCTGAGTAGCACAGCAGTCCTCATTGCAATTAAAATTTACTGAGTATATCATTATTGAACTCTGTTTTATGATTTTAATGTTATTTAAGTGAAAAGACAACTTTTAAGGAAAGAGCAATTATCAATCTATTTATTTTGAATACACAGTATATACTATTTAATCAAGAACAGAGGTTAAAATATGCACATGAATGCTTTCTAAGGCATAGATGTATACTAAACTTTAACATTTCATACTCTCTTTAAATAAATCGTCTCTAAGGGAAGATTAATTCTCAGTGCAGATGGGAAAACTGAGGCACCAAGGATATGTGATTAGTTTCAAATCACATCATTTTTCTACTGACTTGCTGGGATTAGCATTCAGGTACTGAAAGCCAGTCCCATACATTACAGTAATTGATTTGAATCTCCCAATTTGAGAATACATGTGTGTGGTTAGGAATAAATTCAGAACAATCAATGATGATTACTGTTACAACATGGAAGAACATTATTTCAGTGATTTATAAAGTAGAAGATTTTTATTTGTGAATGTTTCAGTAAAGTTTCTGTTGATTGTTCATAACACTATATATCTACTGAAGCACTTTAATAAAAAGAGAATTGAACTGGAGTTAGAAATTGGTCTTTGACTTCTTCAACACAAGAGAATCTTAAAGACATTAGATCTAGAAAGGAAAGTTAAAATTAAAGGGATGCCTACTACTACTAAGTCATTTCAGTCGTGTCTGACTCTGTGTGACCCCATAGACGGCAGCCCACCAGGCTCCCACCATCCCTGGGATTCTCCAGGCAAGAACACTGGAGTGGGTTGCCATTTCCTTCTCCAATGCATAAAAGTGAAAGTGAAGTCGCTCAATCGTGTCCGACTCCTAGCAACCCCACGGACTGCAGCCTACCAGACTCCTCCATCCATGGGATTTTCCAGGCACGAGGCGGGTAGACTAATATAAACAACTGCAAAATCTCAGTGACTTCTGACAAACCTTTTTCTCTTGTTATTGGTCCTGGCAGGTAGCTGCTACTCTGCTCAACTCAGGTTAAATTTCTGGATTAGCTCTACTCCAGATGCTGTCTTATTCTGGCACTAGGCTAATGGAATAGGCCCTACCTGGAACATGCTGTTCTCATAGTAAAGGACAGGAGCAAAAGACTGAACCATACCATGCAAGCACATTTAAACCTCCTGCTTGGCTGTGGCACAGGTCAAATTGCTCATAGTGAAAGTGTTAGTCGTTCAGTCGTGTCTGACTCTCTGCAACCCCATGGACTGTAGCTCACCAGTCTCCTCTGTCCATGGAATCTCCAAGCAAGAATACTGGAGTGGCTTGCCATTCCCTCCTCCACAGGATCTTCCCAACCCAGGGATCAAACCCAGGTCTCCTGCATGGCAGGCAGATTCTTTACCATCTGAGCCACCAGAGAAGCCCAAATTGCTCATATTCTACTGGCAAAAAGCAATTGAGGTGGATGAGCCTAAGGTTGGACCAGAGAAGCGTACTACCTATAGGGAGGCAGTTTCAGCCAGACATACAGGTAGACAGTGAGTCACAGCAGCTTTCCAGGTTGCCCTTGAGATTGGTGGTGGGACTTTCTGAGATGCTTTTTTTTTTTTTTTTTAATGAGTACACTGTTTGCCTTGCAGGATCTCAGTTCCCCAACCAGGGATTGAAACCAGGGCATGGAAGTGAAAGCCAGGAGTTGTAACCACTAGACAACCAGGGAACTCCCTAGAGATTCTTCTTGAGGATATCAACAGCTTTCCAATGAATAGTTCAAACCACCCATTTCAGTGTTTTTTGCTGATATGTTCAGTGTAGCTTTCTTGACCTTCCTTGTTCAGGAAGATCCCCAGCTCTTCCACCTGAAAAGTATTAATCGTCGTCGTATAAAGACCAGTGTTCTGTGCTTTCTATTTTCCCTCCAAGTAGAATTCTTTTTTCTCTAGTCCTTCTTGAGATGACCCATATTTACAATAAAAATAGCTGAGATTAAGAATGTCCTTGTGACAAATTCCCTGGCAGTCCACTGGTTAAGACCCAATGCTTTCACTGCCAGGGCCTGGGTTCAATCCCTGGTCAGGGAACTAAGATCCCACAAGATGCATGGCACAGCCAAGAAAAAAAAGAATCCACCTGTTATCTGGGGACAAAATGACACTGGTTTATACAACAATCAAACTCATGACTTTGCTGTCATTGGATGCTATAGTTGATAAGCTCTGTAGCCACCTAAATATCCTTATTTACAACTTTGCCATATTCACAGGTTCCAGGAATGAAGACATGGACATACCTTTTAGAGGGTCACCATTCAACCCACTGAAACTCATTAGACACTAACAAATAGCAATATTGGTTCATTTACTCTATCAGTATTAGAGGTATAATGCAAGATCCAGGGAAGTTACTTTTATTTAGAAAATACTTGCAGCTATTGATGGAGTCAAAAGAGATTCAAGTAAAGAAAATTTTAGCCTCAGGTAGAGGATATGACATGAGGGAACATGTGTAAAACTGAAGAATACATTTATGTGTTGGTATTTTTATTAAGAAGGTATGTGTAAAAAATTCAAATAATTTTCAGAGTACACAGTGAAAAATGTAATCTCCCAACCCAGATCTCATCTTGTTCCCCAGAATTAATCACTGTCAGTTTTTTTTTTTCTATTTTTTATTCTTTCAGAAAATTCCATATCCACCTCCTTGTCATCGACATTTTTTTTTTTTTACAGATAGGAGCACAATGTACTGTTCTATTCTTTCTCTTATTTATCCTGGAGATCTGTTTTTCTATATCAGTATTCTCTTGTATGGTTAAATTTAATATATCAAATAATTAAATAATTCTTCCTTAACTCTGCTTTCTGGCATTTTCCAGCTGAGAAATGTTAGGGCCAGTGCTTAAGACTCCCAAGCTTGCATTACAGGGAACACAGGTGCAACCTCTGGTCCCTAAGATCTGCACCTAAGATGTGGTGCAGCCAAAAAGAAAAGAGGTTAACTTTAAAAAGAAATGTTAGAAGAAAAGGTATAGACAGGAAGGTCAGGCTGTGTGCATGTGTGTATGTTGTGGTGGGGATGAGGTTAAGAGATTCACTCAGTTCTCACAGCAATAGGCCAAAGCTAGCTGAAATACAATTTCCTACCAGTAGTTCTTCTGGCCAGACTCTCAGCTCCTGTAAGCTGAATGAGATTGTGTCTAAGTGGGCTGTGGGAGATGCGTAGCCTGGTTGCTCCTTTAGTAGTTAGACTTAAATTTAAAAAAGCAAGATTTAAAATTTTTACTTTTATTTTATGGAAAAGAAAATAACCAAAGCCTTTCAAAGGAACTGCAAGAGTACAAAAGTCATCCCACCTCTGCCCAAAAACCTTTGGTGACAGTGACTTTCTTACTAAATAAGACAGCACCATCTGTCCCCTTGCCTCCAAATGGAAACATTACTTTGAATATTCTGTAACTTTTTGTTCAAATGCTTCATGGAGCTAGCAGGACAAAGATCCTCCATGTGGATGCCTGTGAAAATATGTCTTTGCTGCAAGATGTGAGATAATTTACCCAGAAAGGCCATACAGCATAAGGGCTCAAATTGATGGTACAGCACCCAACTTGGTGAGTTGGAATATCCAGGCTCTGCCTCCATGAGCTGTGTGCTAAGTGACAAGTTATTTTGTCTCTCTATGCCTCAGATTAGTAGTAGTGTTAGTCGCTCAGTCATGTCCGACTCTTTGTGACCCCATGGACTGGAACGTGCCAGGTTCCTCTGTCCACGGAGTTCTCCAAGCAAGAATACTGAAGTGGATTACCATTTCCTTCTCCAGTGCCTCCAATTCCCCATCTATAAATGGGGGTAATAATACTACCCACTTTCACCAGAATTATAAGGATTCAGTTCAGTCAGCACACCAGGCCTCCCTGTCCAACAGCTCCTGGAGCCCACCCAAACTCATGTCCATTGAGTCAGTGATGCCATCCAACCAACTCATCCTCTGTTGTCCCCTTCTCCTCCTGCCCTCAATCTTTCCCAGCATCAGAGTCTTTTCAAGTGAGTCAGCTCTTTGCATCAGGTGGCCAAAGGATTGGAGCTTCAGCTTCAACATCAGCCCTTCCAATGAACACCCAGGACCGATCTTCTTTAGAATGGACTTGTTGGATCTCCTTGCAGTCCAAGGGACTCTCAAGAGTCTTTTCCAACACCACAGTTCAAAAGCATCAATTCTTCAGCGCTCAGCTTTCTTTATAGTCCAACTTTCACATCCATACATGACTACTGGAAAAACCATAGCCTTGACTAGATGGACCTTTGTCAGCAAAGTAATGTCTCTGCTTTTTAATATGCTGTCTAGGTTGGTCATAACTTTCCTTTATAAGGATTAAATGTATCAATATAGTGGTGCTTAGAATAATGCTTGTTAAACATGAGTATTCAATAATTGCTGGTTATTCCCACCCTATTAAAGAATCCTCCACCAGGAATAGCATTTAAATTTAAATTCTCTAGTTCAGGGGTTAGCAAACTATAGCCCAAATTTGGCCCACCGGCAGTTTTATACAACCTGTGAGCTAAGAATAGTTTTTACATTCTTAAATGCTTAGGTAGGGGGGAGTGGAATCCATAGAAGAAAAATATGTCACATGAAAATTCTGGGACACTAAATTTTAGTTTCCATAATTGTATTGGAACACAGTCATGCTCATTTGTTCATGTGTTGTCTATAAATGCTTTCATTCTACATCAGCAGAATTGAGTAGATGGAAAAAGAGGATACAAGGCCTGAAAAGCCTAAAACATTTACTTTCTGAGTTTGCCAATCTCTGCCCTAGATAATTTCCTGAGTCTGCCCCACCTGGTCTTACTGCACGCCAAGGTTCTCACTGTTGGGACCCTAGTGCTTGAGATTATCTACAAAGAATTTTATTTTTTCTACAACTTCCTCTTCAAAACTCAGGCTACAATGGATGAAATGAATGCAGTGCTATACTGTTGAACTTAATGAGATAAAAAGAAAAAGGGAAGGAAGGGGAGGAGGGAGGGAGGAAGGAAGGAAGAAACCACCAGAGTAGAAAGGAAGAAATAGAAATTTTTAAATGTAACTTCTAAGATAGTGACAGAATATTCTAAGTTTGAATATTCTAAGAATGCACACTTTATTTCTGGCAATTTTTTTTAAGAACAGCACAGTTAATGTTACTATTTATAAAGAAGACATAAGGATGTGTATTCATAAACAGATAAAATTAACTAGTACTTTTCTAATGTGAGTTTGAATAGTTATCTAAATTTAACATCATCTTCCAGTTTACACTGGAAGATTTGTTCAGTTCTTGTAGAACAAATGGATCTTAAGTCTTGAACATTAAGTGATTCTTAAGTGGACTGGTATTTAAGAAAAATGCTTATGTTGTCAATGACAGTTTCCTTTGACTCTGCAACCTGTGCTCTTTGTTGTAAGGAAGTCTGCCTTTCAGCCCCACACCTCAGCAGCCCTCCTCACCTCCTGCAGGTCAGTGCTAAGGCTTTCTCCAGTGCAAAGACTGATGACTCTTTCGGTCAGTGGAAAATGGTGCTGCCATTGAAGTTGTACCGGTTGTCACTAGACCACCCATGTTATGTTCCACCTGTCCACTTTCATGCTTTCTTGTGCTTTATATGTTTGTTTTTTTTTTTTCAGACCTCCAATCTGGAACTCAGGAAAAGCAGGACTAGAACAGATCTGAAACTAAGCCAGGTAGACATTAACCTGAGAAAATTGTGATGACCCACTGACTGTAAGCAAAGAGTATGAGCTGCCCCATCCCAGGGATTAAGAGAGGGACCAGCAGAGGAGAAAGCACAGGTCTTCTCCTAAAAGCAGCTGGAACTTTGGTTTGCTTTGCTGTTGAAGGATTAGAGAAAGGAAATATATGAGAACTTGGTGCACAAATAACCCTCCTTTGGAAGCCAGTTTGTCAAACATATGAAGGAAAACAAAAACACACCTGACCTTGGTTGCAGAGCCTTTCAGGACCCTGCCCCTGCTTCTGGGTCCAGTCTCCTCCTCCTGCCCTGGGCCTGCAATGTCCTGTCCCCTGACCTTGACATAGCTGACTCATCCTCCAAATCTCAGCAAAACCTCAGAGAGACCTTCCCCATCCACCAGTCTAAGAATTGTCAGCCATCATCACATCAATTTAATAAACTCAATGTAATACATCCTGTTGCACCTATCATTTTTATGTCTGCCAAGCCCCCCACATGATTCCCCGCGCCCCCCCCCCCCCAAGAAAAAAAGAATTTTGTTGCACTTACGGCTGAATTCCTGGGCCCAAAACTGAGTGTCAGGCACATGGTAGATGCCTGAACAGTGAAAACAGTGTCAGACTTTATTTTGGGGGGCTCCAAAATCACTGCAGATGGTGATTGCAGCCATGAAATTAAAAGACGCTTACTCCTTGGAGGAAAAGTTATGACCAACCTAGATAGTATATTCAAAAGCAGAGACATTACTTTGCCGACTATGGTTCGTCTAGTCAAGGCTATGGTTTTTCCTGTGGTCATGTATGGATGTGAGAGTTGGACTGTGAAGAAGGCTGAGCGCCGAAGAATTGATGCTTTTGAACTGTGGTGTTGGAGAAGACTCTTGAGAGTCCCTTGGACTGCAAGGAGATCCAACCAGTCCATTCCGAAGGAGATCAGCCCTGGAATTTCATTGGAAGGAATGATGCTAAAGCTGAAACTCCAGTACTTTGGCCACCTCATGCGAAGAGTTGACTCATTGGAAAAGACTCTGATGCTCGGAGGGATTGGGGACAGGAAGAGAAGGGGACGACCGAGGATGAGATGGCTGGATGGCATCACTGACTCAATGGACATGAGTCTGAGTGAACTCTGGGAGTTGGTGATGGACAAGGAGGCCTGGCGTGCTGCGATTCACGGGGTTGCAAAGAGTCGGACACAACTGAGCGACTGAACTGAACTGAACTGAACTTGAATAAAAAGAAAGGAGATGAGTCATTAAAATGAATGAGGCTCCTGGTACTAAACTGTATTCTCCCTCTGCAGGGAGGATGTTAGGATGAGCTGCCGGTTGGAAGCAGAACTGCCTCTACTGGGTCCTTTCTTGCTTTATCCCACAACCGGCATAAGAACTTTTTCCAGGCTCTTTTAAAAACCATTTTGTTGGACTTCCCTGCTCCTCCAGCGGTTAAGAATCCTCCTGCCAATGCAGGGGACACGGATTCCATCCCTAGTCCGGGAAGATTCCACCTCTCAGTAGGGCAATTACGCCCGTGTGCCACGACTGCTGAAGCGCAAGTGCCTAGAGCCTGTGCTCTGCAACTAGAGAAGCCGCCGCAACGGGAAGCCCCCACTTGCCACAACTAGAGAAAGCCTGCGCACAGCACAGCCAAGAAAATCATGAAAATTTTTAAATTTTGTAATGTTTCTATTATTACAGGCTCTTTTAAGACATTTCCGCATGTTGTTTTCACTTCAACTCTCAAAGGCTTTTATCTCATTTTCCAAAAAAGGTACTGGAATCTTGGCTAACTTCTCCAAGGTCAGTCAGTGAGTGGCAGAGCTCACACTCACAGCTGAATCCGCCCACTCCAAGGCCAAGACGATACCCCCGCCCCGGCCGGCCGGGTGTGGCCCGGAGCCAGCCGCCGCTGCGCCGAGCCTGGGTTCCACGAGCGCGCAACCTTAGCCAGAGTCGCGCGAGGGCCAGTGGCCCGGCCAACGCGGCGCACCTGGGAGGGCTGGCGGCGTCTGTCAGGAACGCGGGGGAGGGCTCCGCTGACGGCGTGGGCGGGTCGGACTCTGCCAACGGCCGGGCGCCAGGCCCGCGTGTCCAGGCAACAGCTAAACACTGCGCGGCCCCGCCCCCGCGGCGCGCGCCTCCCGACGTTTGTGCGCGCGGCTCTCCAGCGCCCGCGAGGCGCCCTTGCCGCAGAGGAGCATCCCGGAACATCCGTGCGGCGGGTGCGCAGTCCGGCGTGGCGGCCGCTCGGTGGCTGACGGCCCCCTTGGCCCGCCGGGCTCCCCTGAGCGCCTCGGCCTCCTTGCGCCGCGCCGCGGGAGCCGGTCCCAGACAAACGCGGCGAGGTCCCGGGACCGGCAGCGGTTCGCTGGCGAGTGCAGAGGCGGCAGCCCGGTGAGCGGCAGGAATGGGCGCGGGGGCGCCGCCCCGAGACGATGCGGAGAACTCTGGTCTCTGTCTTTCTTTCAGGATTGGGAACCCTTGCCACACTCACCTGCTCAACTGAGAACGCATTACCATGGTAATACACGCTACTTACGTCTAAGAGGTTCCGAGGCACTTTTTAAATTGGTTTAGTACCGTTTGTCTCGTAGAGGCACGCTTTACTAAGCGTTGTTGCCCGCGCCAAAAGATTGGCGCTTTCATCTCCAAGGGTCGTGGGGTGGCATTGTCCAGCCCAGTGATCTAAGCGCTCTGGGTAAAGATGAGGGGGGAGAGGGGTTTTCTTGGTAGTCTGCGCCTCCCGAAGGGGACTGTAACCGCAGAAGCAGGCCCTCTTTCTGTGAGTTGGTTGGTTGAAGTCCTTTGGTTCTGTGGAGCAACTTTCACACCCAGAAAATGCCCAGGGCTCCAGTACATACCAAGAGCGACTAGTCAGGCACCTGGCTTCTGCTGCCCCGTCTACGGTCCCAAGTGGGATTCGTTCTGTGGATGTTCTTATTGTTCAGACCCTTAGCCGTGTCTAACTTTGATACCCCCATGGACTGCAGCACACCAGACTTCCCTCTCCTTGGCTATCTCCTGGAGTTAGCTCAAACTCATGTCCATTGAGTCCATGATGCCATCCAACCATCTCATCCTCTCTCGCCCCTTCTCCTCATTCTTCTCCTGCCCTCAGTCTTTCCCAGCATCAAGGTCTTTTCCGGTTTGTGGGCACTTCACATCAAATGGCCAGAGTATTGGAGCTTCACTTCAGCATCAGTACCTTCCAGTGAATATTGAGGGTTGATTTCCTTCAGGATTTACTGGCTTGATCTTGCTGTCCAAGGGACTCTCAAAAGTCTTGAAAAGCGTCAATTCTTCAGCCCTCAGCCTTCTTTAACCCTACATGAATACTGGAAAAACCATAGCTTTGACTATATAGACCTTTGTTGACCAAGTTAAAAAGTGACTGCTTTTTAATATGCTGTCTAGGTTTATCATAGCTTTTCTTCCTAGGAGCAGGAGTCTTTTAATTTTGTGGCTGTAGTCACCATCCACAGTGATTTTGGAGAAAATAAAATCTGTCACTGTTTCCACTTTTCTCCCTTCTATTTGCTATGAAGTGATGGGACTGGATGCCATGATCTTAGTTTTTTGAATGTTGACTTTTAAGCCAGATTTTTTACTCTCCTCTTTCATCCTCATTAAGAGGCTCTTTAGTTCCTCTTCACTTTCTGCCATTATGGTGGTAATATCTGCATATCTGAGGTTCTAGATATTTCTCCTGGCAGTCTTGATTCCAGCTTGTGATTCATCCAGCCTGGCATTTCACATTATGTTCTCTGCATATAAGGTAAGCCGGGTGACAATATACAGCCTTGATGTACTCCTTTCCCTATTTGGAACCAGTCTTTTGTTCCATGTAAGGTTCTAATTATTGCTTCTTGACCTGCATACAGATTTTTCAGGAGGCAGGTAAGGTGATCTGGTACTCCCATCTCTTTAAGAACTTTCCACAGTTTCTTGTGATCCACACAGTCAAAGGCTTTAGCATAGTCAATGAAGCAGATGTTTTTCTGGAATTCCCCTGGTTTTTCTATGATCCAGCAGATGTTAGCTATCTGATCTCTGGTACCTCTGCCTTTTCTGAATCCAGCTTGTACATCTGGAAGTTCTTGATTCATTTACTGTTGAAGCCTAGCTTGAAAAATTTTGAGCATTACCTTGCTGGCATGTAAAATGAGTGCAATTGTACGGTAGTTTGAACATTTTTTGGCATTGCCCTTCTTTAGGATTGGAATAAAAATTGACCTTTTCCAGTCCTGTGGCCATTGATGAGTCTTCCAAATTTGCTGGCATATTGAGTGCAGCACTTCAACAGCATCCTGTTTTAGGATTTGAAATAACTCAGCTGGAATCCCATCACCTCCACTAGCTTTATTCATACTCATACTCCCGAAGGCCCACTTGACTTCACACTCCAGGATGTCTGGCTCTAGGTGAGTGACCACACCATTATGTATATCCAAGTCATTAAGACTTTTTTGTATCACTCTTCTGGATTCTTGCCACCTCTTCTTAATCTCTTCTGCTTCTGTTAGGTCCTTGCCATTTCCGTCCTTTATTGTGCCATCCTTGCATGAACTGCTCCCTTGGTATCTTCAGTTTGCTTGAAGAGCTCTCTAGTCTTTCCCATTCTGTTGTTTTCCTCTGTGCCTTTGCACTGTTCATTTAAGACAACTTTCTTATCTCTCCTTGCTGTTCTCTGGAATTCTACGTTCAGTTGGCTGTATTGGTCCCTTTCTCCTTTGCCTTTCCCTCTCTTCTTTTCTCAGCTGTTTGCCTTGCATCTGAGTTGCATTTTATTCACTCAGCATATTTTATTCATCCCTGCGATGTTCCAGACATCATTCTAGGTCCTGGGGAATTAAGCAAACTCATAGATAAAACCTCTGAGTAGGGAAACATACAATAAATACATAAACAAAAAGTATTATTAAATAGTAAAGAGTGCTTGGGGCAAGGAGATAGGTGACAGTGCTGGGAGGGTTATTGGGAGGCCATCTGTACTTCCCCCCTCTTTGCCTGGGACAGTCTCAGTTAATGCTTGTTGAAGTGTGTTGGTTTGGGCATTGAATTATATGGTCACCTTAGTAGTAGAAAAAACACAGGCATGGTGTCTGGGAGGTTTTTCTGAAGAGGTAGTATTTGAGCAGAGGCTAGCACAAAGATAAGAAACAAATTAGGCCCGCTGTGGAGATCTGCAGGAAGAGGAGGGAGCAGGGAGGAGCTTAGCGCATTTCGGTACTAGAAGGAAAACAAGTGTGGCTTGAAGCCGAAATGGCCTTCATTAAGGATTTGAGAGTTTTAAGTCAAGAGCTCTGTGTTCTGAGACCAGAAATAGCCAAGAGCCATGGGGTTGTAGTCAACCAACCCAGCCAGCTCAGAACTGAAAAATTTCGTTCCTTTAAAGTAATTTTCTAACAGACTTATTGAGCTAGAGTTGATACACAATAGATTGTACATATATAAAATGTACAGTTTGATAAGTTTGGCATAGGTGTACAGACATGAAGCCATCACCACATTCAAGACATATGATATGCAAATATTTCTCCCAATCTGTGGCTTTGCTTTTCATTCTCCTTTCAGAATCTTTTGAAGAGTATAAGTTTTCATTTTGATGGTGAATTTACCCATTTGTTCTTTTACAGACATCAAATTGGATATCATATCTAGGAAATTTTTGCCTAATCCGAGGTCACAAAGGCTTTTCTCTGTATTTTCTTCTGTAAGTTTTATAATTTTGAGCCATGTAGGTCTGTGAACCATTCTGAGTTAATTTTTGCATATGGAACATATATGAAGTTCATTGTTTTGCACATGGATATTCATTGTTCCAGCAGCGTTTATAGAAATGATTATCCTATCCTTGTTCCACTGAACTGCTTTGGCACTTCTGTTGAAAATCAGTTGAATCAGTTATTTGAATCAGTTATCTAAATATACATGTGGGTCTAGAATCTTCCACAAAGAGATGAAAACTTTGAATAAAAATGTCAAACCTCTGTCTTATATCCTTTGCATTTCCATATGAACTTCAGAATCAGTTTGCCAATTTCTACAAAAAAATGAGAACCTTGAATAAAAATGTCAAACTCTTATGTGAATCTTAGTTCTCAAACCATTTTAGAGATTAAAACACACACTTTTTTTTTTTTTTTTTGGCATTTATTCCAGGTAAGTCAAGTGTGTTTGACATGCAAGAGTATAAAATCAGAAAGGAAGCCAAGACTCAGAATCCTTAAGAGCTTATGGCAGTGCACATCCAACACCCCACAAGGATGCTTTATCAGAGATGCAGTTATCATATGGGGCTCCATATTGTTTCTCTTCATTTGGATTTCCTCACAGAAGCCAGGCCACTGTGTTATAATGTCTCATCTTCATTCCTGCCTTTCCTATCTAGGAACATCCTCCATTTCACTTAACAAAAATGTATTTTAGTATTTTTAACACATTGACTATGTTTCTCTTTGTTTAACTGAGGACATTTTTAAAGTGAGGTGTTATGAAGAGGACGTCCGTTTTATACAAACATTTAGTCCTTAAAGGCATCCTTGATAACTTACACACTCCTCCTTTCCCTTGCCTAGAAGAGACACCTTTTTTGTAGTATACTCCCATCTGTTATTTTCTGTATGAGTGGGTCATAGGAATAGAGAATTCCTCGCAGCCTTGTGTGGCTGTAGCAAAACTTCAGGAATCATTTGTTCCCAGGTTAGGATGGTACCCATTCCTTTGGATACCCCACAGGGCCTTAACCAGGCAGCGTGATTGTGGCAAGAGCACTGCTCCCAAGCCTGGTGAACGCCAGTTTGCACTGTGACCTTGCCGAGCCTCTGCTTTTCCATTTTTAGGATGCGAATATACCTCCCTCCCTTGAAACTCATGAGGATTACCGATGATAAAAGTGATGGCAACATCCTTTATTAAGTGCTTAGTGTCAGACACTTGCTATGTGCCTGAGATTCGTGTCTCCCTTAATCCTCATGACTGCTTAATGAGGTTGAGAGTATCACATAACAAATGCCAAAATATGTATTTGATCCTAATTAGCCAATACATTTTAATTTAATCATTATTAGCAAAGCTCTGAAACATGCACAAAAAGAGAGTAGTAAAATGAATCACTATATAGTCGTATCTCAGATTCAGAAATTTTGTAAGCATTTTGCCACCTTGGCTTCATCTATGTTTTATTGGTCGGGTTGGGGTGGGCAAGGTGCAGTATTTTAAAGAAAATCTCAGGCTTCCTTTTATTTCATGCCTACAGATTTTAGTATGCTTGTCTGAAACGTGTGAACATTTTCTTCTATGACCCAAAGCCACTCTCAGATCTAACTGAATTAATAATTACTTGATACTGTCAAATTTTCTCAATTGCTTTAAAAAAAAAAAAAAGCCTTTTTATGGCTTGTTCTAATCAAATTGCAAACAAGGCCCACATACTAATTGCCATAGGTTGGGGCTTTTTAGTTTAGTTTTTTGTGTTTTTTGGAGGTTTTTTGTTTTGTTTTTGAAAGAAAGTAAAGAGAACGCCGCTTCTCTTCTTTGGAGGGCATCTTTGGGCAGGCGCGTGAGAGCTGGGGAAGCCTGGAACACAGAGTTCTCCTTTGTGCCAGCCTTCCCCTCCCCCGACACGCACTCCCCTCTGGCCCTTCGCCTTCTCTCCCCCGCCCTGGTTTATCTCCCTGTACTTCACCCTCTCGTGGAATCACACAGCCCGCAATGTATAGGTCTTGTGCCTCAGTTTCTCCGCCTTGCTCTCCCAGTCTCTGGGCGCTTAAATCACGTTGGGTCTCTGGGGACGGTGCTTGATAGGCAGTCGCTGCATCGGACTGCATATGACTTCTCTTACCGCTTTATATAAACGTTTTTGGCTGTCACAGGTTTTTTTTCCCTTTAGGAACTTTTTTTTCCCTTAAGTTCGGTGGGAAATGTTGAAAATTATATATTTTCAACACATTTTCAAGGTTATAAGAACTAACTTTTGCCTCGTTGTATGTACTTGCCTTTGCAAGCCAGCTAAAGGGAAGAAGAAAGGCCGCGGCAAGTCGCGTGGGAAGAAGCAGAAGAAGCCGGAAGTGGACATCCTCAGCCCCGCCGCCATGCTGAACCTCTACTACATCGCGCACAACGTGGCCGACTGCCTGCAGCTGCGCGGCTTCCGCTGGCCAGGCGCTGCCAAGACAAAGAAGGGGAAAGGCAAGACTTAAGCGAGAGCATTTCCCAGCCCCTCTCTCCTGAAGAGAACAGAACCCGGAGAAGAGAAAGCAGGATTATGCCACCGTTGCAACCAAAATAGACTTTACTGAAGACAATCTGAGGTGCAAACTGAGTGTGCTTTTCTGTGGTAGATAATGATAAACGCATTTTACTTCCTCAGCTAAACCCAGATATGAGTGAGTGAGCCAGTTTGGTTTTTCAGAAGTTCATGGGTGGGGGGCAGAAAGTGTGCGGTAATTCCCACGCAATGTGGTAGAATTGATAGAACTTTTAAAAGTTAATGTAAATCTGGGTTAGAACTGAACCTCGCTGTCCAAGGGCAGTTCTAGCGTTCATGAGTTTTCTTTTGCCCAGAAGGGTTTTGTTTTTTAAAGTAGACATGACAAAAAGCATTGCATTTGCTCATGGGTCCCTCTGTTGACCACAGTTTCCTTTCCTCATCTTTTTCTAGAAAAGTAATAAATATTTTGTTACTAGCATTTTCTCCTCAGCAGCCTGACTCTTGTCTGACTTGAATTAGCCACAGACACCGATGGAGACCAGGGTGGTCAGCCCTGCTCTGACCTTGCTAGGGCTCGAGAACAGTAGCTCAAAGGAATGACAGGGTCAGTGGTCCAGGTGCAGGGTGCTCATGCTTAGTCCCTAAGTCATTTCCCACTCTTTGACCCCATGGACTGTAGCCTACCAGCTCCTCTCTCCATGGGACTTACAGGGAGAAGGAGATAAATCGGCCCTCGTCCCTCTCTCCTTTCTCTTTCACCGAACTCTTCATCCTCTTTTTCTCCACATTTACATCTTCCCACCTTCTGCAGCCCTTTCTTTTAAGCTTGGCTGACCCTGACTCTTGGAGTCACTACTGGAGATGAGCCTTTTGCTTTCTACTGATATTCTGGGATCTCCCCAGCCTGTGTGAATACACTTAAGAGAGAAAACCGCAATTGGTTGTGCTTGGCCCCCAAAGACCTAAAGCCCCAAATATGTAACATGGAAGGAAAGGCACCTTTAAGTATAAGCACCATCTTTGAATCTCATAACTATCAGAGATTTTGTAAATATCAGAGAAAAAAGGCAAGTATGTGAAGCTTTGTACCAGAGAAGGGGGATTTTGCTCAGAACCTGTGAGCTGAGGGTGACACTTGTCTGGCTGTGTCGTCTGTGTGGACTTAGTGTGAGCCCTTGGTTGGCTGTCAGGGGACCCTGACTCAGGTCAGGTGAAAGATGGTGCTCCTCTTAACCTGAAAGGACCCTGTCTGTTCCTGAGAAACGGGGCAACCTTCCCACTCTGCTGACACTGCGGCGCTGTATCCGAGCAATTTCTGTGGACACACCAGCTCTAGTCCACTCCTTCTCAAACCTGGGCATGCACCATGGTCACCAGAAGACTCCCGAAAGCTCAGGTTGCTGGGCCCTACCCAGTAGGAAGGGTGGGGTTCAAGAATTTGCGTTTCCACTAAACTCCAGGTTGTGCTGCTGCAGGACCCTTGGAGAAGCCCCACTCTAGTTTTTGCTGCCTCACCAGATGCTGAAAGACCTGACGGATCTCTGACCTTGTAGGATGTTTGAGGCCCTACTCTGCCTCTCTTGGGGTTCAGGAGCTCGTGTCTGAGCCATTGTGTTTATCTGAACATCAGGGAGGTGGCAAGTGCATTGCTGCTTTCTGATCTCCACAGCAGGAGAACGTTGCTGAAGAGAGGACAGGCGTGCCAGTCACAGACTTCTGTGGGCCGAGTGGATCATCTGGAGCTGGCAATGCCTTCCTCTTTTGAGATGGTTAAATGATAAGCGCAGAAAGCACTAGAAGCATTTGAACAGAGGAAGTACTGACCTGATTGGATGGGGCGCTGTGTACTTGGAGTCTCCACCCAGGTTTTAGCAGAGTGGCTATTTAGTATTGTGCTCATTGCAATACTGGGGCTCTGAGAAGCCCTTAGGAGTTTTGAATTGAATAGCTGTGGCAGAGGTATAGTGGGTGTATGACATGAACTACCACACGCAAGCCATATAAAAGTTGTGGCACATTTTACTTCAAACAAAATTTTTTTTGATGAAACACTTAAAATTTTCAATAAAATTATCTTATTTTGACAATTTCTTGATTATCTGCTAGGAAGGTAAGACAGGGTCCTTACCCTTCAGGTGCTCACAGCCTGGTGAAGGGGGCTGATGCCCAGGTTCCATTGTGGTGGCAGCTGCATTTCTATTTCCACTTGGATAAAGCACATTCATCTTCTGGTTTATGCAGTTGATTAAGAAGAGGGTGAGACTAGCCTTTATAGGATGCCTGGGGGGCCTCTGATGATAAAATAGGTCCTTGAACCCTGCGGTTTTTCTTTCTCCTAAACGCAACTCAGCCAGGATCCTGCTCCTTCCTATGGATGAGAATTCAAAGGGGAGCCTGTGAAAGGAGCCGTGACGGGAACGTCCACACACAGGCCACACGTGGGCTGTGGGAGGCAAGCCTCCTTGCTGTGAGGCTACTGGAGCCTTTTGTGAAGGAAGCGCTGTTCCAGTGCGAGGGAAGAGGCAGGGCCCCTGGCCAGAAACTCCAAGAACATGCAAAATGTCCAGGGAGATGTGGCAATGCGTGTGGAGAGAGGATATGTATATTTATTTTTGCCGCTGTTGAGGGCCCTCAACAGTGAAAGCACAAAGTCCTAAACACTGGATCGCCAGGGAGTTCCCTGGAGGACATTTTTTAGAAAGGAAGTATCCCTTGAAAAATTGATGACAATTTAAAAATCCCTGGTGGCTCAGACAGTAAAGAGTCCTGCAAAGCAGGAGACCTGGGTTCGATCCTTAGGTTGGGAAGGTTCCCTGGTGGAGGGCATGGCAACCCACTCCAGTATTCTTGCCTGGAGAATCCCCATGGACAGAGGAGCCTGGCAGGCTATAGTCCATGGGGTCGGAAAGAGTCAGACACAACTGAGCAACTAACCACTGCACACAGTACAAAAAGGACAATAAGAGTTGTTTTTTTTTTTATTTCAAACTTACCAAAAGAGCAAGAGGAAGTGCAATGACACCTAGGCCTTTTACCTAAATCACAGTTCTCAGCTTGGCTCTATTCACATTTGGGGCTGAATAACTGGTTGTCATGAAAGTCTGTCCTGTGCACTGTGGGATATTCAGCATCATCCTGAGAGAGTCATTTCCTAGGCAGGTTGATAAGAAGTCTAGGGGTCCCCAAGGAGAGAGGGGTCTGGAATTCTCAAGGAGGAAGAAAGGACAAACTTTTTTCCTTCTCTACATTCCTTAGGATTATATAACAACAATGTATTATGCCTGAGGACAGTCTCTGGATTACACCTCTGGCTAATTCTGTAAATTATGGGAGTAGACCTGCTCTTTACAAGGATTATATAACAACAATGTATTATGTATTCTGCCAGAGGACAGTCTCTGGATTAAACCTTCTGGCTAATTCCATTATCTTAAAATGTAAATTATGGGAGTAGGTCTGATGAGGTCTTTACAACCTCCAGACATTCTTTTGATTTACTGGAGAGTATATAACTCCATTGTTAACACTAGCAAGGGGGTACTCTTTCTACCCCCTTCTGATGCCTATGTCAGAAGCTTTCTCTATCTCCTTTATACTTTAATAAAACTTTATTACACAAAAGCTCTGAGCGATCAAGCCTCGTCTCTGGCCCCGGATTGAATTCTTCTCCTCCGGGGGCCAAGAATCCCAGCGTTGTGATTCAGCAACAACCTTTCTGTCCCTGGTCTCCACCTACCAGAGGCTGGTAGCACCAGTTCAACTGAGGAAGACACGGATGCCTCCAGACATCATCATATCTGGGAGGCAAAGTCATTCCAAGTTGAAACCATTGACCTAGCATTTTGTCACATTTGCACACCTACACACATATAATACAAACATATATGTAAACATTTGTATATCTACATATACTTCTTATATCCACATAATCAGAGTATGTATACATACACGTGTATATATTATATATATAATATAAATACATACATGTATATATCTATATATTTCTTATATACTGATAATCAGAGTAAGTGGCAGCTATTAAATTGTGAATCTCTGTATAAAACATATGCAGGGCTTCCCTGGTGGTCCAGAGGTGAAGAATCTGCCCACCAATGCAGGGAATATGAGTTTGATCCCCGGTCCAGGAAGATCCCACATGCAGCGGGGCAACTAAGTCATGTACCCTTGAGCGCCACTCTGAAACAAGAGAAGTCATCACAATGAGAAGCCTGTGCACCACAACAAAAAGTCGCCCCTCACTCACTGCAACTAGAGGAAACCAGCATGCAGCATTGAAGACCCAGTGCAACCATAAATAAATTTATTTTTTAAAATATGCATATTATACATATGTATATGTAGCATATATACACCTATGTAGGTCTTACATACATGGAGAGCAAATGTAGCAAAATGTTAAAATATGTAAAAGGGTATTATATACACATCTATATATATATTTTTTCTTTCCTGAACTATTTTAAAGTAAGTTGCATACATCATTAATCTTCATTCCTAAATACTTAGCTCCTGAGAACAGGACTTTCTCATTTATAACAACAGTAGGATTCTTATGGTCAAGAAATTGACACCAAAACAATATTAATCTGTATTGCTTTTTTAAACTATCCCAGTTGTTGTTGCTTACTTGCTAAGTCCTGTCTGACTCTTTTATGACCCCATGGACTCTAGTCTGCCAGGCTCCTCTGTCCATGGAATTTCCCAGGCAAGAATGCGGGAGTGGGTTGCCATTTCCTTCTCCAGGGATCTTTCTGACCCAGGGATGGAACCAACATCTCTTGCACTGGCAGGCAGATTCTTTACCACTGAACCACCAGGGAAGCCCTGCATATGTTTTATACATATGTTTTATGTTGTCATCAGTTTTGCCAAATTATCCCAGTTAGTTGGATTTTTTGGATCAGTGATCTATTCAAGGATCACACATGGTGTTTAGCTACCAGGTCTCTGTGGTCTCTGTTAATCTAAAACAGTTTCCTCCTTTTTTGGCAGGGAATCATTTGTGATACTTACTCTTTTGGGGAGGTGGGGGACTGTGCCGCTGGCTTTCAAGATCTGATTCCACAACCTGAGACTGAATCCCAGGCGGTGGCAGTGAAAGCCCAGAATCCTAATCACAGAGCCACCCAGGGAACTCTTTGATGTTGACATTTTTTATCTCAGTCGGTTCAATTCAGTCACTCAGTCCTGTCAGACTTTTTGCGACCCCATGGACTGCAGCACTCCAGGCTTCCCTGTCCATCACCAACTCCCAAAGCTTGTTCAAACTCATGTCCATTGAGTCCATAATGCCATCCAACCATCTCATCCTCTGTCATCCCCTTCTCCTCCCACCTTCAATCTTACCCAAGATTGGGGTCTTTTCCAATGAGTCAGTTCTTTGCATGAGCTGGCCAAAGTATTGGAGTTTCAGTTTCGGCATCAGTCCTTCCAATGAATATTCAGGACTGATTTCCTTTAGGATTGACTGGTTTGATCTCCTTCAACTATGGAAAAATCATAGCTTTGATTATATGGACCTTTGTCAGTAAAGTGAAAAGTGAAGTCATTCAGTTGTGTTTGACTTTTTGCGACGTCTCTTTTTAATATGCTGTCTAAGTTTGTCATAGCTTTTCTTCCAAGGAGCAAGCATCTAGACCCAGTTGTTTCATGGAATGTCCTCTTTTCAACCTATTACAGTCAGACTCCTGCCTCCGCTGCTCCAGCGAAATTGCTTGATAAATGTCATTGTTCCGTTAATTCTAAAATTCCAAGGACTGCAAACCATACCATCATTTTCTGTACCACTAAGATATGCAGAGTACATCATGAGAAATGCTGGACTGGATGAAGCACAAGTTGGAATCAAGATCGCTGGGAGAAATATCAGTAACCTCAGATATGCAAATGACACCACCCTTATGGCAGAAAGTGAAGAAGACCTAAAGAGCCTCTTGATGAAAGTGAAAGAGGAGAGTGAAAAAGTTGGCTTAAAACTCAACATTCAGAAAACGAAGATCATGGCATCTGGTCCCATCACTTCATGGGAAATAGATGGGGAAACAGTGGAAACAGTGGCTGACTTTATTTTGGGGGGCTCCAAAATCACTGCAGATGGTGATTGCAGCCATGAAATTAAAAGACACTTGCTCCTTGGAAGGAAAGTTGTGACCAACCTAGACAGCATATTAAAAAGCAGAGACATTACTTTGCCAACAAAGGTCCATCTAGTCAAGGCTATAGTTTTTCCAGTAGTCATATATGGATGTGAGAGTTGGACTATAAAGAAACCTGAGTGCCAAAGAATTGATGCTTTTGAACTGTGGTGTTGGAGAAGACTCCTGAGAGTCCCTTGGACTGCAAGGAGATCCAACCAGTCCATCCTAAAGGAGATCAGTCCTGGGTGTTCATTGGAAGGACTGATGCTGAAGCTGAAACTCCAATACTTAGGCCACCTGATGGGAAGAACTGACTCATTTGAAAAGACCCTGATGCTGGGAAAGATTGAAGGCGGGGGAAGAAGGGGCAACAGAGGATGAGATGGTTGGGTGGCATCACGGACTCAATGGACATGAGTTTGAGTAAACTCCGGGGGTGAGTTGGCGATGGACAGGGCGGCCTGGTGTGCTGCAGTCCATGAGGTCGCAAAGAGTCGGACACGACTGAACTGTACTAAACTGAGTGCCCTGTTTCTGTCCTCTCCCTTCTCAAGACTCTTCCATCTGGACTTTGTCACAGTCCTTCCTGGCTCCACTAGCTCTACCTGTACTTCTACATCTGTTGTACTTTTCCTTGTACTGTGGACTCTATTTCTATGCTAATTCTTCCCTTGCCGCCCCACACTGGCTGTGATCTCTATGGCTTCCGCCTCCTTCCCACCTTCTGCCTCCCACCTAACTGTAAAACCTGAACCAGATGAATCAGACCTTTTCCCTAAGGGCCCTGAGGTGGCACGGGAAACTCAGGGAGATGCCCTGCAAGTACTCAGGATTTGAGGACCAGGGCTCAGGAGAGAGTTGTTGGCCAAGTGTGTAGGTTTAGACATACTCAACTTCAGCGCAAGTGCACACGGTTTGGGACCGACTGCCTATCAGCATAGTGCGGAGATGAGAAAGGGGCAGCAAGTTGAAACCTGGCGGACAACCTCCTTAGATTTAGGAGCAGAAGTAAGAAGAGGAACTGTCACAGACGGTGTCAGAGAAGAGGAAACGTGGAAAAATGGGAGTCTGTGGGGCTGCACGGGACAGAGATGTCAGGGAGGGTGGGGAACGGGAACAGGGGCCGTGATCTGCTGGACAAGGGGTCCTCTTGGTCTCAGGCTCCTCTATGAAACAGGAGATGAGGGTAAATGTAGAAGGGAGGGACCGGGGCTTCCGTGGGCGCACACCTGCAGGTGTCAGAGTCCCAGTCTGCGCCAGCCCCGCAGGCCGTAGCCCGCGTCTCCTCGTCGCCCCCTGGTGGTGTGAGGATGGAGCATGTATCCCTGAGCCGCGACCGCCGGAGTCCCCGCCAGCTTGCAACAGGATCGCTCAGTGTAGCCTGAGGCTCCCGGAGGCTGAGCCCGCGTGCAGTTAGAGGCTGCGTCTGTGTTTGGTCTTGAGGGTCCGGGCCAACCTGGGATCGATTTTCTCCCCACCTGACGTTTCTTGCCGCTGCTGCTGCCGCTGCTAAGTCGCTTCAGTCGTGTCCGACTCTATGCGACCCCATACTACCAGGCTTCCCTGTCCCTGGCATTCTCCAGGCAAGAACACTGGAGTGGGTTGCCATTTCTTTCTCCAATGCATGAAAGTGAAAAGTGAAAGTGAAGTCGCTCTGTCGTGTCCGACTCTTCGCGATCCCATGGACTGCAGCCTACCTACCAGGCTCCTCCGCCCATGGGATTTTCCAGGCAAGAGTACTGGAGTGGGGTGCCATTGCCTTCTCGGTGACGTTTCTTAACCCCACACAAATACTGTTTTAGCTGCTGCTCTTTAAAAATACAGCAGCAAACAAAATTCTGTAAAGCAGTAATCCTTCAATTAAAAAAAATTTTTTTAAGAAATATTTACCAAAAAAAAAATACAGTTATCACACGATTCTTCTGCTTTGAACATTCTTGTGGCTACCCCATCGCTCTTGGGATAAGACCAAGCTTCCCACCATGGCCCAAAGCTCCTGAGTGGTCGGGTCCCTACCTCTGGCCTCCCAGCACTTCGCTGCCCTGTTCTGAGCATCCCCGGGGCTCAAGCTCCCTTCTGCCTCAGGGATTTTGCTCCCACTGTTCCCTCTGCCTGGACCACTGCCCTCTCTTCCACCCAGGTGACTTCAGTCAGCCGCTAGAGCCCCTCCTTCTAGCCTCCCAAAAGAAGGCTCCCTGAACCCACACCAGACTAGGTCATTTGCTGTTCACACTCTTCAGGGCCCTGTGCTTCTCCACACATTTTACAGTGGAATAGTTAATATTTAGTAGTTATCGTTCCTTCTAGGAGTTGGCTCTCTGTTAAGAGGGGCTTGGTGGCTTATTAATGGCTTTCTTGGTCCCAGCCGCACTGACAGCACCTTGGCACATAAATATTCGTTGCAGGATTTTGCTAACAAGCCACCTATGCTATGGTAATAAACTCCAGATCTCAGTGGCTTTAAACAACCAATGGTTTATTGCTTATTAAGGCTGCAGTTCATGGAGGACTGTCTGGAAGTTTTCTTTCTCCTTCAGGCTCTGTGTCCAGTGAGGGTGAGCTTGGGGCCTATTCCCATCCTCCTCACTCAGGGACTCAGGTTTACTCAGCAGCCACCACGAGGGGTGTCACAGGCTGCCCCAGGCATCAGGAAGGAAAGAAAGAAGTGGAAATTGCACACCAGCCCTTAAAGTTCCAACCTTGAATGACCCAGTTTGCATCTCTCATTTTATTGGTTAAGGTAAGTCACAGTAGCCACACCTACCTTTAAAGGAGTTCAGTTCAGTTCAGTTCAGTCACTCAGTGGTGTCTGACTCTTTGCAACCCCATGAATCACAGGACGCCAGGCCTCCCTGTCCATCACCAATTCCCAGACTCTACTCAAACTCATGTCCATCGAGTCAGTGATGCCATCCAGCCATCTCACCCTCTGTCATCCCCTTCTCCTCCTGCCCTCAATCCCTACCAGCATCAGGGTCTTTTCAAATGAGTCAGCTCTTCGCATGAGGTGGCCAAAGTATTGGAGTTTCAGCTTCAGCATCAGTCCTTCCAATGAACACCCAGGACTGATCTCCTTTAGAATGGACTCATTGGATCTCCTGCAGTCCAAGGGACTCTCAAGAGTCTTCTCCAACACCACTGTTCAAAAGCATCAATTCTTTGGCACTCAGGTTTCTTCACAGTCCAACTCTCACATCCATACATGACCACTGGACAAACCATAGCCTTGACTAGACCGACCTTTGTTGGCAAAGTAATGTCTCTGCTTTTCAACATGCTATCAACATGCTAACTTTCCTTCCAAGGAGTAAGTGTCTTTTAATTTCATGGCTGCAATCACCATCTGCAGTGATTTTGGAGCCCCAAAAAATAAAGTCTGACACCACAATACCCAACATGCCCCAGAGGAAAACCAGAAATATTTGCTAGACAGCACTATTAGCAACTATTAGCACTAGTAACTATTATATTAGCGCATTACTTTTGTAAGAAATAGAAAGGACTCAGAAAACAATTAAAATGGAAATAAAGCTGAGAGACAAGTGGTACTGGGTATCTGGTTAAAGAAATGTGTCCTCAAGATGCTGCATCTATAAACCCAGGCTTTTTTTTTTTTTATATTTATTTATTAGGATGCACCAGGTCTTAGTTGCAGCAGACAGGATCTTTAGCTGTGGCATGCAGAACTTTTTTTTTAGTTGTGGCATGTGGAACCTAGTTCCCTGACCAGGGATTGAACCCATGCCCTTGGTGGTGAAAACTTGGGAGTCCGAACCGCTTGGGAGTCAACCACTTTTACTTGACATGACCTCTCCTGGTCACCCTCTCCTGGTTGTTACCAGTTCTCCATTGCCCCCATCGTTAAGGTGGAGCACCCACATTTCCCAGCACAGTGAGACTGTGCCTTTCTGGACATTGGATCATCCTTTTAGGCCAGGACATTAGACGTGAGGCTTTGGGGATAGATTCATCCTTCATTTAAATAGCTCGAGGCATGGTTTAGTCACTGTGGGAAAGTTTGGCGGCTCCTCAAAAAGTTAAACATAGAATTCCCATATGAGCCAGCAATTCCACTTCTAGGTATATACCCAAAAGAATTGAAAGCAGGCGGCCAGACAGATACTTGCACACCCGTGCAATATTCACAGTAACCAAAAGCATTATTCATAGCATTATTCACAATAACCAAAAGATGGCAAGAATCTAAATGTCCGTCAACAGATGAGTGGATCACAAAAAGTGGTCTATGCCCACAATGGAATATTACCCTGGAGAAGGAATGAAATTCTGATACATGCTACAATGTGGATGAACATTGAAGACATTATACAAAGTGAAATAAGCCAGAGACAAAAGGACAGATATTCTAGATTCACACCCATGAGTTATCTAGAATGAGTAAATTTATACTGACAGTGACAGACTTTATTCTTGGGCTCCAAAATCACTGCAGACTGTAGCCATGAACTTAAAAGACACTTGTTCCTTGGAAGAAAAGTTATGACAAACTAGACAGTATATTAAAAAGCAAAGATACTACTTTACCAACAAAGGTCCATCTAGTCAAAGCTATGGTTTTTCCAGTAGTCAAGTGTGGATGTGAGAGTCGGACCATAAAGAAAGCTGAGTGCCAAAAAATTGATAGTTTTGAATTGTGGTGCTAGAGAAGACTCTTGAGAGTCCCTTGGACTGCAAGGAGATCAAGCCAATCTAAAGGAAATTAATCTTGAATATTCATTGGAAGGACTGATGCTGAAGCTGAATCTCCAATACTATGGTCCTCTGATTCGAAGAGCTGACTCATTGGAAAAGACCCTGATGCTGGGAAAGATTGAAGGCAGGAAGAGAAGGGGACAACAGAGTTTGAGATGGTTGGATGGCATCACCGACTCAACGGACATGAGTTTAAGCAAGCTCCGGGAGATGGTGAAGGACAGGGAAGCCTGGTGTGCTATGGCCCATGGGGTCACAAGAGTCGAACACGTCTGAGCGACTGAACAACAGCAACAATACTGATAGAAGGTTGAGTAGTGGTTACCAGAGGCTGAGGGGAGAGCAGAATGGGAAGCTGTTGTCTAGTGGGTATGGAGTTTCTGTTTGAGATGGTAAAGAATGGATAGTGGTGGTGGCTGTACAACATTGTGAGTGTATTTATTCATAAATTTATTTTGGCCACACTGCGTGGTGTCTCAGTTCACTGATTAAAGATTGAACCTGCCTCCTGTAGTGGAAGCATGGAGTTCTCACCACTGGACTGGCAGGGCATTCCCATGAGTGTATTTTATGCCACTAAAGTGTAGACTTAGCAGCAGTTAAAATGATACATGTATTTTACCACAATTTTTTAAAAAATGAAGGATTTTCCTTTTTTGTTGTAGATCTCTGGTAGAGGTGGGAGGGGAAGGCATATGCAGGGCAGACCTCCCACAGAAGGCTTTCTGTCTCCAGCTGGAGGTGACAGGGGCAAGTATGATCCCCTCCAGGGCCGTGCCCTAGCCTGGCTCCCACCCCCTGCACCGGCGGCCCGAGTGCACACGTTTCCCCCGTGCTGTAGAGAGAACAGTGCCTCTCTGTCCTCCCCCAGGGCTCTCCCTCCAGGCCCCGAACCACACCACCTGTCGCAGACCCTCCCTCCCCTTGCTCTGTGAACGGCCTCCTCCAGTTATTTCAGCCCTGTGTTTTCTCTCCCTGCTTAGCCCATGAAGTGAGCTAATGCTAAGCGAGGCAGAGACGCTGTGAATGAGAGGCCAGGCTTGCTGCAGTGTCAGCGCAAGGAGAGTGCAGACTGAGGGCCACCGCCTCCACGGGAGAGGGGGGGGTCCCTCAGACTGCATCTTCTTGGGCTGCCTGGTCTCTGGCTTCCGGGGCACCAGTTACCATCATAGTTGCCAGGAAAGGTCAGCAGGAGAGCTAGACACAGCACCGTCCACCCATCTGGGTCCACCCTTTGACTGTGGGAACTGAACGGACAAGAATCACTCCATCTCTTCTCAGGCTCCCTATGCCCTCCACCTTGACCTCTTCAGCAGCCTGTGGGCTTCTGTTCTGTAAGACTGCTGAGCTCAACAGCACTGCTGCAGTCAACCTCCAAGAAGCCACCAAGGCGACAAAGGCAGCCTGTTGCAGCAGTACAGCCAGGCTGTGTGTGTGTGTGTGTGTGTGTGTGTGTGTGTGTATCTGTGTACCACCACCACATGGGCATAGATGGAAATCACTGTCTAATCAGATCTGATATGGAGTGTGAAGGTGTGGCTGCTTATTGACCTTGAGAATCAGTTGAAAGACAATGAAAGGAGGGGAAAGAGTTACCATGGGGGCAGTAGTGGGTTGAAGAATCTCTTTGCCCAGCTTTGTTTGATGGATCAGCTTAAGTTCCCCAGCTGGTTTCAGCCTCTGATCCAAATGAAGTGGCTTACTGACTAGTCCTTTCCATGGATCACGAGTCTGGCTTACCACAGTGCCCCTTCAGAGCCACCAGGTGTGGTAGAAGTCTGGCTGTCCTCCCCACTGCCCCAGGTCTTTGCCTCTTCCCCAGATCCCTCTACTCACTGGTCCTACTGGAGGGTCCCGGTGTCTCCCAAGAGCCCCTAAGTTGACCTCAGTCCCTTGCAGGCTCCATGGATGAACAAGGGGTGCCAAAATGCCTGTCCAGTCTCTGCATGGGACTTGCCACCATCACTGCTGGGGTCAGCCTCGCCCAGAATGGTCTCCAGCTGCTATCAGATACAGAAAACTCTTTGGGGCATTAACTGCTTATTATGGACTGACTGTGTCCCCTGCCCCCCAGTTCATATGTTGAAGCCCTAAACCCCAACATATTTGGATATGGGAACTTTGCAAAGTAATTAGGGTTAAGTGAGGTCATGAAGGTGAGGTCCTGGTACAATAAGACTGGTATCCTTATAAGAAGAGACACCAGGGAATTCCCTGGCAGTCCAGTGGTTAGGACTTTACCAGGGCCAGGGCTAAATCTTTGGTCAGGGAACTAAGGTCCTACAAGCTGCATGGGGTGGCCAAAAAAAAAAAAACAAACAAACAAAACAGAGACACCAGAAAACAGTATGGAGACTCCTCAAAAAATTAATAATAGAGCTATCCTACGATCTAGTGAGCCCACTGCCCTTGCTGGCACCTTTGTCTTGGACTTCCCAGCCTCCAGAACTGGGAGAAATAAATTTCTGTTGTTTAAACCACCCATTTGTTTATTGGCTGCATCGCACAGCATGTGGGATCTTAGCTCCCTGATAAGGGATCAAACTCGTGTCCCCTGTGTTAGAAGGAGGAGGCTTAACCACTGGACTACCAGGGAAGTCCCCAAAGCACCATTTTCTTATGGCCCCCGAAGCAGGCTAATACACTGCTCAACCTCCAACCCAGAAGACTCTAAGGACACTGCCTTTTAAAAATTGTGTTAACATTATTGTAACAACATTACATTAATTATAAGGGAAGAAAAATTAGTAACCTGATTCTCCCATACTGATATAGCAGTTTAGATTCAATCAAAACTATTGATTAGCTCATGTGTGTTAGGCACCAGCTAGGTACTGGGGATGCCAAGATGAATCAGGCTTGACCCCTATTCTTTTTGCATATTTTTCCCTGTCTTTCCAGGCCCTTTGCAGGGTCAATTCATTGTTTACACAGTTTTAATTACAGAATATATTTTATTGTTCTTGCCTGGAGAATCCCAGGGATGGGGGGGTGGGAGGGCAGGGGTGCTGGTGGGCTGCCATCTATAGGGTCGCACAGAGTCAGACACAACTGAAGTGACTTAGCAGCAGCAGCAGCATATTAAAATATTTTAATTTTTAAATATATTGAAAACATTTTATATTCTGCTTTTCACTAACCATAAACATTTTAAAAAGATAAAACATTGCCATAGTCTTAGGTGAAGGTTAATTTTCAGCAGCTGAACTGAGTAGATGTGTTGAATTACAAAATTTTAACTGGTGGTTTCATATTCATAGCTGTCTGTTAATGGCTGCGTGATATTATGTTTCATTGATGTACTATAATTTACCTGAAGATCCAGTATAGTGGGACACTGATGTTGCTTCCAACTTTTGCTATGATATATAATGCTGAATGAATGCCTTTTTGTGCCTAGGTTCATTTTGAATAATTTTCTTAGACTAAGTTCCAATGAATGAGCATATTGGGTCAAAAATTGAAATCCTTTTATGGAGCCCCTTGGTGTTTTAAGGACCAGCTTGTTTCCCAGAGGACCAGGAATTGATACACGGGGCAATGAATTCTGCCAGGGCAGGAGTGGCAAAGTGGTAAGGCAGAAAAGCCAGAACACAGGGAATGACCAGTTTCTACAGGGTCTCCATGCTGCCATCTGCTGCTGAGTTTGCACAGATGAACAACAGGCGTTGGTCTGAGGTCTTTATAGCACAGGTTTACTTGGCTTGGTGAGCAAGTGTATGGGTAGCGGAGCAAGACACTTGAAATCAAATTCCAGCTCCACTGGGTAGTTAGTGCGTGACTTGGGTCAAGTTGTCTAATATCTGTGGGTCTGTTTTCTCTTTCATAAAATGAAAGATTAAAAACAATTTACATAAAAATGGGTGCTTAGTTGTGACAATACATGAAAGACCTAGAAGGACAAACGGTAAGCTGCCTGTGGTTATGAATGACTTTGGTTTTTGCTTCTTGTGTTTTTTGGTTTCCTATTATGCACATGTTAACTTCTAAGAAATAAATGTTATTTTAAAAACCTTAAAAACAATGTACGTCATAGTGTATTATGAAGATTAAATGAGATAATAATACATGTCACGTGTTTCGCCATGTGCCCAGCACGTGGTAAGCATGCAATACATGTTAGTTATGGGACCAGGACTAATTAAAGAATGTGTCACAGGCTGCTGTTCAGACTGTGGGGCTGGTGTTTGTCTTCAGGTTTGTTCCCACACACAGATCCTCTGAAATGACTTAAAATTCTCAGCTGAAACTTAATTCCATCAGAATGGAAAGCTTATAAGTCAAGTCAATTAACAGATAGGACTGTGCAGAGAGTTCTGAAGATTCAAGAGTTATGTCCTTGAACTCAGAGGACTTACATTTTCCAAACATTCAACTAAGAGAGAAAGGATAAATGCACAGACCTTGGGTCTGAACTGGCCCCTGAAATAGCACTGCCTGGTCACCCGTGGGTCTCCGGGTCAGGCTGGAGGAGTAGAGTGAAGCGTGGCTCGGGGCATGAGCACAATTGTGGGGCAGGAGTGACAAATTTGTCTTCAAGGCTGAGGGTTGGAACATGCATTTGAAACTAATCTACTTACCAAAGAGTGACAATGAATAGAGCAACTGCATCTTAAAAAAAAATACACCTTTTCTTTAAAATACAATTCAGAGGACAAATAAAGTGACCCTCTAGTGGTCTCTAGGATCCGCTGACTGAGGACCACATCCTTCCATTGGTCAACTATCTGAGCTCTGCTGAAGTTGTCCCTGTGGACGTGGGTTTTGCTTTTTACAAGTCACAAATAGAAGCACCACAAGACTGGCTGTGTTTGAAATCATTCCTGTTCTCATGGTAACTAATGGTCCATCAGCACTGAAATATATAAAAGGCCCCCGGGCAGCGTGAAGATGTTACTACGACAACTGGAATGTAGAGTATACATTTTTAAAGGAGTGTGGGAGGGTACAATCTCACTTCACTTTCTTCAAGAAAGCCTGGGTAGGATGAGTCAGGCGTTTCAGAAAGCAGGGGTTCCCTGGGGCCCCAAGTCTGAGTTTTCTCCATCACAGCTGAGAGATGGGAGACGAGAGAGGGTCGACTCCAGGATTCTGTGAAACCACCTCAGAGAAACGCGGCTTTCTCATCAGAAATCCCACAAAGATATCCTTGTGTTGGGGAACAGGCAGGATGAAGGACTGTTAGAGGTGAACTCTATCAGCCTTCTTGGAATTTGTTGAGAAAAGATAACCAGGGAAAAATCAGCTTACTTTTTAAAATGTCCATTCTTAAAGAAATAAATAAATAAACGGTCCATTCTCCACAGTTTGGAATGTACAGGTGCTACCAGGAACTTGAAAAGGATGTGATATTTCCCTTTTCCTCTGAGAATGTGGCTTTATTTCTCATCCTGGGCCTAACAGAACTGTACATGGGTCCTGGTCCTGTGTTCAGCGAACACGTGTGGCTTCAGTCTCTGGACCCAGCCGAGGGGCGCCGGCCTCCTGTGTGTGGCAGAGCGTCTCACAGTCTGTGTCCTGGGGCCTCAGAGTCCACTTGCAGCCTAAGCAATGAGGCTTACCCAGTCTGGCCAGGTCCCCACTCAGCTGGAGTGACCTGGCTTTGCCTCAGTGTCTCCCTGCTGTTCCCTGAAATGTCTCCTTCGCACAGTCACTTCTGGTCTGGTCATCTCTATACCATGGGTTGAGCGTCGCCCAGGCACCGGCCATGAGAAGGTCTGGGTGGAGCCAGGAAAGCTGCGTTTTGTTGATGGAGCGGTCTCTGGGTGGTGGAACACTCAGAGCCAGAAGCTAAAGTAGAGGAGCTTCTCTAACAGGATGCCTCGGGCACAGAGGGGGGAAGTAATTTACCCGTGGTCACACAGCAGTACCTGAGGACCAGGTCTAACTCAAGTCAGGTCTGTCTGATGCCAAAGCTCTAGTCCATCCCCTACTCCATCCTGTAGAACAAGGTGAAAGGCAGGGCTACCCCAGCTCAGGCTGAATGCGGGCACCTGGCTGGGCACACCCTACTTTCACATCCCTATCTTGGCTCGCGTGCTCTACCCCATTGGCTGGGGAACTTGGAAAGGGTACAGTCCCTGCGAAGACGCACAGATGCTCTGGCATGTTCTGACATTCTGCTTTTTAAAAAAAAATAATTTTGTGTTGGCTGTGCTGGGTCTTCATTGCTGCTTGGGCTACTCTCTAGCTGTGGCGGGTGGGAGTCTCATTGTGGTGGTTTCTCTTGTTATGGAATGCGGGCTCCAGGGTGCGGGGTCTTCAGTAGATGCGGTGCGTGGGTTCAGTCGTTGCCCTCGGTTCACGGGCTCTAGAGCACAGCCTTGACTGTTGTGGTGCATGGACTTAGTTGCTCCAAGGCATGTGAGATCTTCCCAGACCCGGGATTGAACGCATATCGCCTGCACTGGCACACAGCCACCAGGGAAGCCGTTGCTTTTTTTTTTTTTTAATATTTATTTATTTGGCTTTGTCAGGTCTTAATTGCGACTTGTGGGATCTAGGTCCCTGACCAGGATTCAAATGCAGGCTGTCTGCTTTGGGAACTCAGAGTCTTAGACACTGGACCACCAGGGAAGTCCCTGACATTCTGCTGTTTATGTTCTGTATTTTATAATGCTGTGACATCCTGGGGCCTTGTAGACCTGGGGTGGGATGGGGACTGCCCTTCCCAAGGTTAACAACATTCTAGAAATAGTGAACAGCTTGCCCGTGAGTGTGGCGTGCCTCTCCTCTTGGGAACTGTGGGTAGCAAACTTTTATCAATGGCAGTCATCTCCTGATCTGTCAGCCTCACCACAACTGAGTAAAAGCAAAATCCTGGGTTCATTTTAAAATTGAGGGAAGAAGAGGGACACTTCATGGCAGCGCCCGCCCTCTCTCCCACTCAGGGGAGAAAATTCATCCTCCTACGACCAGCCTCAGCCTCTCCTCTCTGGTCTTCCCCTGGTTCCTGCCTCCCCCGCCCCCTGAAGCCCACAGGCCAGGTCTGGGTTTACAGAAAAGCCAGGCTGGGCTCCGATCAGGACCAACCTTGACTTTATTTCCCCTATTTTCCTTTTTTCTCACACCAGCTCCTGCTGAATCTACCCCAGGCTCTAGGGCAGGGGGGGGGGGACACACATTTGCCACCAGAAAGTTTTCTGGCCACAGGGTATGAAAACTCCTCCATGTGAAGTTGGTTCTCTTGACGTTGTGTGTTTGGCAGGCTCGGCGTGAGGCACCAGGAGAAGAGGTTGCCTGGGCAGGGACGAGGCCAGGGATATGGGAGGCTGTTTTGCTCTCATTGCCGTTGTTCAGTCACCAAGTCGTGTCTGACTCTTTGCAACCCCATAAATGGCAGCACGCCAAGCCTCCCTGTCCCCCACCATCTCCTGGAGTTTACCCAAATTCATCTCCATTGCTTCGGTGACGCTATCCAATCATCTCTCATTTCCCACTGCCTTCTAAGCTCTCCAGGCCCTGGCAGAATGATCAGGCAGCTTTCTAACCCCAGGACACTCAGGCCCCAGTGACCTTAGAGGCTCTTGAGGACCATGCATGTGATATTTACATGAACAGTGTTGAGAAGAAGCCTTGGACACAGCAGCCTCTCTGCCCTTCTTCAGTGCAAGACTGATGGGTGGTTTACTCCCACATATCACACTCTACAAGAAGAAAGTGGCAGAATAGGCAAAACTCCCCCAAAAGGAAACTAGCGTTACTTTCCAGGATAAAAATTAAGAATTAAAAATGTGACTGAAGACACTGACCAACTAGAGAAAGCAAATAACACAAGGCATTTGCCATAAGGAGTGACTGAAAAGTTGGGGCCACCCACAGAGCGGTGGAGGTGGCCAGACCAGATGCTCAGGGGGGTGCCGGATGAGCCTGACCCAGAATGTGGAAAACGCGAGTTTCTTCTCTTTTCTGGGCAGGTGCATCTGCTCCGTGTGGCCACACCCAGCTACAGGGGGCCTGGGAGAGCGAGTATCTGGGCTTGCAGCACCTGCACAGGCAGGCAGGCTCTGAAACCCCGAGGATGAGGAATGGCCGGCCCAGCCCAGAGGAAAGGTTTTCAGGAACCCAAGAGGAATGGCAGATGCCCGCTAGAACCCACTTCTCGGACTGCTTGGCAGCAAGGTGATTCATTCTCCCAATTCTTACACTGCGAGAGTGAAAATGCTTTGCACGGACACAGTGACACTACCCCTTGTTTAATCAAGAGTGTGTGCATTCCTCCCATCCCCCAGAAAGGAAAGCAACCCAGAATCTTGTCAGTGCCCACGTCTGCCTCTGGACCAGGACTTTTGGGTGGTGCCACCGTCCGCTACGTCCTGAAATAGATCCTCTAACCCAGTGGTCTCAACCTTCTTCCACCCCAAGGCCTCTTTGTAAAGCATATACTTTGTAGCATTCCTTTTACTACCCTGAAAATGAAATCCGGAAGTAAAATATCCTAACTATAACTAGAATTTTCAAGAATATACATATATATGTATTCCTAACTGTGTAATAAAGGGAAAATAAAGCTATATTTTGTTAAAAAGAAAGTTGTTGTTGTTCAGTCACTAAGTCATGTCAGACTCTTCACGACCCCATGGACTGCAGCATGCCAGGCTTCCCTGTCCTTTGCTATCTCCGAGTTTGCTCAAGCTCATGTCTGTTAGTTGATGATGCCATCCAACCATCTCATCTTCTATCATCCCCTTCTCCTCCTGCCTTCAATCTTCCCTAGCATCAGGGTCTTTTCCAATGAGTCACCTCGTAGCATCAGGTGGCCAAAGTACTGGAGCTTCAGCATCAGTCCTTCCAATGAATATTCAGTTGGTTTCCTTTAGGATTGACTGGTTGAACCTCCGCGCAGTCCAAGGGGCTCTCAAGGGTCTTCTCCAGCACCACAACTTGAAAGCATCAATTCTTTGGTGATCAGCTTTTATTATGGTCCAACTCTTATATCCTACATGACTACTGGAAAAGCCATAGCTTTGACTATATGAACTTTGACTATACAAAAAATAAAATATATTTAAATAGACAAATGCTGGGAATTCCCTGGTGGTCCAGTGATTAGGACTGTGTGCTTCCACTGCAAGGGGCACAAGTTTGATTCCTGGTTGGGAAACTAAGATTGTGCCACCTGGCATGGCTAAATAGTCAAGACGCAACAACTCTAGATGTCATAATAAAGATGTCAGACGCTAGCAGCTACATGAATGTAGTCAACCTGCCACCAGGTAGCTGGCTTCCATCTTCTATCTCTCACTCAATGATACGTCAGAACAGTACATTCAGATGTGGAATTGTGTTGCCTCTAAGAGACACAGATTCAGCAAGTGGTAGTGCCACAGAGGACGAAGGCCACTGAGCTATGAAAGGACGCTGGTGTTTCCCTCTCTGATATAGTTCAAGACACTGATATAGTGCTTTGCTACTCAGGCAGGTCTGCACCAACTGCATTGGCATCACTCGGGGAGCTTGTTAGAAATACAGATTGTAACCTATAAAGACCCTACCTCACTCCTACTGATTTCAAATCTACATTTAACAAGCTCCTCAGGTTATATGTATGTAAAGTGAAAGCTGAGAAGCTTTGGGCACCCCTGAGGGACGTGGTAACGGAGCACTTAAGCCAATGGCACATAATACCTCTTCTTCAATTTTCTCATCTCCGGATTCTCTTTACAGGGACAAACCTAGACCAAGAAGGTATTAGTTCAGGATCTAAGCAGGACCGCAGAAACCACTTTTAAAGTACTTTCAATAGAGAGAATTTAACAGTAGGGAATTGATTACACGTGTGACAGAGGATTGAGAAGCCAAACAAGGGATGCGAATTCAAACAAGCCAGAGGCAACAACAGGAAGTCACCTCTGCCCCTATGCTGAGGGGGAAAGAGAGGAAGTGGGGTCACTGGAGAGCAAGAGTACCTGGCTGTTGTCATGGAGGAAACTCATTTGCTGGCAGAGACATCACCAGCAGAGGGTGGAGGAGAAACACCCCGGCTTCTCCCTGCTTCCTGCCTTCCCATCTCCTGACACTGCTGCCTTCCACTGGCTAAGAGCAGTCAGAATCCAGCTGATAAAAGGAAGCCTGGAACCAGCTGCATGGGGCAGCCCTCCCGATTTACGTGTGGTGTGGAGCACAAGAGCGGGAAAGGCATCCAGTGCTAACAGGCCTAGAACGGGGACGTAAACCAAGAGCTCTTTACCAAAAGGAGAGAGATTCCTTGTAGAAAGACAGGTCCTTTCCTCCAGAATCTTAGACCACTGGGTTTCAGAAGGAATCCCAGTCAATGAGCCGTACTTCCAGAAGCAGGGGATGCACTGGGTCATAGGGGTCAAATGACAGAGCTGCTCTCCCCGGCAGCCACCGCCACCCGACCTCCGCACCGTGTCGCTGCAGCATCCTGGCCAGTCTCTGGGAACTGCACAAGCTCCCTCAGCTGCTGTGGCGCCTGCCTTCCCTCCACTCGGCTATTGAATGCAGACACTACAAAAGCCACAGTGGTCCCTCAGTGCCTGGGAGAGACCACCACTGACTTCCAGGATCAGAAACCTTCCCTCGGGGATCTGGTGCTCTCATCTTCACAAGCTCATTCTGGCCCCATTTCCGAGTCTCACCCTCTTTGCTGGGAGACTCTACCTTCTTTGGGTATCTCCTTCTCCTTCTCTCTCTTGAAATTTCATCAGAAAAGCAGAATGGAGAAAAACCATCTTTTCTGCTTATCCGTCCCCTTGCAATTAGGAAGTTTTCCTTAGGTGGCTGGCAATCTTAGATCACCACGCCACCCAGCGTGGGTAGCAGCTGCTTGTGTTTTACAACCTGTCATGCACCTTTGGCAGACCTGCTTAATTTTTTTTTTCTATAAAAATATTAGAGCATATTTAGAAAGTATAGAAAGGTAAAGAAATATATATATTATATACCACCTCTAATCCTGCCACCCAGAGGCAGTCTCTATTAACATTTTGATATATTTCCTTCCTGGATTTTAAATGCATTTTTCTGTAGCTGAGATCATACAGTATATATAATTTCATGCTCTAATTTTTTTCACTTGTTACAATGTTTTCCCATATCATTAAAAATTGGTTGAGAACACTGACATTTTCCATATTATTTTTTTAATTACAAAAGTAATGCACACTCACTGTAAAGAATTAAAACAATTTGGAAATATAAAAAGGAAAAAGGAGACTGTTCCCTCACTTCTCCTTTCCCTGGCGTGCCTCAGAGGTAAACCACTTCTAACAGTGTAGTTTTTATCCTTATAGACCTTTCTATATATTCATGCAAAACAGCTTTTTAAAAATGTTCCTACAACTGGCTTTTCCATGTCTTCAAGACATTTCCTTATCAGAACATAGGAAAATCCACTGCATTTTAAGAAAGCTGCCACATGGTTCATCTATAAATGTGACAAAATTTATTTTGCTACTTCCCTGTTAATGGACATTGACAATGTTTCCAACCACTTGTACAACTGTCTTTATGCAATTTCTCTTGGATGGTAGTAATTGTGTGACAAATTGTTTGTGTAGCTTAACATTCGGATAGATGGCCACAAAATCGCCTTCTTTTTTAGAAGCTTCTAACCATTAATAGCCCCACCTATAGTGTGCCTGACTATGAAACTTACCATAGTTGTGTGATAGTAGGTTGTCTGGTGGTTGACAGTTGGTCATGGGACCCAGCAGTCTTGGGTTCAGATCGCTCCTCTGCTGTTAACGAGATATGTGATCTTTGGTGAGTGGCTGAATGTCTCTATGCCCCAGTTTTCTTGTCTAGAAAATGAAAATGGTGATAATTATAGTCCTCTTCTGTTGGGATATTTTGAGCACTTCAGTTCAGTTCAGTTCAGTCGCTCAGTAGTGTCTGACTCTTTGCGACCCCATGAATTGCAGCACACTAGGCCTCCCTGTCCATCACCAACTCCTGGAGTTCACTCAGACTCACGTCCATCGAGTCAGTTAAGCAAAAGTAAATAATACACGTGTGTATGTGAGTCTCTTCGTCGTGACCTACTCTTTGTGACCCGACAGACTGTAGCCCGCCAGGCCCCTCTGTCCATGGGACTCTCCAGGCAAGAATACTGGAGCGGGCTGCCATTCCCTTTTCCAGGGGATCTTCCCAACCCAGGGATCAAACCCAGATCTCCTGCATTTCAGATGGATTCTTTTACCATCTGAGCCACCAGGGAAGCCCTAAATAATGCATATAAAACACTTAGACTAGTTCCTAACACAGAGTAAAGGGTACAGTAAGCCGTTACTCATTATTACTAGGTTTACTTAATTGCGCCCCTATTGTTGGACATTTAATTGGCTGAAATTCTTTTAGTTTTCTTCAAAGGGTTTTATTAGTTTTTGCCTTTAACTGGACAGTTTTTTAAAGTTTAACTGTTTGTTTAATATTAAATAACTTAATAAACGACATCCAGGACGCTTGTCATCTCAATACAACACTTATCACTAAGTCCTCCCCCTCAATGTACATCCACACATATACACATTTTTTATGGTAATATGTACCACCTACACTTGTATATCAATTGCTTCAGGCACAAGTAACAGGCATATGGGGGCAAAGATGAGGAAAGTATGACAGTTATATCACAGAACAGTCCCAAGGCCACACAGAATTTGAGAAAAAAATATTCATCTGACCTCATGCTTTATTGCTTCTCTGCATTTCCAGAAAGTGAATCTAAAGTCTAGGATCTGACACTGATTTCCATCACATTCAGAGCTCCCTGATGATTTTCTAAATGGACTGTCTCCTGGGCTTCACCTCAGAGTAGCTAAGAAAATGCTAACATCTCCACTTACAGAAGTAGGGGTACACAAGGGGTGTCCTGCACCTCAGAGCCCTTTTATGGAGACAGGATTCCACCCAGGGGGGCAAAACTGGAAACAGAGTCAGTCCTGGCATTCATCTGGCCCATAATGAGGACTAAATGGTTTGCCAAAGCCACACATGCAAAAATTAAACAAGTTTACAGTCACCTGGGTAGCCTGGCCTCTGACTTCTAGACACACCTTGCCTCAGGCATGTGAATTATAGGAAACCCACACAGATGCTCGGCAGCTGAGCCAGGGCTTCTGGAGTTTACAGGAGGAAAGAGAGAAGCCCTCATGTCCTGAAAACATTTAATATGGAGCTGGGCCAGAGGCTCCACTTAAACATAAGACTCAAAAAACGCAAAAGGCCTCACTTCTCCTTGTCACTCCATTCAAACTGAGGCCTCCTGACCCACTGCTCTGTGGCTGGTCCAAGCCTCGCTAAGATGCCCACGGATTCTGTGGCCAACAGAGCAAGTTGCTGGGAGCTTCTTATCAGATGTTCTTTCCTTAGTGGAACAACAAAAATTTCCCTTGAATCTTTCCTGGAGAATCCCACGGACAGCAGATCATGGCGGGCTACAATCCACGGGGTCGCAAAGAGTCAGACACGACTGAAATGACTTGCCACGCACACAGCATACAATACACCATAAGTACAGCTGAGTATTTGTCACTCTGTATATTGGATTGGCCAAAAAGTTCATTCAGGTTTTTCCATAAGATGTTGAAACACTCAAAGGAACTTTTTGGCCAACCCAATATAATACAATATACCACTTGTACAACTCTGTGTATCCACAGAATCCAGCATGGCTCCAGGAGTTATGAGATGCTCAAAAATGCCTTTCCAAACCTGAAAGATGCTCAAAAATGCCTTATTTTAAATAATGTCATGTCATCACCCTCACAGGAAGCATTCACGTTTTTATGGGTTGTTCGAGTAAACTGGAGGGGATTTGAGGACATCTGTAGGAGGCTTGATGGAAAAAATAATTATGTTTTTTTTACATTAAAGAATTATAAAAATAAATATAAAGTAACTAGAGAACATATTACATACTGAATTCATATAAAATTTTCCAAATAAAATATTTTCAAATTTTACTGAGAAACTTGAGCTTGCTTCTATGAACATAACATTAAAAAATTTATGACATAGTTTAACTTATGGCCACAATGTTATGATTTCAGCGTGTCATCAATATAAAAATTATGAATGAGGCATTTTACATTCTTGTTTTCTTACTAGGTCTTTGAATCCAGTGTGTATTTTTCACTTACAGAACATCTCCATTTGGGCCAGCCACAATTAAGTGCTCAGTGGCCCCATGTGGCTTCCTGATTGGACCGCACTGCTCTGCAGTGAGGATGATAAATATAGCATGAACATAACTCTTTCAAACATTCTTTTCTTTTTTCCCTATTTTCTGGCTACACCCTGTGGCATGCAGGATCTTATCCCTCTGACCAAGGATTGAACCTGTGCCCACTGGACCTCCAGAGAAGTCCTCCATTATCCTTTTTTATATGCTTGCAATAGCGATAAATAATTGCCAATGAAGATTTTTGAATGGTGATTTATTTAAGTCCTTAGCAATCACCATCAGTGAGAAATTTTGCCCAGGCAGGCGATAAAAAAATGGAAAGGCTTTTTACCATCCTTCAAAGTTCTACAGAATTTAAAATTATCTTTACAGAGTTTAACAGCTCTTATGGAAATTTCTTGTGATAAGGCAATGGATTTCAAACCCATCAAACTTTCCCCACTAACTGTTTCAAGATAATGCTGCCAGTCTGCTTAGCAGCACATGCATGTGTCCTTGGAGTAAAACCCACGTAGCCGGCATGGATCCACAGCTGGGAGTGCACACTGGCGCAGAAGGACAGGTCCCAGCAAGGGTGAAGACAGAGATTGGCAAGCTAGCCTAGGGCTGCAGAAGCCTCTCTATTGACTCTGTGGGATGCCAGGCTCCCAGGGCGCCTGCAGCAGAAACCCCCTGCTGCCCACCTCCTCCAGCCCCTTCTCCGCCTCGTGTACGCCCGATCCGAGCAGCTACTGATGAAGCCCTCCACCCAGGGAAGCACTTTTTGCAGGGGGCTTCCTGTGATAAATGTCACTCATTTTTCTCACTCCCATTCTTACAGCTCCCTCCCCACCCCCACACCCTAGGGCCCCTCTCTGAGGAGTCCAGAGGCTGCTGTTCACAGCTGGGACTGCCCAGAGAGCTTGCCCAACCCAGAGCCCCCACTCAGGCTGTCAGGGACGCTGAACACCGCGGCATGAGCGCAGGCTGGCAGGAGGTTCTAGCGTAGCAGGTGCTGCGAGCCTCCACCGCCTACTTCTTTCTTACTGACTGTATCCAGCCACTTTGTAACTCTGTAATCCTGGGCGTTATCTAATCTACATGGACTGTAGTTCTCTCTTTTTAAAAAAAGTTTTGAGGGACTTCCCGGTGGTCCAGTGGCTAAGACTCAGCACTCCCAATGCACAGGGCCCTGGTTCTATCCCTGGTCAAGGAACTAGATCTCACATGGCAACTAAGACCTGGCTCAGCCAAAGAAATATATATTTTTTAAAAATAAACTTTGATAAACTTCTGCACCATTTGGTCTTCACTAGATCTCATATATCTAGACTGGGCAAAGTATCTAATAAAAGCTCTGTATTTTTCATTTAAATAAATAAATAATAAACAAAGTGTTGAAGAAGCATCCACATGCCAAAAAAGTACAGTTCAATGGCTTTTAGGATAGTCACAAAAAATGTGAAGATTTCTGTTTCTTGTCTGTAAAACAGAATAATTGTATATAACTTCATCAGACTGTTGCAAGAAAGAAATGAGATGGTTAATATGAAGTGTTTGGTACATCGCTTGGCACATGGTGAACTCTCCTTAACTGGTCATTTTTCTTTTGATGGTGATGATGACAGGGATGACGGATGAAGAGAGCTGCCACGATTCCTGCCTCCGAGGGACACTGAGAGGGAGCTACCGCCTGGGAGCTTGTTGCATGGCAACAAATCTGTGGAATTTGGGCAACCCCAGCTCTTCCCGTTCCTCCCACACTGGACACCAAGCCAACAACCTTCCCATTAGGTGCTCATAGCCACTTCTGTGTTGGAATAGAACGTGACAGCTGTTCAACAGCTGCTCAGGCTGCAGCGCAATTTAAGGCAGGAAGTGGGGAGAAATGCCATTTCTTACAGAAAACTGATGGAGAGAGAAATTCAAGTCGGCAGCAAGAAAAGTCACTTCCCTGGCTTAAATTTGATCAATGGCTACCTGGTTTCATTTGACTAGGACTTTTTTTCCCCCAGAAACATCAATTTTTTAGTATAATTGCCTCTCCAGAGACAGTCTGTATTAAAAGTTTGGACTGGATATTTTTAGGCTGTATGTCTATATGTTAATATATTAAATATATATTAATATATTAAATACAAAAATGGAGTAATGAGATAATTTTGCAGCTTGCTTTTTCACCTAAGAACATATCTAGAATACCACTCCATGTCAGTAAATGGGCTGAGTTTTTAACAACTGCATAGTATTCTTTGGTATGACTGTACCATTACTGATTTATCAAATCCCCAATAGATAGGCATTTAGATTGTTTTCTACTTAAAAAAAAATTTTATTACCACAATGTCCACCATTCATATGGTCCTTTCAAGAGCCAGGAGCTCCTTTCCCTGGGGTACTGGGAATTTGTCTGCTGTGTCCCCATCTAGACCAGTCCTCCGCTGAGGGAACTGTCTGACACAGTGACTGACTGCCAACATGCATGCAGGGATGGGAGCACAAAGGCCTGGCCCCCTAGTCTCAGTGCTATAACTCCAAAGGGATGTTCCAGTTCCAGAACTTTCCTCAAGATTGGCAGAGGACTCTTACTGCAACTGCACTGAAGCTCCACTTCCCCCAGTGTTTAATCTTGCTTTTCTCATGGGGTTGTTCCCAGGAGCACATCCCAATAAATCTCCCACACTCTGATGATCTCAAATGTAACAGTTCTTGTTGTTGTTATTGTTGTTATTTTGGTTTTTAACCCGTCATTTTTTCGTCATAGTTGTTATTAAAACTCCTCTTCAGAAGGGAGGTGTCTTCTGAGGAAAAGACCCTTGCTGAGTCTCCCAAGGATCTGGTGTGACTTGTGGGAATGGAGTTAGCAGGGAGAGGAGAGGAAGTGGTTTGCAAGAGGCCGAGGGAATTACTGGCTTTGCTCCTAAACAGGGAGAAGTGAAAGTCGCTCAGTCGTGTCCAACTCTTTGCTAATTCTTCAGGCCAGAACACTGGAGTGGGTAGCCTTTCCCTTCTTCAGGGGATCTTCCCAACCCAGGGATCGAACCCAGGTCTGCCACATTGCAGGCAGATTCTTTACCAGCTGAGTCACAAGGGAAGCCCAAGAATACTGGAGTGGGTAGCCTTTCCCTTCTCCAGGAGATCTTCCCAACCCAGGAATCGAACCAGAGTCTCCTGCATTGCAGGTGGATTCTTTACCAACTGAGCTATCAGGGAAGCTGCCTGAACAGGGAGAACACTAGTGAAAGGAGAGATGAGGGAGGGGGCAGGCAGAAGACAGGCAGAGGAGCCAGAGAGGTGGCCAGAAGCCAGCACAGGTGAGAAAGGGCAAAGACTTTGGAGAAAGGTGATGACAGCGTGTGGTTTCGACATGAACCTCTCTGGTCTGCTCTCTGAAATCGTCAGGAAATTCAGCTACACCAACAGAAGCTCTCGGGGAGTGGTCTGTTCTGTGGAAGTCAAGGAAGAGCCAGCTTTCAGCCCTGAGACACTCTGGGCCCCTGGTGGTATGTATGAGGACATGGGTTCCCACAGCAGAGAGGAGGCTTGTAAATGGAGTCCTGGGCTCCCAGAAGGCTTGGGACTCAACTGAAGCGTGGCCCAGAGACACCTGGGCCACAGTTGTCTGCTCCAAGCAGGGGTGACGTTAGCATAGAGCTGTCAGTGCAGGTCTGTAGGTCCCAGGGGAATCAGGAAAGGAAAAGTCCTGTATCCTGCCACCTCTCTCGCTTTGGCGCCTAGGACATGAAGACCCAGATGCTCAAAGTGGCACAGAGCATGGTGACAACGTAAGGGGGACTGTTGACCATGAGAGCAGAGAAGAGGCTACCCTGTTCAGGGATTCTTTTAACACCTGTATTTAGAGAGCACAACTTCTGCTCATTTCAGTCAAATGACCGCCTTACTGAATCCACATACTATGATCACTGCTGGCGTTTCCCCACAGCCTCAGGTTCTGTGTGATTGTAATCCTGGTGAATAGCAGTTCTGTGCAACACTTTTGACCTTCCAGTCTTCAGAGGCAGGACAATGTCATATGTAAGAACTTGAGTCCTGAAGTCAGATGGGGCTGAGTTTCAAATCTGCTCCAGTGAACCTTGTAAGGCTTCTGAGCCTGTCTGCATACCTGTAAAATGGACTCCTACAGGGACCTCCCTTAAAGGGTTGTTTAAAGATGAAAGGAGGTAAAGTATGTATCGCAAGCACTTAGGAAATAATGTTATTATTAATCCTTTCTGTCTGCATAAATTCCATGGCTTTAATATTCCCTGTTATCAGGCCTTTAGGCAGTTTCTGTCAATCGCTGCATATGTGTGTGTTGTCTGTCAGTCATGTCCAACTCTTTTCAACTCTACGGACTGTAGCCACCAGCCTCCTCTGTCCATGGAATTCCCCAGGCAGGAATATGGGAGTGGGTAGCCATTTCCTTCTCCAGGGGATCTTCCCGATCCAGGGATTAAACCCAGGTCTCCTGCTTTGCAGACTAACTCTTTTACCATCTCAGCCACTAGGAAAGCCCCCTATCAATACTTACCTATTATAAATAATACTCTTGCACTTTCTTAGGTGGAAATTGGCATATAGGATAATTCAATGTTTTGTAAACTGTTATGCGTGCATACTAAGTCACTTCAGTCGTGCCCAACTCTGTGCAACCCTATGGACTGTAGCCTGCCAGTCTCCTCTGTCCATGGAATTCTCCAGGCAAGAATACTGGAGTAGGTTGCCATGCCCTCCTCCAGGGGATCTTCCTGACCCAGGGCTTGAACCCACATCTCTTATGTCTCCTTCATTGGCGGAAGGGTTCTTTTCCACCTGGGAAGGCCTATAAACTGTACTCTTTAGCTAACTCATAATAACCGCATAGCATGGTCATGAGAATTAAATGAATTAATACACATAAAGTGCTTAGAAGAGTGTCTGCATACGGCATGCTTTATTAAAGTGTTTGATGCATTATTATTGTAATTATTCTTCCCACCTTCACCTGTCCTCCTTAAGCCTTTCCTCCCCCAACCCCCACTCTCCCAACTGGATTTTAATGATATGCTGATGCTCTCTTTGCCCTCTGTCAAGTACTTGTCATTTCCTCCAGCTCCTGCGGGGAAAGAATTGGATTTGCATCATCTAAAAATTCAGCTAATTTGGAAATCAAGCGAAAGGAGCCTCCCGCGGAGTAGCTGAGAAGTCTCAGAGCTGTGCATTCCCCTGCCGCAGACTGGGCCGCCTCTCGTGGACGTGGCCTTCATGCGTGAGAGACAGACCGATAGAACCCCCCTCTCAGAGCTGCTGAGTGTAAGGAATGGTAATTAATGAGCCTCACTTCGCATTTGCTCACATCTACAGGGAGGAGTACCAGGCTAGCAGCAGGCAAAACTGAGAGATACTGGAGAAAGACCATGAGCCCCTCCTGAGGCTGACTCCTTCTGTTTCCCTTGGCATTTACTTTATCTCCTGAGATCTCCCAGAGGGCAGAAAGTCACTGGCTTTGAAGCCTGACACAGGCGGCTCCTTTGCTTCCCAGGGGCGCCAGTGGTAAAGAGCCTGCCTGCCAGAGCAGGGGATGTAAAAGATGAGGGTTTAATCCTTGGGTAGAGAAGACCCTCTGGAGGAGGGCATGGCAACCCATTCTGTATTCTTGCCTGGAGAATTCCATGGATGGAGGAGCCTGGCAGGCTACAGTCCATAGGTTCACAGAGTCAGACACGACTGAAGCGACTTTACACACACACATACACCTGGCTCAAACAGCTACTGGCTGGGTAGTTTGAACAAGTTGCTTAATTTCGTTCTTTTAAAATAGTTTTTATTGAAGTATAGTTGATTTACAAGTGCTCAATTTCTTGGGTCTCTGTTTCTTCTTTTGAAAAATGGGGACAATACTTTCCACACAGTTTTTTTTTTTTTTGTAATTGTGGTAAGATACACATAACAAAATTACCATCTTAACTATTTTTTCTTTTTATTAAAAAAATTTCATACAGTTTTGAAAGGTTACATTCCCATTTACAGTTATTACAAAACTATTGGCCATATCCCCTGTGTTATACAATACATCCATCTGAACCATTTTTAAATCTACAATTCAGTGGTATTAAACACATAGGGTTGTTTCTGAGGCTTAAATGAAATAACATATGTAAAGCCTCTGGCTTTTAAAACTAAAGCATAATGAATGCTCAGTGAACGATAAGTTCTCTTCCCTCATAACTTCTCCCTCTAAACACAGCCCAGCCTGGTGAAACTGTGTAGCAATGCCTTGGTGGGTTGGGTTTTAAGTTCAAACTCTGTCCTGTCCCTTATCTTAGCCCCCAGACTGCCCATTTGGGGCTGCTGCTTATCACTGAGTTGAGTTGGTTCTGTGAGGAAACCTTGTCTTGGGAGGAAGAGATGAAACAGCTGGACCGTCCTAGAGGATCTTCTGAGAGACCTGCTTCACAGGGAGCAGGGGGCAGTCTTCTCAGGTCTTTCCGAACAGGTGAACTAGGCCAATGGGTGACAATTACAGGGAGCCAGATTTCCCCTTAAGACAAGAAGATCACCCCATCATTACCTGTGAAACTAGGGCATGAAAGGTCACATTGGTTTTTTGGTGTTTTTTTTTTTCCCTTGTTTTGTTTTTTAATCTTGTCAGAGTGATATGGTTTATGTTTTTAAAAATTACACCATACTAAAAACCTTGCAATAATAAACAATGGCCTCCTTTCCCACTGCCTTGCCATCCAGCCTAGTTCCTCTCTGGAGGCAATCACTAGCAACTCTTTTAGCTGTTTCTTCTAGTATTTATCTCCATATTTCCCAATAATATGCTAATTCTTCATATTGCTGGATTTCTAGATATTATCTATTGACTTTCTGCTGTAGTAGATGAGGATTTGACATTTTGGACGATCTCCATCTCTTCTCATGAGTTTTAGTTCCATCAGTATTCAGTGCATACTTTATCCTGCTAATGAATCATTCAAGTCTCTGCCACATGCTGCAAAGCACTATAGGATCTGGCCCTGGCTCCCTCTTCTTCCTGCTGTTTCTCTCTCCATGACTTCTTCCCAGCCTCTGTGATTCCTCAAACCTGTGGCCACACTGAGTGCCGTTGAGTCTCGGGGTCTTTGCACCTGCTCTCCCCTTTATCAGAATACACCTGTCCCTGATGTTTGTCTGACCTGCTTTCTTATTTCAGTCATGAATTTTCTCAAATATCACCTGACTAGAGAAGTCTTTCCAGACTATGCTAACTAAAATGACACTCCCCTCCTCCATCTTTTTTTCCAGCTTTACTTTTCTTCACAAACTTAATCACACATACACCCTGACATTATTTTACATACTTACTGATTTAAATATTGACTATATATTTGTGGAGGGAAGGGATTCTGTTTATCACTGTGTCCCCCAGGCCTAAGAATATACCTGGCATGTAGAAGGCTATCTGTAAATATCTGGAGTGAATGAATACTGAGCCTGCTGATTTTCTGTGCTACGCTTTCATTGTTTGTACAATCTCCCCTCTCCACACACACCCTCTAAGTTAATATTTACCTTGATTTTTCATTTAATTTGTTTTCTAGGAAGCATACCCTCTAATAGTCTTTCGGTTGAATTTCTCATACAAACATATCAGATAACCTGCAGTGTTCACAACTCCCCTCTTAGTCCATTCAGGCTGCTGTAACAGAATACCATAGACTGAGCGGTTTATAAGCCTCAGAAATTTGTTTATTACAATTCTGAAGGCTGAGAAGTTTGAGATCAAGGTGCCAGCAGATTTGGCGTCTGGTGAGAGCTTACTTCCTCATTCATAGATACTGTGCCCTCACATGGCAGAAGGGGTGAGGGGGCTCTCTGGAGTCTCTTTATAAGGGCACTAATCATATTCAGGAGCCCCCCTCCCCATTATTATTCTTATGGCCTTATCACCGCCCAAAGGCCCTGCTTCTGAATATCATCACATGGGGGGTCAGTTTTTAACATATGAATTTGGGGGGTAGGGGGAGACACACATACATTCAGCCTATAGCACCCTCTGAGTGTAGAGGCAATGCAGAAATAGAGATAAAATATCACCATTAGTCACATACTTCCTGCTGGGTCTCTCCCTCATATTGGAGTCTGCAGGGACAGAGCATGCTCTGGAGCTGACCATGTGGAGGCCAGCATCCTATCACCCAGAGGATAACCTCTCTAAAAGGTCCTGTTCTGGGATCACCAACTGATGAGTGTCACCTTCTTCCCTGGGGAAGAGAGAGGGAGTGGAGAATTTTTAGGCAGTTTTGAATGTTAGAACACCATAGACAGTCCCTGAGAGCTCAGTTGGTAAAGAATCCACCTGCAGTGCAGGAAACCCCGGTTTGACTCCTGGGTCGGGAAGATCCGCTGGAGAAGGGGTAGGCTACCCACTCCAGTATTCTTGGGCTTCCCTTGTGGCTCAGCTGGTAAAGAATCCGCCTGCAGTGCGGGAGACCCGGGTTTGATCCCTGGGTTGAAAAGATCCCCTGGAGAAAGGAAAGGCTACACACTGCAGTATTCTGGCCTGGAGAATTTCATGGCCTGCATAGCCCATGGGGTCGCAAAGACTCAGATATGACTGAACGACTTTCACTTCAGCCCATCATAATATATATTCTTTGTTCAAATCAAGATTGAAATACACAATGAGAAAAAAAAAATTTAAACAGACATCAGGGGAAAATGAACACTGATGGGATATTCAATGATATTAGGAAATTATTGTCATTTTTTTGGGTAGGATAATCCTAGTGTGGTTCTGCCCATATATTTTATAGATCCACCTGGAAATATTTTTAGAGAAATGATATGAAGTACGAGATTTGGTTTGAAATAATCCTGAGTAGGGAAGATGTGGATAAGATTTGCTATGAATTGAGTTGAAGCTGGGTAATGGGAGAATAATTTTTATATGATAAAAATAATTTTAAGGCTTATTATGCTATTAAAGTGATAAATATTATTTCTAAAATAGATAAAACACTTGTCAAAATTATTTTGGGCCATGCAGAAGTAAAGAATCATTCATATGAAAAGAAAGGAAACATGGAGCACAAAGAGCTTAAGATTTAGGGTAGGCAGTGTATTCCACTTATGGATAAAGTTTTTATTTTTTTGCAATAAGTGTCCATAAAAAATCTTTTAAAAAATGATAATGTGTAATGTGATTACATATATTTGATTATTTCACTATTCTGCATTATTCCAGGAAAATAAGCAACCATGAAAGTGTAGGTTGGAATAATCTCTAAGAGTATCTGTTAGTATCTGGTCAAAGAAACTCTTTGACTTAAGAATTCCACTTCTAGGGATGGATCTTATAGTTATACTCCCTCCCAGGTAAAGTGCCATTCAGACAAAGTTATTCATTGTAGCATTATTTATAACAGCAAAAGATGAAAACTAAATGTCCATCACCAGGGTAATTAAATTATGATACATGTATAATACATGTGTAACAGAACACTATGCAGCTACCTAGATGAATGAAGACTCTTTGTATTATTATGGAAAAATCTTTATATGTTGTGGTTTTTTAAAAAAAACAAGGGATAGAAGAGTGTATAGAGCATACTATTATTGTGGAAAATGTATTTTCATGGTAGCTTATATATGTATTAAAAATATCTGGAGAAAAAGAAGAAACCACTAGCAGTAGTTATCTCTTGGGGTGAATAGAAAATAGATCGAGGTGAAAAGAGACTTTTCATTGTATGCCTTTATATACATTTTAATGTTTGAACCACAAGTAATATATTCAAAAACTTAAATAAAATTTAAAAATTAAGTGGCTGATACTTTCCTGCAAACACACAAACCAAAGTTAAATTCATTTTATATCCAAGTATGTTTAAACTATGAAATGTATGCTCCCACCATTGTTGAAGTTTAAAAATTATTTGCATATAAAATGCTTTTCAGATAAACAAGTCTCTTAAAACATGTAATCTTTGTTGAAATCATTTTGAAAGATCATACTCAAAGCTCAATGCCTTAAACAGTTGACACAGTGCTCCAGTGGAGAATCATTTTGAGGTTTGCTCTGTTTGATCTCATCACCTCTACATCTGCAATTGTCTATAAAAGTGGTCCCCAACTTTTTTGGCACCAGGGATCAGTTTCCTGGAAGACAATTTTTCCGTGAACCAGGGTGGGGGGTGGAGTGTTTTCAGGATGACTCAAGCACATTACATTTACTGTGCACTTTATTTCTATTATTATTACACCAGCGGCACCTCAGAGCATCAGGCATTACATCCCTGAGGTTGGGGACTCCTGGTCTACAGAACTGAAAAAAAAAAATCGAGTGATTTAGAGCTGATACTGCAGTTTGGGGTTTTATTTTATTTTAGTTGCATTTTGGCTGTGCTGGGTCGTCGTTGTTGCTCGGGCTTTCTCCAGTTGTGTTCAGCAGGGGCTACTCTCCAGTTGCGGTGCGCAGGTTTCTCAAAGCAGTGACTTCTGTTATGGAACGCAGGCTCTAGAGCAATTGTGGACCACCGGCTTAGCTGCCCTGTGGCACGTGGCTCTCCCTGGATCAGAGATCGAACCTGTGGCTCCTGCATTGGCAGGCGAATTCTTTACCACTGAACCACCAGGGAAGCCCTTGTTTAGCAATTTAAGCTATTGTTTTCATTAGGCAATATATCTGAATGGTTTAAGATTCAAAAGGTTAAACGATGAACACTCTACTACTGAACCTAGCCACCCGTTTCCACTCTCAGAGGCCACTAATGCTATAAGGTTTGTGTGAATTCCTTTAAGGATATCTACATATATTTTGCATATGTAAGCAAATAGGCTTATTTTCTCTTTTAAAAATACCACTGGTAAACTATCATATACACAGTTCTACCCCTTGCATTTTTCATATACATATCTTGGACACTATTTTCATCAAATGTTTTTTCATGCTTTGTTAATGGTATTTTTGATTTCTCTCTTCCCTTGTTTCTAACACCCAATCAACTGCCAAGTTATATTGATTGTATATTATTTTTTCCTACAGTTTGTCCATTACCAGTGCCAATTTGTTTAGACTTTCACCTTTCTGCCTGGATTAACACAATAGCCTCCACTATTTGCCCAGACTTTAGCCCTTCCTTTAGTTCATGCTATTCTGTTCAACTAATATTCTTTTTTTTTTTAATACTCAAAGGACAGAAAGAAAAAATAATATTTGGATTTCATTTTTAAATAATTACAATGCTCTGCACAACCTTTCAGGCATTGGAATCAGGTTGAAAACAATACTATAACCCTCATTTCCCACTTCACATTGATTTTCACAAACAACAGTGTTAAAAGAACAAAAATCACAGTAACTGTAAAAATATGTCGTCCAAAGGAATGTGGTGCAATCTAACATGGAAATGACACTACTTTAAGCTAGTGGTTTGGGAGAAGGCAATGGCACCCCACTCCAGTGCTCCTGCCTGGAAAATCCCATGGACGGAGGGGCCTGGTAGGCTGTAGTCCAGGGGTCGCTGAGGGTCGGACATGACTGAGCGACTTCACTTTGACTTTTCACCTTCATGCAATGGAGAAGGAAATGGCAACTCACTCCAGTGTTCTTGCCTGGAGAATCCCAGGGACGGGGGAGCCTGGTGGGCTGCCGTCTATGGGGTCGCACAGAGTTGGACACGACCGAAGTGACTTAGCAGTTAGCAAGCTAGTAGTTTGCGTGGATTCAAACAGTTATTACTCTGAGAAAAATCTAGAATATCTGTAGCATCCTGCTTGATGAGCTTCTTGATGAGGGTGAAAGAGGAGAGTGAAAAAGCTGGCTTGAAATACTTTAGTATTAAGAAATACTAAGATCAAGACGTCCGGGTTCCATCACTTCTTGGCAAATAGAAGGGAGAAATGTAGAAGCAGTGACAGATTTTATTTTCTTGGGCTCCAAAATCACTGCAGATGGTGGCCTCAGCCACGGAGAGAACACTGTGACAAACCTAGACAGCATATTGAAAAGCACAGACATCACTTTGCCAACAAAGGTCAGTCATATAGTCAAAGCTATGGTTTTTCCAGTAGTCATATATGAATGTGAGAGTTGGACTATAAGGAAGGCTGAATGCCAAAGCATTGATGCTTTTGAATTGTGGTGCTGGAGAAGACTCTTGAGAGTCCCTTGGACAGCAAGGAGATCAAACCAGTCAATCCTAAAGGAAATCAACCCTTATTGGAAGGACTGATGCTGAAGCTCCAATATTTTGGCCACCTGATGCAAAGAGCCAACTCATTGCAAAAGACCCTGATGCTATCATTGAAGATTGAAGGCAAAAGAAGAAGGGGGTAGCAGAGAATGAGGTGGTTAGATAGCACCACTGACTCAATGAACATGAATTTGAGCAAACTCCAGGAGATGGTGGAGGACAGAGCAGCCTGGTATTCCACAGTCCATGAGGTAACAGAGAGTTGGACACAACTTAGCAACTAAACAGCAAGAACAAACTCTGATTAAGTCATTTCTCAGCTTAACAGTCATCACTTTTTTTTTGGTGCCTGCAGAATGTGACTCTATGATCCCTCCTTTTTTTCTTACTCTCCCCTCTTCAACTTCATGCTTTGAACACTTAAGTCATCCTGAAGAGTCTGAGGACCCTAGAGCAGCTCTTGTGAGTTCTCATGGAAGTATTTTCTATTCTGTTACTTTACCTTGAGGTATATGACTTTGACACCAAAACCAAATCCTCCCTGCCCCTGCTGCTGCTGCTGCTAAGTCGCTTCCGTCGTGTCCGACTCTGTGAGACCCCATAGATGGCAGCCCACAAGGCTTCCCCGTCCTTGGGATTCTCCAGGCAAGAACACTGGAGTGGGTTGCCATCTCCTTCTCCCCCTGCCCCTAGGTTAGCTCAGATATTAGTTCTTCTATGAAGTTCTCCTGACCCTCACTATAAGTCTGGGGTGCAAAACTTAAGGACATACTCTCAGGGTTGGGCAAGTGTTAAACCGCTTTAAATCCCCAAAGAGCTTGCTTCATACATGTCTAATGGGCTTTCTCTTCCTACCTGTAAAGTAGTTATTGATTACAGAGTTTATATTCTCCCCAGTGTTCAAAATTCCTTGAGCATAGAACCAAGCCTGATTCATGTTGATCCCTGGTGCCTTGCCCAGAGCCTCATACACAATGTATATTCATTAGAACTCGAGGTTGGAGTGTCTACCCATTAAAAGATCTACTCAAAGTGCTTTAAGCCCCCCCCCCCAAAAAAGGGGAAAAAAAGGAATTGATTAGGAGGATGAATACCCAAGAACTTATAGAACTCCAGGACAGGGACCCTGTGGGTTCTAGGAAGAGAACCAGAGATTAGAGCACTCTGGTGACCCCAGAAGTGCTATCTCATATTGGCTTCTCTGCATGTGTCTGCCTCACTTTTCTCTCACTACTGTTTGTTTCCAGTTCATTTGGTGGAAAATGCCCTTGGTCTCTGGTGGCGCTAGTGGTAAAGAACCTGCCTGCCAATGCAGGAGATGCCAGTTTGATCCCTAGGTCTGGAGGATCCCCTGTGAGAGTGCGTGGCAACCCACTCCAGTATTCTTGCCTGGAGAATCCCATGGACAAAGGAGCCTGGTGGGCTACAATCCATGGATCACAAAGAGTCGGATACAACTGAAGCAACTTAGCATGCACAAAGGGCCACTGTCTCTAGTTCCCAACCTTAAATAAGTTGTGAAGAAGAGAGAGAAAGAGAGAAGGGATGAGGGAGAAAGAGCAGGGGGAGAGAGAGATCACAACGTCAGTGTCAATAGCTCCACGAAGGGATGTGATTAGTCCAGCTTTAGTCTGGTACCTGCTTCTGGGCTAATCACCTGTGGCCAGAAGGCACGATAGGAAGCCTGCCACCTGGAGGGCCTCAGTGGTGTGCATGGGCTTTTCATCTGTAGCTCTGTCCGCTGTGACCAGCGTGCTTCCAGTCTCTGTGTCTCTTAGGCAAACGGGCTAAATGTCTAAAGTTGGTACAGCATGGGTCAGATGATTTTATGCCTGCCTTGCTCACTAATGTGGGGTGGGGCAGGTGTTTCTGAAGTGCAGGCCTGAATTCTGGGGGCCACTCTGTAAATGGCGGCAGTTTCCAGAGAAGGGGGAAATCTGTTGAGCTCGTCCCAGCCAAAGTCACACTCAAAGGTGACTGTTACAAGATATTTGTGGAATAAATAAATGAGTAAAGAACCCCGTGAAAAAGAGCAACTGTCCAAAGCTACTAGGTAAGTCTTAGGGAGTTATTGGATAACTCGCTCACTCATCACTCTCAAAATCTAATCAGTCTCCAAGACCTGATTAAGCTTTCTTTCCTGTCTCTCAAATCCCGCCCCCCTCCTATTTCGCTGCACCTCCACGCACAAATTTTCACTCAAAGCCTGATTGCTCCACCTCAGCCTCCTTGCTTCATTCCACTCTGCTGACCATGCCCAGAGTAACCTTCCCATGACACATGAATTCCCTGTTGCCACTCAGTCTGCCTGAAACCAAACACAGCCTCTTCCATCTAAATTGGCCGTCCCTTTAGAAGACTGTCAATGACACCACCCTCTTTCCATCATTTAATTCCTTCTCTCTCTCTTTTTTTTTTTTGCATATGAAGTGTGGTAGTATCCCACCTTTATTTTTTTTCCCAGTGAGCTGTTTAATTATCCCAATAGTCGCATATCCCTGACTAATGCATCTTTATCTCACTCATCTAAAATGCTACCTAAATTTGTGTATAAACATATTCATTTTAAACTCTTTTGTTCCATATATCTATTTTTCTTAAGCTTGAAATGGTTTTATTATTTTCATGTATATTAAATTTTTTTTTAATTTTGGCTCTGCTGGGTCTTCATTTTCTCCAGTTGTGGAGAGCAGGGGTGACTCTTGAGTTGCAATGTGAGGACTTCTCACTTTGATGGCTCCTCTTGTTGTGGTTCCTGGGCTCTAGAGTACAGGCTCAATAGTTGTGACACACAGGCACGTGGGTCTTTCTGGACCAGGGATTGAACCTGCATGATCCTCATTGGCAGGCAGATTCTTTACCCCAGAGCCACTATGGAAGCCCTCCATCATTTAATTCTTAAAACTTTGGGATAAGTTCTGACCTTTATCCTCCTAGTCCTTCAATATCTTATCAGTTATCAAGCAGTGTTGAATTTTCCTTAATTTCCCTCACTGATCTTTTTATTTTCATTTTTTTTAGCCATCTCCAATGTAATTCTGGCCTGTTCAGCTTATCTTTCAAGGACTGATATTAAGAGAATAAGGAGAAGATATTTGGTTGGGGATCTGGGAATGCCTGAATCCTGCCTTGGCCAGCCATTTCCTCTTTGTGAGGTCCTGGGGAAGACATATATGTACAGGGAACAATAACACAACCAGGCAAAAGAGAACTTTATTATTAGCTGTGTGAGTGAGTGAGTGCGAAAGTCACTCAGTCGTGTCCAACTCTTTTTGAACCCATGGACTGTACAGTCCATGGAATTCTCCAAGCCAGAATTGGGTATCCAGAGTGGGTAGCTGTTCCCTTCTCCAGGGGATCTTCCCAACCCAGGGATCAAACCCAGTTCTCCCGCATTCTTTACCAGCTGAGCCACAAGGGAATACCATTAGCTGGGTATTTGGCCTTAAATCACAATACAGAAGTCACGAAAGACAGGTGGGACCCTGGTCATCTCTGTCTATTCTCCTCTGTCAGTACTTAAATTTGAGTCTTAGAATCTTACTGTCTAGTGGGACAGAAAGCCACTCTCAACAGAGAAAATGAAGAGAAAGACAAATCCGAAGTCTCTTGGCTCAAAGGCTTAGGCTGTCCCAAGCCTTCATAACTGGGCCTGCTAGGCGGCTTATAGAAGAGGAAAAGAAAGGATGTTGGCTGGGGTGCTTCTGAATACAGAAGTCGTGTCTGACTCTTTGCAACCCCATTGACTGTAGCCTGCCAGGCTCCTCTGCCCATGGGGATTCTCCAGACAAGAATACTGGAGTGGGTTGCCATGCCCTCCTCCAGGGGATCTTCGCAACCCAGGGATCGAACCTAGGTCTCCCACATTGCACGCAGATTGTTTACCATCTGAGCCACCAGGGAAGTCCATGAACACTGGAGTGGGTAGCGTATCTCTTCTTCAGGGGATCTTCCTGACCCAGGAATTGAACTGGGGTCTCCTGCATTGCAAGCAGATTCTTTACCAGCTGAGCTAGTAGGGCAAGGGTAGCCCTTGTTACCACTGAGGATGTGTTGAAGATGGGAGACTGCATCCATTCATGCTGAACCTTTTACCTTTTAAAGACTCTACTCCTGGAAAACATAACTTCATATTCTCCAATTTTAGCAAAGTTTTCTTCTTTTATGGGGGTGGGGTAGGGTGGGATGAAATTTCTTGCTCAACTCCCTGACTTCATGCTAAAGAGGGTGAAGAAGGGGAGAGTCTTGAGTGCCCTCTAGGGACCAGTAGCTCAACTCATATTTGAATTCTAGAGAACCTACACTGTCTTCCCAGGTGGCACAGTTGTAAAGAACCCATCTGCTGGTGTAGGAGATGTAGGTTTGATCCCTGGATCAGGAAGAACCCCATGGAGAAGGAAATGGCAACCCACTCCAGTATTCTTGCCTGGGAACTCCCATGAACAGGAGAGCCTGGCAGGCTGCAGTCTATGGGATCGCAGAGTCAGGCACGACTGAGCATGCATGCACAAGTCTACACTATTGTGATCTTGTTAGTGCTTTGCTCAAAACTGTCAAAAGCTACCTGTTGTCTTCTGAGTTAAGAGTCAGTTCTTAAGGCACTATTAGGACCCTCTATGGTCTCAACCTACCTTTTTTTTTTTTTGTCATTAGAATGATGGTGGCTCAGTGGTAAAGAATCTGCCTGCCAATGCAGGGGCCTTCCCAAGTGGCACTAGTGGTCAAGAATCCACCTGCCATTGCAAGAGACGTAAGAGACATGGGTTCGACCCCTAGGGCAGGAAGATCCCCTGGAGGAAGGCATGGCAACCCATTCCAGTGCTCTTGCCTGGAGAATCCCAGGGACAGCAGAGCCTGGCAGGCTACAGGTCTGCCAGGAACCTGTAGGTTCTGGTCTGCCAGGAATCCCAGGGTCCTGAAGAGTTGGACACTACTGAAGCACTGAGCACCTGAGCACAGGATCATTGCATACAGGGCGAGAACAGAAAATAATACAAACATAGTCATCCAGTGAAGAGGTCAGCTGGATCTAATCAAGAAGGGAGAGAACTTGGGTGGTTACTAGATGTTTTTAGGATTCATAACCTAATCAATAGGTCCAGAAAAACTAAGTAAAGCATCTTGGGAATCTAATTAGTGTGGCAGGGTCTGAAAACACCCTGTTGACCTAGCATCACATAGAAGGGACTTGGCATGTTCACAGTGGTGGCAGAAAAATCTCATCTTTCTGACACGTCTTGGTTAAAAAGCAACCTCAGGCTGCTGAGGCAGGACTTCCCATTCTCCAGCAAAGGTAAGTCCAGGAGGCTTGAGGCAGTAACCTGAATGTGCTCCGGATGGTAAATGTTGTTTAATCCTAAGACAGTTCAGAATTAAATATGAGAATGATGAAATACACCAAATCCACAGTATTCATATTTTCATGTTAACTTTAGTAATACTCTATGTAGTTTGGCATTTTGAATGTTTGTAAGATTTAGATTATGTATTAATTCGAGAATATGACAAATGAGCCCTGTGATTCCAGTATAAGATACATAATTGAATAACTGATTTTAGACTCATACTAGAGATTTTAATAGTGTGCAAATAATACAGAAGAGAATCTGACATTCTTTACACTTACAAGTTTATTAGATTTATAACAGTATTTGATTAACTATTTGCTAGATATCTGATTATCGAACAAGCAACTTGAACTTTTTGCCTTGGTTTTCTCACCTGTAAAATGAGTATAATAATAATACCAGTTTGCTGCATGAGAATGAATGAATTCATACAAGAGCTTGTGATACTGTTTGACTTTTAATGAATCCTCAGAGAAGTTAGTTACTGTTGTTATTAAGTATATGAACAGTGAAAGTGTTGATCGTTCAGTCATGTCCAACTCTTTGCAACCCCAAGGACTGTAGCCTGCCAGGCTCCTCTGTCCATGGAATTCTCCAGGCAATACTGTATGGGTTGCCATCCTCGTCTCCAGAGGATCTTCTTGACCCAGGGATCGAACCCAGGTCTCCTGCATTGGCAGTCATGTTCTTTACCATCTGAACCACCATGGAAGCCCAATTAAGTATATGAGAAGGGTTCTTTTTTCTTTTTGTTAAATCATGCATTTAATTATTTAAATAGTATTTAATAGATAGCATATTCAAAAGCAGAGAGATTACTTTGCCAACAAAGGTCCGTCTAGTCAAGGCTATGTTTTTCCAGTGGTCATGTATGGATGTGAGAGTTGGACTGTGAAGAAAGCTGAGTGCTGAAGAATTGATGCTTTTGAACTGTGGTGTCGGAGAAGACTCTTGAGAGTCCCTTGGACTGCAAGGAGATCCAACCAGTACATTCTAAAGGAGATCAGTCCTGGGTGTTCTTTGAAAGGACTGATACTAAAGCTGAAACTCCAATACTTTGGCCACCTCATAAGAAGAGTTGATTCATTGGAAAAGACCTTGATGCTGGGAGGGATTGGGGGCAGGAGGATAAGGGGACGACAGAGGATGAGATGGCTAGATGGCATCTCTGACTCGATGGACATGAGTTTGGGTGAACTCCAGGAGTTGGTGATAGACAGGGAGGCCTGGTGTGCTGTGATTCATGGGGTCGCAAAGAATCAGACACGACTGAGCGACTGAACTGAACTGAATATAGTATTTAAAAGGCAAAGTGAAGGACTTCCCTGGTGATCCAGCGGTTAAGACTCCATGCTCCCAATGCAGGGGGCATGCATGGGTTTGATCCCTGGTTGGGGAATTAAGAGCCTGAGTGCCGCGGGCATGGCAGAAAATAAAAAGCAAAGTCATTATATTACGTATGTAAATGCTGTTTTAAATGTTTAGGGGATTTTATTAATAATGTTGTAAGTGAAGGAGTTATCAAAGGGAGCTTAGTATATTTAGTTGAGTTGAAGGAGCATTAATCAGCCTCCTCTCAAAGACAAGGTCCATGTTTCCCACTATAATCCTAGCACCAAGGCATTTGGTACCTAATAGGTGCCCAATAAATATGCGTTAACCTGAACTGAGAAGTTGTGTAAAAAAGATTTTAAGATGTTATAACCCATTTGTTGTTGTTTAGTCTCTAAGTTTGCATCTGACTCTTGTGAGGCTTCTCCGGCCATGGGATTCTCCAAGCAACAATTCTGGAGTGGGTTGCCATTTCCTACACTAGGGGATCTTCCTAACCCAGGGATCAAACCCATGTCTCCTGCACTGGCAAGTGGATTCTTTACTGCTGAGCCACCAGGGAAGCCTGTTATAACCCATAGACACTGTGAATTGAGACAAGGACCACAAGAGGAGGAGGAGCTTTGAGGGAGGATAAAGAGGGCAGGCTTTTCCCAATTAACCAGAGAAGTCCCGCACCTTGCTTTTTAAATACTATAATTAAATGCATGCTCTAACAAAAAAACCTCTCCTCATGTACTTAATGATAACAATAATTAACTTACTGCTGCTGCTGCTGCTAAGTCGCTTCAGTCATGTCCGACTCTGTGCGACCCCATAGACAGCAGCCTGCCAGGCTCCCCTGTCCCTGGGATTCTCCAGGCAGGAACACTGGAGTGGGTTGCCATTTCCTTCTCCAATGCATGAAAGTGAAAAGTGAAAGTGAAGTCGCTCAGTCGTGTCCGACTCTGTGCGACCCCATGGACAGCAGCCTACCAGGCTCCTCTGTCCATGGGATTTTCCAGGCAAGAGTATTGGAGTGGGGTGCCATTGCCTTCTCCGAACTAACTTACTAAGCATTCATTAAAAGTCAAACGTATCGCAAGCTCTTGTATGAATTTGTTCATTCCCAAGACGCCTAAACATATGGCGTCTGTAAGACATGAGCTCAGTTTGAAGTCTCATGCAGGGCAGACCCTCAGGGAAAGAGTTTGGAACGGGAGATACATATTCCAGGGGATCATCAGCAGAACTGGGGTTCAGTGAGAGGAGGGTCCTTGAAAATGATTGTTAAAATTCCCTAGATATATAAACAGATGAGATTAGTGAATTAAACTTAAAGGTGTAAAGAAAGATTGGTTTTAAAAGTTGTTACCTTAATATAGCAAATATTAATTTAAAAAAAAAATGGGACTTCCCTGGGGGTCCAATGGTTGGGACTCTGTGCTTCCACTGCAGGGGATGTGGGTTTGAGCCCTGCTCAGGGAACATGCTGATCCCACATGCTGTGTGGAATGGTCAAAAAATAAGTAACAATAAATAGTCTTTTCCATCCGCTCTCTCAAAAATCACCTTAGGTACAGAAGAACTCATCTTGACATTTCTAAGCTTGTTACACTGTTCCCTTACACAAATCCCTCGTCTTGGCACTCCTTGAATATTCTAACTTTTGGGGGGAGTACCCAGGGATAGCGCGTGTGCTCATGAACACTCATTCATCATTATCATCACAGTAGCCACCACCTATCATTTCTGTATTTTGTACTGGACTTCCCGGGTGATTCAGCACTAAAGGATCTGTCTGCAATGCAGGAGACTCGGGTCTGACCCCTGGGTCAGGAAGATCCCCTGGAGAAGGAAATGGCAACCCACTCCAGTATTCTTGCTTGGGAAATCCCATGGACAGAGGAGCCTGGTGGGCTACAGTCCATGGGGGTCACAAAAGAATCGAACACGATTTAGTGACTAAACAATATTTTGTACCAAGCAACTGACATAATTAACGGTAACTGGAAAGAGGTAAAAATACCCAGCACTTATTACATGCTTCCTGGGCACCAGGCACTGTCCTGAGTCCTTTGTGAGTATTATCTCCTCACCTCCATGTCATGGGTGAAGGAAAGGAAGCTTAAAATGTTAAGCCACTTTGCCAAAGTCTTACAGGTAGGAAGTGGTATGTCCAGGCTTGGAACTGGGAATTTGACCCCAGCACTCACGTTGACTGGGGGCAGCACTCTCTAGTAATGTAGACCCTGCTTGGGCCCGCCCTTGATGTTCCCAAAGAGGCAAAACTCCTTGAAGTTGCTTCCATAGTGCCAAGGTCCCATCCATCCTTGTAGGGCTGGAGTTGTGCCCATTCCTAACTAGAGACGCGGCAGCTGCTACTGCTCTTGGAGCTCCACGCAGTTTATCAGTGGGTCCTGAAGAGTTCTCTGTGGAAACAGTTGCCCCAGCTCATCTCTCTTTGTTTCTACCTCCCCCTAGTTCTCACATAGCTTCATTTTGATTACCATCTGTATCCCTCCTCACTTGGTACTTAGCACACAGTACAATTTTTAATAGGTAACGAGTCAATCAAATGAGCATTCCAACTTTGTTGGTATCTGCTGCTGCTGCTGCTGCTAAGTCGCTTCAGTCATGTCCAACTCTGTGCGACCCCATAGACGGCAGCCCACCAGGCTCCCCCATCCCTGGAATTCTCCAGGCAAGAACACTGGAGTGGGTTGCCATTTACTTCTCCAAATGCATGAAAGTGAAGTCGTTCAGTCGTGTCCGACTAGTAGCGACCCCATGGACTGCAGCCTACCAGGCTCCTCTGTCCATGGGATTTTCCAGGCAAGAGTACTGGAGTGGGGTGCCATTGCCTTCTTTAAGAACCAACTTTGTTGGTATCTCAGTTCAGTTTAGTCGCTTAGTTGTGTCCAACTCTTTGTGACCCCATGGACTGCAGCAAGCCAGGCCTCCCTGTCCATCACCAACTCTTGGAGCCTACTCAAACTCATGTCCATTGTGCCGTGATGCCATCCAACCATCTCATCTTCTGTCATCCCCTTCTCCTGCCTTCAATCTTTCCCAGCATCAGGGTCTTTTCAAATGAGTCAGTGCTTCACATCAGGTGGCCAAAGTATTGGAGTTTCAGTCCTTCCTTCAGCACCAGTCCTTCCAGTGAAAATTCAGGACTGATTTCCTTTAGAATGGACTGGTTGGATCTCCATGCAGTCTAAGCGACCCTCAAGAGTCTTCTCTAACACCACGGTTCAAAAGCATCAGTTCTTCAGCGTTCAGCTTTCTTTATAGTCCAACTCTCACATCCATACATGACTACTGGAAGAACCATAGCTTTGACTAGATGGACCTTTGTTGGTAAAGAAACGTCTCTGCTTTTTAATATGCTGTCTAGATTGGTCACAGCTTTTCTTGCAAGGAGCCAAGTGTCTTTTACTTTCACGGCTGCAGTCAACATCTGCAGTGATTTTGGAGCCCGCCAAAATAAAGTATCCCACTGTTTTCACTGTTTCCCCATCCATTTCCCATGAAGTGATGGAATCAGGTGCCATGATCTTAGTTTTCTGAATGTTGAATTTTAAGCCAACTTTTTCACTCTCCTCTTTCACTTTCATCAAGAAGCTCTTTAGTTCTTCAATTTCTGCTGTAAGTGTGGTGTCATCTGCATATCTGAGGTTGTTGATATTTCTCCCGGCAATCTTGATTCCAGCTTATGCTTCATCCAGCCTGCTATTTTGCATGACGTACTCTGCATATAAGTTAAATAAGCAGGGCGACAGTATAGAGCCTTGACGTACTCCTTTCCCAATCTTGAATTATTCTGTTGTTCCATGTCCAGTTCTAACTGTTGCTTCTTGTCCTGCCTACCGATTTTTCAGAAGGCAGGTCAGGTGGTCTGGTATTCCCATCTCTTAAAGAATTTTCCACAGTTTGTTGTGATTCACAAAGTCAAAGGTTTTGGTGTAGTCAATAAAGCGAAATCTTCTTTAATCTCTTACAATAGATTTTTCCATATTTTTTCTGAGACTGATTCTAGAATCTCAGGTTCTATTGAGCCATTTGGTCAGAGCAATTGGAGTTCCCAGTCTCCCTTGTTTTGGCCTTCTGTACCCACAGGTTCCTCATGTGTGGATTCAACCAATGATAGACCAAAAATACTCGGGAAAAAAAAAAAAAACTTGGAGAAAAATTGCAGAAAATTCCAAAAAGCAAAACTTGAATTTGCTATGCACTGGCAACTATTTACATCACATTTACATTGTATTTACAATTATTTACATAGCATTTACATTTTATTAGGTATTCTAAGTAATTTAGAGATGATTTACAGTATATGAGAGGATGGGAAGATGTGAGTGGGTTCTATGCAAATACTAGCATGTATGCCATTTTATATAAGAGACTTGAATATCTTGGGATTTTGTTATCTGTTAGAGTCCTAAAACTACAACTCCTCCAAAACTGAGAGCCACAGGCCAAGTGTAATTTGTACTGCTTTTCTATTTTTCTGAGGTGGGTAGGTACAGGTCTTTCATCATATGTTTATCGAAGGTCTATTGGGACTTCCTTGGTGGTCAAGTGGTTAAGACTCCATGCTGTCGGGTTTGATCCTTAGTTGGGGAACTAAGATCCTACATGCCCCATAAACAAAATCCCTACCCTCATGCAACTTCTGAACTGTGGAAGATACATGGTTGGAGAAGTACTGTATAGAAAGTATAATCCAGTGCTTTCAAACTTTTTTTGCAACTGTAAGCCAAGAAGAAATGTATTTTATAGCATGATCTAGCACAAACATACACACATATGTACATACATTTATACACCTGAAATGAGTTTCATAGAACAAGAGTCTGACTGGGTTTGATGTCCTGTGATATTTTCTATTTCTTTTATGGAATGTTGGTCATGACTCACTAAATTAATTTTAGTGCCTCTCAATCTACAGTCTGATAAAAGCTGGTAATGGTTAAGAGCACAACACTGAGGTCAGGCTGACGACTTTCAGACCTGGCTCCATCTTTTACTCTCTGGGTTTGAACAAGCAATCTCTTACTAATTTTGCTTCTCCATCACCAAAATGAGATAATAATAATAATACTGGTATCTACCTCATAAACTCCACTTGAGAATCAAGTAAGAAAGGAGGTAATGTGTATAAGGAATGTAAAATGGGGCCTGACAGGATGTGAAGTCTCAGTAAACATAGGTGTTAAATACTGGGTGTGATGACGGAAGGAGGAAAGGAGGGAATGTTTCCTGGAGGAGACCTTAAAGAGGTACTAGGAATTACTCAGGGGCAGGTTTAAGCAGATACATAGAAGAGAGAGAAGCTCTGTGCAGAGAGCAGTCCTTGCAATAGTTGAGAGATGGCAGGACCTCCTTTGTCCTATGACCAGAGAGCTTCCCAGTGTGGTTGTAGTCTGAGGGAGAAGTCTGTGGCAGATGAGGTTAGAGATGGCAGTTTGGGGTCACAGCCTTGTAATGGCAAAGGGGCAAACCACTCCAGTATTCTTGCTGAGAACCCATGAACAGTATGAAAAGGCAAAAAGGTATGACACCAGAAGATAACCCCCCCAGGTCCGAAGATGTCCAGTATGCTACTGAGAAGGGCAATTACTAATAGCTCCAGAAAGAATGGAGCGGCTAGGCTAAAGCAGAAACTAAGGGCCCTGAGGGCACCTCAAAGAGTTTTAAACTTTAACTTATGTGTAATGGGATCTTATTAAGCCTGTTAAGTAGACAAATGACATGATTTACTTTTTTGAAAGACCATTCAAACTGGAGGGTGGAGTATGGACTGGAGAAGGCAATTCGTGCAGCAGGGAGACCATGAAGGATCTATTGCAGTATCTTGATGAGAGATGCGAGTCACCTGGACCAAGGGAAAAAATGACATGTAACAACTGTTTCAAAAGATCTAACTGGATAATGGCATTTGAGGGAAAAAGGAGTAATGGATCCTTCCTAGGTTTCTGGCTTGAACACCTAGGTGGTAGGTGGTGACACTCACTCTATTAGAAATGCTGGATGAAAAAGACATTTCGTTTTTAGTTACCGTTGCATTTTGAGATTAATGGAATCTTGCCGAAAATTATAAGTATCCGGATTTTGTGAAACTGTTTTCTGACACCCTTCGGGATGTTTATTAAGTCCCTAAAACAACTGATTCTTAAACTGTGGTGCTTGACAACCATGTGTATTTACGGGTGGGGGAGGTATGGGGAGGGGTGTTAGAAATGTGGGTTCCTGGGCTAAGAAGCTAAGATTCTGGAGAAACCGTTTGGACCCCAGAATTTAAATAATTAGCCTGAATGACCCCGATGCAGGTAGTCTCCAGACCACAATTTAAAAAACAAAGAACACTCTCCGGTGTCTCTAACATTAGTTTTTCTACTCTGGAGCCCTCCCTACTTGCTTGGGGGGGTCCCTATTGCTTCTGACTGCCTCCACTCATCGATTATGTTCTTAACAGTGAGGATTTCCTTTTCCTAACAAGTACATACATTTCCAGGGCGCCCAGAAAAATATTTGGCAACGAACAGGCCCTCTAGAAATGTTTGCCAAACGAATGAATGGGCGAAAACATTTATAGATTGCTTGGTACAAAAACTTTAGCTTTTAAATAGTTCGGCAGGGTTTGAATAGAGAAGCAAAGGTCATTCCAAAGGCAGGGTGAGGATGCGACTGGCAAGGCAGCGGGGCCCCATGTAGGTGATCGAGGCACACTCGGGAGGTCCTAATTCCCGGGACTCGGGGGGCGAAAAATGTGACTTTTTACAGATTAGCAACCATCTTGGGTTGCCTGCCTTACTTCCTCGGGCCGTCCACATTTGACTTTAATACTGTCGCCTCTGCGATTCCGGCCCGATCCAAAACTCTGAAGGGAAAGGTGAACGCAGGGAAACTTCGGTGGGCTGCGGAGACCGGAGCCCAAGCCCCCTCCGGGATGCCCCGCCGAAGTAGCGGCGACCTCCCCATCATGGCGGCGGCCGGGCGGGGAAGCCGAGCCCGTGCGTCGCGTGCGTGCCTCCTCTCCCTCCCCTCCCCCTCCTCGGCGGCGGCGGCGGCTTAGGCGGCAGCGCTCGCCATTGCCGCTGGTGGCAGGAGGCTGCGAGGAGCCGGCGCGGTCGCAGTCTCCACGGCGCAGGCCCACGGTAGCGCAGCCGCTCTGAGGTGAGTGCCCTACCGCGCAATCTCCAGCTATTTCAGCCCCGGCGCAGCCGCAACACGCCGCCCGCCCGCCGGCCGGCCGGCCCGCCCCGCAGCCAGCACCCTGCCGCCCCCGGCTCCAGGCCTGGGCCCCCGCCGGATTCGGCCCGCCTCGGGCGGGGGGCCCCGGCCCGGCCCAGTCAAACCGCCACCCCGAGGATGCGCAGGCCGCACTAGGCCCCAGGCGTCCTGGCGGGCTCGGGAGGGAGGCGCTGCCCTCCCGAGAGCCCCCAGGGTTCCGGCCTGCCCCGCCGCTTAAGGCTCCCGGGGCCTCGGCCTCCTCTCCGCCGTGGAACCCGGGGCCCCGGCCCGGCCTTCCCGTGGGTTCGGGAGCTGGAGGCCCGGGAGAGCGCGCTGGCCTGGGAGCGGGAGGTGGGCGGGCTGCGCGGGACCGGAGCGGCGGCTCGCAGCTCGCCTCCTCGGCCCTTCCCGGCTCTGGTCCGCGGGCGGCGCGGCGCGGCGGGCTGGGCCGGGGCGCGGGAGCCGCTCTCTCCTGCGGGAGAGGAGGCTGGCTCTTCGGGAGACCTCCGAAGCTTCCCTCCCGCCGGGGTGGCGTGGGCTTGTTACCCAGGTAGACTGGGGGACGCTGGAATATGGCGCGTTGCCCACCTTCTTGCAAGTTAGGAGGCGGCAGCGGCGGCATTTCAAGGAGGAGGGCGCAGAGTCCTTTTGTACGCAGAAATAAGGAGCGACATTGTGTTTTCTTCCCTAGCTAAGATGCTGCGGGTGGAGGGGCCTCGGTTCTTTCTGTGCTTGGGGTGTTGGTCCCCAGGGGGAAGGATAGGGGGAGTGGCGCGACCCGGGAAGGGACCAAACCTTTGACACTGGGAAGACAGGAGCTCTGGATGGCCTTGTGCATGGGTACAACCCCAGCCTTTCGGGGAACTCAAGGGTTTGCTCTTGCATGTTAGCCACTTAACTGGGCCATGATGTCCACCTCCTCTCTCACCTGTTGTGCCGTTGCTGTTGGTTCTAAACTTTCGACAGTCCATCTGACTGTGCCCATCAAAACTTGAAGTTGTTTAAGAATTTTAATATTTTTAGGGCTTCAAATGATAACTGGTCCAGCCAGTTGTCCAGCTGTTGCCTGGTCTCCATCCCTTCTTAAGCATTAGGTTAGAATATATTAATTGCTTGTTTTAGAGCTGATGTCAGTTGTGCTTAACCCTTTCTGTGGTCAGAGTAAAATTCACATTTTCTTAAGGGTAGAAACAGGGTATTGGAAGCTCTTATGGTGAAAGGTAATGTGAGTGAGACTGTCGGCTCGGACAGTGCTCTGCAAGAGAATGGGTATGCACATCTCACACCTTTTGTTGCAGGATATCATCTGCTGTCACAGTGATCCTTTCCCCATTTCACCTTCCCCCAGTTAAAAAAAAAAAAAAATTCCTTTTCCTTTGGCCTTGAACAGTAAGTTACTGGATTGTTCCTCACTCAAGGGAGGTGGGGGCGAGGGCTGGGAGATGCTAGGGTTTTTTTTCTTCCCATAAATCAGTAGTAGCCTGACTCCCTAGAATTGTGTTTGAAAGTTCTTGATGTGTTGTTTCATAGTAAAAAAAATGACTAGGCCTTATCTGTGCATCCAAGTGAGATTTCCATATTTTATGAGCACAGAAGCAAACATGCAGTTATCAAATGTAATGTAGTATACTTAACCTTAACTTGGGTCCAGAACTGCATGCAGTATTTTTTTGCAGGACCTTTTTTTTTCCCTTCAGACAGGAGTTAGATGTGCTTTTCAACGGGGTCCATCAGGATAAGAATTACTGTTTACTCTCTTTTGGTTCATCCTTATTTGAAGTCCTTTGATTTCAGTGCATGCCTTCCTCCTCCCCCCATCTAAGACTCAGCATACATGAGGAAAATGATTTTTTGCTTGGAAGTTGTAATCATATTCTCATTTAGGGGGAAAGAAGATTTCTTATTCCCAAGCCAAGAGTTTTCTTAACCAGGTTTTAAGCAAATTCAGCTCCTAGATTTAGGGAAGTATCTCTAAGTGTAGGAGATAATGAGAGCCCTTGTCTAGATGTAGAGGGAATTAAAGGAGAAGGAATTTCAGGTTTCCCTCCCAATTCTTGTGTATTCCAATGGAACCCAAATTGTAGTTGTGTTTTTTTTTTAAATTAAACCACAATTATGTATCCATCTCTAATTTTGTTAGGTAGCTGAAGACCAACTTCCTAGGATATGAGTTTCCATTGCATCATAAGTTCAAGCAGACTTTCTTCAAGAAATATTTTATGTGAAATGATAGGAAGTAGGTGACTTTTAAGGGAAATTAAGCTCCTTGTAGTCTGGGGTTAAATTTTTTATACCTCTTTTATGTAATAAGGCATTCAATCAGTGTTAGTTGGGGAATGATAATATGAGGAACAGTAATGATTGAAATTAAATTTTTTTCCCACAAGTATTTGAGCAGGCATGTTGGTTTCTGGAAGGACTAAACTGTCAGCCTTTAGAAGCGCACCCTCCAGGCTCTGGAGAAAGGGAAGTTATTGCATATATTCAGCTTCTGTCAGATAACTTTAGGCAAGCTCAGTAGTCCTTCATGCTGCAGTGGGCTCTTTCATCCACTCATTGCCCCTCTGTAAAGTTGGAGGGTGAAGGGGGAGCTCTGTGGGTTGTTGAGTCGCAAAAGTGTCTAATCTCAAGAGTTTCCGCTTACTCTCTGTAGGGCTGTAATTAATCCAAGAAATTCGATATTTGAATTTAGATGTTTATATGTGACTAAGTGTAATGTTTACTAATATGTTTGTGTGTGTGTATATATATATATTCAGTATTTGGAAAATCATTCTTGCCGAAGAATACCAATCTTTGGTTTTGTAAAAAAATTTCAGAAAATGCTTTATACCAAAGTACATTTTCTCTGTGCTCTTTCATGTTTTCCTTGAGAGCTGAAGCCAGTGTTTTCAGCCTGAGCTTACCCAGATATAATTTTTCATGAATGCTTAGTAAGACAGCAATGGGAAAGAAACCCACTTGTTAAGTTTATTTTAGAAACATTTTATTTAGACCAAGTCCAATCAGTATTTTTTTTAGGCTCTGGATACATGTTAACTTTTGAGGATTATGTATCATATAGTTCCTTCCTTACTGACTCCCTGGTGGATTATCTACTTTCTTGGCTTTTCAGGTAGTACTTTTATCCATCAGTATTTTACTAAGGAGGTCAGGCTGGAAGAGAAAGAGTAAAGGAGGTGAAACAAATGAATTTCAGGTGTTTCCAGAGGATTATAACCACATTGAGCTATTGGAAACTTTTAATCCTGGAGCAACAAGAATGCTTTGTCTGAAGTTATTTTTATGTAATATGGAGAAAACTTAGAAAATGGACAGAATTTATGATTGCTATGTGGATTATATATACCTTGGAGTGTGTGTGTGTGTGTGTGTGTGTATATATATATATATATAAAATTTTTTTCCTGCAGTGTGGTTCATAATTCAGCTAAAATGTTTCAGTCCTGCTCAGAGTGGTTTAATTACTGAACCTTCAAAAATCTTTCATACATACATAGTCTTTAGTCCTAAAATGTGAACATTTATATGAACTGAAGAAAAGTCAGAAATACAACTTCATAAAGATATTCTAGTGTATTTTTAAAAGACTCTGCCCACCCCCACCCCCATAAAAAAGGCAAAACAAAACTAGGGGGCATTTAAGGCGGGCCTACTACATTGTGATCCTTTGAGGTCAGTCTGTATTTTATCATCAACAGCAGTCACTTAGAAAATAAACCGACCATAAGGAATCTTCTTCAGAATTCCAACTTGATAACCTTCCTTATCAAACTGTTTCTGAGCCATTAGATAATTTCTGAGGAAGCCATGCCTAGTAAGGGAGGAGTGTGTGTGTGTGTTGGGGGAGAGAGAGTAGGGAGGAGGGGGGAAAAGGTAGATGAAACTGGTAAAAGAATCTGGTTTTATTCATTGGATGATCACTGAAATTTTGGAGATGTGTTTTTAAAAGAAGCTGAAAGAGCTACTTTTGTACGGGTCATTTGGATGATATGCATGATTTGGTGTCTGCTGTTTGCAGTGTATTATTTAGTATGTCAGGCTTCCCTGGTAGTTCAGACAGTAAAGTGTATCAGTATAGTATTCACATTTGTTCATGTATGCTGATTTCTGTGGTTACAAATGTGAAAAGTTTGGCTGACAGTGTAAGTGGAAATTTTCATCAGAACTCTTCAGTGGTGCCTGTTGGATGAACTATGCCAAGCCTTTTTCAGAATCATGAAGAATGAACTTTGTGTGCTTAAATGTTAAGACCATTTTTTAAAAGAGCTTATATTTACTGTTGGTAATTGTAAAGTCTTAGCTTTTTAGAACTTGGAGAGTCTGTTCGTTGCTGCCATTGAATGTTAATGTGGTTAGGCTGACAGCGAAATCTACAAAAGACAAGAGGATATGAGGAAATACACCCATGAAACATTGCTTAAAAACTAAGCGGGGGACTTGAAGTGGAGAGCTAGGGACCCAGTTCAGTTCAATCGCTCAGTCATGTCCAACTCTTTGTGACCCCACGGACTGCAGCATGCCAGGCTTTGTCTATCACCAACTCCTGGAGCCTGCTCAAACTCATGTCCATCGCATCGGTTTGCCATCCAACCATCTCATCCTCTGTCTTCCCCTTCTCCCACTTTCAATCTTTCCCAGCATCAGAGTCTTCTAATGAGTCAGTTCTTCACATCAGGCGGCTAAAGTATTGGAGTTTCAGCTTCAGCATCAGTCCTTCCAATGAATATTCAGGACTGATTTCCTTTAGGATTGACTAGTTGCTAGGGACTAGGGGACTTAATTTAATTTATGCTTAAAAGAGAATGAGGCATCCTCTCCACTGAGAAATAACCTTAAGTGTGTCCTCACTCTGGAGTTTTGCCATTCATTCACCAGGTAGCATTTAAATATATTCTATATTCCAGACATGTTCTAGATGCAAAAGGAACAAATAAATCATGGGCTTTGTCTATAGGGAAGAAAGATAAGGGTTCAACTAACTATAATACAACTTGTTGAGCACTAAAATGCAGAAAGAGTTGTGTGGGATTATAGAAGAAGGGATGGAATTCTGGGGGAAGGGATGAGTGTGATGCAGGGAGATTAAGTGAGGTTAGGGAAGACTTTTCATGTAATGGATGTTTTAAGTATTGGGTTAGCCAAAAAGTTGGTTTGGGCTTCTCTGTACCATCTTAAAGACCTGAATGAACGTCCTGGCCAACCCATCAGGACTTTGAAGGATGAGTAGCTGCTTTACTGATGAGAAAGAAGAGGCTATAGAGGAAGGGCATTGATAGTCTGATTTGAGAAATACCAAGTGGATTTTGCTGTACTTGGGGAAGTACTGGGAAATGAAGCTGGTGAGATTGTGGCCTGATTAGGAAGAACATGGAGTTAAAGATTATAGTTGGTTAATGGATAATGATGATGCCTTTAATAAAGTAAGGAATGTATAGGGAGAACAGAGCTTGAGGAGGAAGGTAAATAGGATATGATGTATGATGCTAGGGGTAGGGATCAAGATAATGCTGAATAGGTAAAGTAAGGTACCTAACGATTTGGACTTTAGATCAAGGGAAAATGGCGGGGGGAGGCGGGGGTGGTGGTCTGTTAGGATCTTTGTATTTGTGGGCATAATGTGATGTAAAAACTGCCGAAGAGTATAATATCAAGAGTGAGGAAGCAACTGAGGGTAGCCCTGGGTAGCATCTATATCTGAAGGTCAAGTGGAAGAACAGAGGCCTGTAAGGGAAGTTGAAAACCAATGCCTGAAGAGAGAAGGTAAACGGTATAGTGTTGAAGAAACTGAGGATAGGGATTAAGGGAGTTTTAACAGGGTATAGCAATGAGAGGAATACTGCAGAGCTCCTTGAGATAAAAACTGGATTTTATCAGAATATGTTTATGTGTGTGTATGTATGTATTATTTTGTAATGAATCATGATAATTAAACAGGTTTATAGAGTCTTATTGAATATAGAGGTAGAGCCTTAAAACACAAGTTAATATTAATGGATGACAAGTGTTTAGAAATAGGTCCTGTTATTCAGGAGAATTACAGCATTAAAAACTTTGGGAGATGACTTAAATTTTAACAATTAGAGTTTATGTATTTGAGTATCTATAGTGTAGCATATTTGAGCTTATCATCTCTTAGAAACACAAATTCCTTTTGAAGGGTTTTGAGGTTTTATGATATTTATATGATACAGGCAGGGGTTTTTAACTTGGGTTTTATAATTCTGGGGTTCATGGATATATTTTGGCTATGAGATTCTGGGTCCTAAAATTGTTTGAAAAATACTGTGCACCTATGTGATTTTTCTGCGAAGAGGGTCCTTAACTTTTATAAGATTCTCAAGGGATTCTTGACACAGAAAAGTTAAGGGCCTTTTTGGCCCTTGATACTGTAAATGTTGGTTATGTTAGTTGGCTGAAATCAGTTATCCTGACTGGGCTAGATCAAGCAAGGGAAATTTTGAGTAGGTGTTTGGGGTGAGGAACTTTGGGAAGATGGAAGGTACCTTTCGGAGAGAAGAGTAGGAGCGCCAGAAGGAAGGTGGGAGGAATGCCAAAACAAAGCTTAACCAGCTTTAGAATTTTGTCAAGTCATCTGAATTCCTTGCTTTTTTATATTCCAGAATTTGTATTTGTACTATATATGACTCTTCATGCACTCTATACAATAGGCTTTGTGGGAGGATCAAATTACTATTGTTTTAAAGAGAAAGTAAGTTTTGAAAAAAAGCTAAATAGTTCATTAGGTTACAATCAAACTCAGTTTTTAAATTTTAATTTTTATTTTACATTGGAGTAGTTGATCTGTAACGTGTTAGTCTCAGGTGTACAGCAAAGTCAAATTCATTTGTAAGGTTGCTTATATGCACTTTAGAAAACTTCTAAAGTACACATATAAATATATTCTTTACTGTCTGAGCCACCAGGGAAGTCCATAGAAAACTTCTACAGTGTACATGTATCAGTCTGCTGATCTGGGACAAGACATTTATTCTCTCCTTGCTTAATTTTTCTGACTGAAATGAAAATACCACTGGCTTGTTTTATAGAGTCTGTATAAAAGATGACAATTTAGAAATATTTTAAGATCTAAGATGATATAATGGTAACAGATTGCTAGTGTCCATGTTTCTTAAATCATTGATAAAATGCAGAAATTTAAGCAGATTATTTAATAATCTTTCATACTAGAACTTTACTTGACTCTCAAAGTATTTCATTCTGAAGTTTTAGATAATTGATCATTTTTACTTTTTTCTTCTCATCTTTGGATCCTAATTAGATTAGGAGGCAATTTTTGTCCGCTGGCCCTGGATTCTAGTCAGTGATCTCTAACTTTTGTTGTCACCCTTACAAGTAAGTTTTGAGCACACATTCTGAAAAACATTTATTTATAGATGGTATTCCTGTTATTGTACTGGTATATTTATGTGCATTATAAAATATGTAGAAGGTAAACATTTTAAAAGGATCAGGTAAAAATTGTCCTGCTAATTGATTTAATGATGGTTCAGTAATTTGTGAGCTTGATTTGCTTGTTTTTGTAAATATATTTGCTTATAATTCATGTTTTTTTCTGTAATTAATGACAGTTGGCAGTTGTATAGGATACCCTGTAAAAATATTGGTAAATGTAAGAATTACATAAATAAACATGTTGGATAATCTTAAATTTGTGTTATGCAGCTTGCAGTTGGGCTTGTGTTTGTGGATTACTTTTGAAAGTGAAAGTTGCTCAAGTTGTGTCGAACTCTTTGTCTCATAGTCCATGGAATTCTCCAGGTCAGAATACTGGAGTGGGTAGCCTATCCCTTCTCCAGCGGATCTTCCTGACCCAGGAATTGAGCCGGGGTCTCTTGCATTGCAGGCAGATTCTTTACCAACTGAACTATCAGTGAAGCCCTTTGTCTCATTAAAAAATTCTTAAATAAAATTTTCAGTAGTAGATCTTTCACATAATAATCGCAAATGAAAGAGTCAGTTTGCTACATAAAAACAACATCATATGTGTGTTACTCGATCAGTCGTGTCCAGCTCTCTGCGACCCCATGGACTGTAGCCTGAGATGTTCCTCTGTCCATGAAATTCTCCAGGCAAGAATACCATAGTGGGGTTGCCATTTCCTTCTCCATGGGATCTTCCCGACCCAGGGATTGAACCTGGGTGCATTGCAGGCAGATACTTTACCATCTGAGCTACCCTTAAGGTCTTTTGACCCTAAACTGAATTTAGAAACTAAATTGAAGAAATAATTCCAGTATCACCAATTATGTGATTGATTGTTAACATTTTTGTCTTCCTTAATTTTTAATCTCTGTATTTTGAAAGTTTCTCTACATTGAAAATGTATAATTTTTGTAGTGAAAATTTTTAGAAAAGAAATGAAGCAGCCAAATCAATGGTTATCTTTGGTTTATGAGCATATATGCTCATAATGACAATGCATTAATTTTTATAATTAGAAAAAATAAAAAGTATGATTATGGCCATAATTATATTATGGAGTCACTAACAGATTTTGGGCACACAAGTCAATTATTCTCACTAGGCCTATTTCCCCATTTGAAAAATGAAGAGTACAGAAATGGTCAAGTTTCTTACTAAAGAAAAAGTTCCTTCTAAAATTATTTCTGAGTTGTGTTATGACATGTTAATATATTTTCTTCTTGTAAAAAGTATGTAAATATGTTCATTGTAGCAAAGAGAAAAAATTTTAAAATAATTGTAAATAAACAGCTTACAATTGTTTACATAGATATTTAACAATATTTTAATTATATGGTTTTAGATATTTTCTGAGTATACATGTATGTTGCATGTACATTCACACTGTGCTTGTATGTACTGTATAATATGAAATAGTACTCTGTATACTGTCTTGAACCAGAGATGTCTAAGGATATTTGATTTGTTGATTTTTGCCTTGGACCATTCTTAATGAAACAGTTATTAAATCCATTTCAATGAAATATAAAAGACATTGAAAGTTTCTATCCAAATACAAATTTGTCCAGGAATGCTTACTGCCTGTTTCATGCTCTGTATGGTTTTGCTGAGGTAAGGGTAACTTGGAGTAAGAATGGAAGGGCTTGCCTGTGAAAGCTTACTTAGTGAAGAATGAAAGCTAAATCCTGGGTTAACCTCAATTTCATTCACATATTAACTTGCTTTTTCTCCACTCTGTCCTCATAGTTCCTGAGCCAGGATTCCTATTTATAGGATAGTTTCTGGTTTGTGTCAATATTGCTAGTCTTTTATTTTGTCCTGGGACCTTCTAAGTTGTTATATTCCCGTTGAGAATAAGTTGATATTAGTAGCAGCAATCATTTAATACAGAAGTGTTAAAAATGCTTATTTTTTTAAAAAGCATTATCTGTGGAAGGTTCAAAAGATTTTATTTTCGTAAAATATAAATATCTGTGTTTATAAATATAAAATGCTGTGTAGTCTAATCCATGCTCTGTCTCAACTAAGTGTGTGATGTATATAATTCTAGTTTCATGTAAAGAATACTGGCTTTTTCTCACCTTTCTTAAAGATTTTGTGCAGTGGATTCTCTTTAGAAAAGTTAGTAATATAACCCAATTATCTTGCCTACTCCTTTTAGTTCTGTTTCAGTCTTTCTGGAAGCTGGTTTGTTTGTCCTTTTGTTTGTTTATTCCTTAGTTGTGTAGTCATTTTTCATGGAAGTATAGTGTAAAGCCTATGGAAGTATATGTTGGAAGGAAAAAAGTCTTGATTTGTTCATTCTTTTCCCTTCTACTTTGAAAATTAGAAACTTCCAGGAGAAAAACTTTATCATTTGTACTTAACAATTAAGATGGTTAAATCAGTATCTTTCAGACAGGAGTCGGTGGACAATCTGGGAATAAGTACAGACTTTTTGCCTCAAACTTTTTTTTTCCCCAGTGTTTGTGTCCAAATGTGAGAGCAGCAGCTAATTCTAGCTTGAGAATCCACCGAGATGTATTGTTTTCATGCCAAAGAGATCCATTTTGTAGCTAGATGAGTGGTATATATCCAGTGTATTTTAAATAGGTAATCTTTGGCTAGTATTAATTTAGGGCCTTTGGTAAGGTAGTGGTTCTTACCTTTTAGGCTAGCACAGTTTTGAAATTCTATTTCTCAAAGAATAGTGATTATTTTATGACAATAATTGTTTTCCCCAAAAGGTAAAATAATATGCAACTGTTCCATATAAATATGTATGCTCAGATTTGGCCTACCCGCAGAGTGTAAGAATTCTATATCCAGTGGCCTAATTGACATCTCTTGGGTACCTCAGATGCACTTTATCCCAAAAGGAGATTCCCTTTTCAAACTTGGCCCTGTTCCATTCTTAGTTACCTCAGTGAAGGGTATCACTATTTCATCTATTTTCTCAGAACAGAAACCTGGTCTTTTCATATTGTCAAATTGTGTTTAACTTTCTAAATAATCTCCAGTTGTCCTTTTCATTTCTACCATTACCACTTCCATTTGAGTAGTTGTTTCTTTTCTGGACTGTTGCGATAACCTATAACTTAACTGTAAGTTAACCTATAACTTAACCTATAACCTGTCACTTAACTGTCATCCACACTGGCTGAACACTAGTCCATTCTCCTCGTTGCGGATAGAGTTAATTGCACTTTTCCAAATACACAAGGTTGGTTGTGCCCCCGTTTAGGATGAATGGAGCTCCTTACTGTGGCTGCACCGCCTTGAACGCATCTGTGCCAGACACGCTGCCCTCACCGTTAGGCGTTCCTATTGCTCTTCCTTCTGCCTGGAAATCCTTTTCCTTCTCTCTGGTAAAATCTTAAAAATTTTATTCAAGTCTACTCAAGCGTCATTTCCTCAGGGAAGTTTTATCAGATTTCCCTTATTTTTGTACTTTTTCTTCACCATGTATATCTGTATATGTCATTTTACATTTGTTGGTTTATTACTTGGTATATGTCTGTCCCTCCCACCAGATTGTAAGCTTTATGAAAATAGACATCATGTTGGTGTTCACCACCAAGCACAGTGCCTGACACATAACTAATATGTTTTTGAATGCCATGTTTTGTATTTTCATCCTCAGCTGCCCCAGTGTAGGATTTCTAGATTTTTTTTTCTTTTTCTTTTTTATACCCTATTGTTGAGAAGCAGGAGACTAGATTCTACAGCTTTCCATTACTGATATGACTGTGTGGGATGCATTTCCAAGAGTGTTGTATATTATATAGTTCTTTGTGAAAGAATTCTCTCTATAGGCTAAGTTTATACTAGGGAAGTAAAACCAGTTTTAATTCATGCCACTTACTTAGAAAATGACTGAAGAAAAGCTCATCAATTCAAATTGGTTTAACATATTATCTTGGTATTGCTTGAGGCCTTTTCATGCTTGCTAAATGAATTACTCATTTTTATTATATTGACAGCAGGGTGAAATTATTTCAGGAGCCAGGTAGATAGTATAGGTCTAGTTGAGAGCTGGAAAATTAAAAAATAGAAGTGTTGTGGTAGCTGTAGTAGTCTACCTTGGGTTATTCCCCGTGGGTTTTTCCCCTCTTTTGTTACAGTGTAAGTCACTGTGAGCCTTTTTTTTTTTTCATGTTGGAGTATAGTCGATTTATAATGCTGTATTCATCTCATGTATAGCAAAGTGGTTTATTTATACATATATCTCTTCTTTTTAAGATTCTTTTCCCATATAGGTTATTACAGAGTATTGAATACTATTTTATATTCAGTGTGTGTGTATGTTAATCCCAGCCTTCTAATTTATCCTTTCCCCCACCTTTCCCGTTTGGTAACTATGATTTTGTTTGCCTATGAGTCTGTTTTGTGAATAAGTTCAGTTGTATCATTTTTCAGATTCCACATAGAAGTGATATCATATAATATTTGTCTAACTTACTTCACTTGGTACAATAATCTGTAGGTCCATCCATATTGCTGCAGATGGCATTAGTTAATTCTTTTTTATGGCTGAGCAATACTCCATTAAATAACACCACATCTTCTTTATCCATTCATCTGTTGGACATTCTACCTTGGTTTATTGTATGTGGGGTTTTTTTTCCTCCCTCTTTTGTTACAGTGTAAGCCAGTGGTTCTTAGTAGTCATTGAAAACTCAAGAGCTTTTGTTTTATATGGGTTGTAACTTATGATACTATTAGAAATTAAAACATGTTTATTAATTTAAAATAATAATGTACCTAATACATTTTAAAATAAGTGAAACACTGTAATTAAAAATAACCGTATTTTCCAAAACAGCAATTTAGTGAGAAGAAGAATATTTTACAGTTTCTGCAAATCTCTTTACTGTCTGGCTGGATAGAAGACCTCTGGATACTCCTGTCTGCTTTCACACTCAGTCTGCTGCAGTATGGTACAACTTCTGTTAAAGTATAAGAAGATCTGGCGTCATACTAAATATGTAGTTGGAAAAGGGGAAAGTATTTTAAGAGCATTTTCAGATTATTGTAGATGATATTCTTTAATATTATACTAAAATTCAGCAATGTTAATTTCTTCAAGGTTAATTGCAATGCAGAATCTGAAACCACATCTATCTATGCTTTGTTACATTAAAATATATTGGTTTTCATGCACTTCAGATCTTTTAACCCATGCATGGTTTTTACTCAGATCTTCCAAATGTTGGCATAAAAGTCACATTCGTGAACACGACCACTGATCTCATCAGAAAAGGCTTTTAAGTAACGGAAAATCATCAAGTTCACTACGGTGGATACAAGTTTTCCAAAGTTGTAATTATCGCTTGAAATAGCCAATTTTATCATTGACAACAAATGCTCTCAGTTGCTTGAAGTGATGGGCTCACTTTGTTCATTTTTGGAAAAAAGTCTGTCAGTTACTCAGGTCTGAATAGCCACATAGTTTGTCTGTTTAGTAAAAATGGTATTCCTTGGGGAAAAAAGGCTAAAAATTTTTGAAATAACCATGATACTTCCAAATACAGAAGTACTCTGTATACTTTCTGATTATCAGTTCCATTCAGTTGCTCAGTCATGTCCGACCCCATGGACTGCACCATGCTTGGCTTCTCTGTCCATCACCAACTCCCAGAGCTTGCTCAGACTCATATCCATCAAGTTGGTGATGCCATCCAACCATCTCATCCTCTTGTCATCCCATTCTCTTCCTGCCCTCAGTCTTTCCCAGCATCAGGGTCTTTTCCAGTGACAGGTGGCCAAAGTATTGGAGCTTCAGCTTCAGCATCTTCCAGTGAACATTCAGGACTGATTTCCTTTAGGTTGGATTGGTTGAATCTCCTTGCAGTCCAAGGGACTCTCAAAAGTCTTCTCCAACACCATAGTTCAAAAGCACCAATTCTTCAGTGCTCAGCTTTCTTTATAGTCCAACTCTTACACCCATACATGACCACTGAAAAAAAGCATAGCTTTGACTAGATGGACCTTTGTTGGTAAAGTAATGTCTCTGCTTTTTAATATTCTGTCTAGGTTTGTTGTAGCTTCTCTTCCAAGGAGCAAGCGTCTTAATTTCACGTATGAAAGTGAAAGTCACTCAGTCGTGTCTGACTCTTTGTGACCCCATGGACTGTACAGTCCGTGGAATTCTCCAGGCCAGAATACTGGAGTGGGTAGCCTTTCCCTTCTCCAGGGAATCTTCCCAACCCAGGGATTGAACCGGAGTCTCCTGCATTGCAGGCAGATTCTTTACTAATTGAGCTATCAGGGAAGCCCTTTTAATTTCATGTATAATTTTGATTATACAGAATAGTAAAAAGACATCAATTCAAGGGTGAAGATTTAATAAAATAATTTTTAGTCCTTCATGAAGACATTCTTATATAATGAAGTTGATTCTTTTATCATGAGTACATGAGGGTGAAGAATATAATGACAACCAGTACCATTCAGTGCCACTGCCTTAAATTGTGCTAAGATTGCCAGTAGTTTTTTACCCTACCATTGCTTTTGCATTCTAAGTGCAAATATAAGCACAGTGAGAAAAGACAATGTCTTAGCTGTTATGAAAATAGTTTCTTAGCTATTATGAAAATAGTTTGACCCAAGGGTCCCCAGGTTTCTAAGGTTCAGCTGTAAGCTATTTTAGGGTTGAACCAATCATCCCACATGTCCCCCTTCAGTTTCTGGTCCAGGATTTTACACAGAAAAGGTGCTCAAAAGATATTTGTTTAATGAATGTGATTTGATGACATTTAAACAGGACAAAACTTGATGAATAAATTTATGTAGCTGCCTCCATCCATCCAAGCAGGCTTGATCAGGCAGCTTTCCCATAGACATTGGTGAGAGCAGGGTGAACAAATGGAATGTGGATGATAATATACTTGGTAAACGCAAATGATGGAATACCTGAATATAAGGTGATATTGAAATTAGAATTAATTGATTTCAGGAATGCACAGGAAAAGGATATAAGTTCCTACAAAGCCAACACTTTGATCATTGTTAGGTTTCTATTAAAGAGTCTTCTACTTTTTGAGTCTTTTAAATTTGTAGTGGTCTAAGAAAGAATCCTCAAGTTAAGATGGATCTGATCTGCCAAGCAAACATCTCATTTAAATTTCAATAGGTCGCAGCTTGTGCTTGATCTAGTAAAGTCTTCAAAAAGAGTTACTGAAGGTGAATGGTAAAAACAAATCACTTTTTATGAAGAATAGTGACTAAAAGTCCTTGGTCTAAATAAACTGCGGACCCTGGTAGTCATTTTCCTGTTTAAGGAAGTATGTCCAATGAATACCCTAGTTGTGTATTTTGGGGCAAGAAGTTGGGTGATAAGATGGTGTAATATACCCTCTTTTATACCCTCTTTTAAGTGTAGAAGCTTCAGTTCATCTAGCTAAGTTTTGATAATCTCAAAATTTGTTAAATAGTACTTCTCTTGTTTTGAAGTGATTAGTTTGTTACAGGTTTTCTAGTTTAGGGCTAGGATATAGAGGAATGGGCAGTAAATTGGGATTTGAAATGGGAAGGAACAGTGTTAGTTCTAAACCATCCCACGTCTTTCTCTGCTCCCACCCCCAATCCCTACTTTTAAAAAACTTCTCACTCCTAGTTTAAATAAAGATTGTAAGAGGTAAGGCATTTCTAACCATCAAAACCACACACTTTTTTGTTTCATGTTAAAAGTTCCTGAGTCTCCTTTAAACATATTGTAAATTTTTGTCCTTTTCGTCTTTGGAAAGTCATTGCTTTGGTTTAGAGTGAATACTACCGAAAAGTTGGATAAGGTAGGCACTAGCTAAACTTTGGTCATCATACCTATTTAACAGTAAGAGAGGATTCAGCTAGTACAGGGGTGAGTTAATATTTGAGAGTCATTTATGTGTTCTTCTTGTCATAAGTGCCATGTCCTGGTTAGAAACCATTTAAAATCACCAAACTGGAAACTACCAGTCACCTTTTAAGGCTGTCATAAAAATAAGATTAGCTTTGTTTTATGACGTCCTTAAAAGACCAAATTCTGTTTTAAAACTAACCAAAGTAAAAAGTCTGTTTTCAGAGTTGTACGTGGAAATGTAAAATAAAGTCAAATTAAAAGTAATCCATGTATTACAAATTAAAGGTAATTTATGTATTACATTTCCTGAACAGATTTAATTTTGAGCTCTGTGTGCAAGGCACCAATGGGAATGGTTGCTGTAGATCTTTTATGGAATACAGGTTTCAGATTGTTACTTGATTGTAAATAAACACATGAAAACCTACTTTCAGGACTCCTACTTTAAATTTTCCAGAGAATTTTCTCACTTACAAAAGATACATTTGTAACTATTATTCCTGTAGTACCATATCCCAGTTAAGCAGTTTGCAATGAAGATTAAGTACTGCTTACTACTTTGATATGACTTCTGTAGCTACCACCTTTAAATTTTTTAAAATACTAAAGGCATAAATAAGGATGTAGAACAATATAATGATTACCATATATCTTCTATCCAGCTTAAAAAATAAAATATCTCAGATAATATTGAAGCCTCCTGGCCATTCTTTCCCCATCCTTTCCCTTTCCATCTGTGACCATTATTCTGAATTTGATGTTTATCATTCCCCTTCATTAAAAAAAAAACTTTATGTGTTTTATCCATAGGGAAGATAATACTGTTTTGTATGTTTTTAAACCTACATGAGATTGATGCATGTAGTTATAGTTTACTCATTTTACATGCTGTATAATATTTGATTCAGTGAAGTATAAAAGTAGTATATAATCTTTGTAGAGAATTTTGAATATAAAATATAAAGATGAAAATTTTGTAGCCCTGTCATCCAGAGATACCACAGTTCCCTTTGATTAGCCTGCTTACCACTTACATTTATGCATTTTCTGGGTACATTTTAATATGAATGGGATACAGTTTAATGGATTACATAAAACTGCAAAATAGCCACATAAGGGCTGTAATCCTTTTTTAGTTGAAAAAAAATGAGCTTTCCATATTAGATATTCCACATAGACCAGGTATTCCACATATACCTAGTAACTTTGCTATCTATATCAATTATTGATGGTATTCCTTAGTGTGGAAACCCTGTATACGTGGCATCTGGGAAGAGTTAGATAGTATTAACATCTCAAAATTTAAAACTCCGAAATTTTTGTAGTAAACTTAGCAGATAAATGACACCTCTTTAAATATTAAGTAGTTTTCTGGTTTTAACTTATTGATTAAAATGAAAAAAATGAATTATTTAGGTATGCATCTAATATATGTTCAAGATCTATATGAGGAAAACTACAAAGCTCTAATGAAAGAAGAGCTAAAATAGATATTAATGGATAGGAAGACCCAATAAAGATGTCAGTTCTTCCCCCTTAATCTGTAGATTCAGTGCAGTGCCATTTAAGATCCCACCAAGTTACTTTATGGATATCAACAAATTGATTCTAAAGTTTATATGGAGAGGCAAAAGACCCAGAATAGCTAATACATTATTAAAGAAGAACCAAGTTAGGGGACCAACACTGCTTGACTTCAAGCCCCACTATGCTGCTGCTGCTGCTGCTGCTGCTGCTGCTAAGTTGCTTCAGTCATGTCCAAATCTGTGCGACCCTATAGACGGCAGCCCACTAGGCTCCCCCGTCCCTGGGATTCTCCAGGCAAGAACACTGGAGTGGGTTGCCATTTCCTTCTCCAATGCATGAAAGTGAAAAGTGAAAGTGAAGTCGCTTAGTCATGTCCGACTCCTAGCGACCCCATGGACTACAGCCTACCAGGCTCCTCTGTCCATGGGATTTTCCAGGCAAGAGTACTGGAGTGGGGTGTCATTGCCATCTCCGAAGACCCACTATAAACTATAGTAATCAAGGCTATGCAGTATTGGTGAAAGAACAGACAAATAGATCGTGATACAGAATAGAGGGCCCCAAAATAGATTCCTATAAATATAGTCAACTGATCTTTGACAAAGGAGCAAAGGCAATACAATGGAGGAAAGATCGTCTCTTCAACAAATGGTGCTGGAACACCTGGATATATACCAGCCAAAAAATGAATGTAGACACAGACTTCATACTCTTTATACAAATTAACTCAAAATGCATCATAGACCCAAGTGTGAAACACAAAACTATGAAACTCATAGAAGATAACATCAGAGAAAATTTAGATGACCTTGAGTATGGTGATGACTTTTTAGATACACCAAAGGCATGACCCATGAAAGAAAGAATTGATAACGGGTTACTTCCATGCAGTTGGATATTATTTAGCACTAAGAAGAAATGAGTTAAAGCCAAGAACGACATGCGTGTGTGCTAAGTCGCTTCAGTCATGTCCGACTCTTTGCAACCCTATGGACTGTAGCCCGCCAGGTTCCTCTTCTGTCCATGGGATTTTCTAGGCAAAAATACTGGAATGGGTTGCCATGCCCTCCTACAGAGGATCTTCCTACCTAGGGACCCAACCCTAGTCTTTTGCATTGCAGGCAGATTCTTTACCTGCTGAACCACCAGGGAAGCCCCACTGTTAAAGTTCTTAAAGAGGACCAGACTTCTAGTTAAAGATCTATTTAATCGATATAATTCTGTTTGTGTGTACATTTGTACATGCCCCAAACTGCAGCAGAATTGTGTATCAGTAGGACTGTATCAGATCTTATATGGATATATATCCAGTTCACCTGAGACAGTCTTCCTAATACACATTTTGGACCTCATGGTTGAAAATCTTCTGGTGCAGAATCTTGGAGTTGTTTTGTTTTCCTCCTTACTTTCTGCATGCTAGTTTGTTAGGATAGGTGCAAACCCACCTCTCCAGTGCCCCCCAGTGGTTGTCTTTGCTTTGCAGGAGGATGCCTATTGATGGGAAGGCTCATTGCTTCCTAGCAACAACCAGCTCTGTCTTCACACCCCTGTTAGAAGAATGATCTGTTTGCAGGAATTCTGCCTTGCCTACCTTAACTTCTTGCCTATTTGTTCTTATTGAGGTCGCATAATATTTATAATTCCTTTTAATAATTCTTTAATATTAAATGAGAGGTCATTTTCGGTAAAGCCCTTTCTTTTCTAGGTTTAGACATCTCCATTTTTTTCAACTATTCCTTATAATAATTGACTTTTTCACAGTCCCAATGTACTTTTAATTTTTAACATCTTTAAAAAGTAAAGTGCTCACAGTACAATGACAACAGGAAATGTCCAGTTCTGAAATTTGGTCTCGAGGTGATAAAAATGCTCCCAAAATGACAATTTAAAAACATAATCCCCCCTCTCAAAAAATACGATTCCTGACTTTAGAGACAGTTGTGAATATTGAGTGGTAAGGGAAGGGAGGGTGACTTGCAGGTAGAATATCCTTTCATACCTACCTTAAAATTACTGTTCATTTTCTTCTAATCAAAGTATAAGAATAAAAATATGTTTTCCTTAAAAAAAAAGTGCCCAGCACTAAATACAAGTGTGATCAAGCTGATGCAGAAAGCACCTTTCATTATCCACAGTCTGCATATGATGCTTGTCATGATTCTTATTTCCATACTAAATTTAGTGTGAATCAGCACTCGAGTTTTTTTTTTTTTTTTCCTATGATGATGATATAAGTCTTCATCATCCTGTGTTCTTCTGCAATGGGGTTTTTTAAGCCAAAGTTCAGAATATTATGTTTATGCTTGTTAAAATTTATCCTGTGACATTTTACTCATTCATTTAGGCTGTTTGAGTTTTTTGGAATTTGATTTTACCCTTCAAGTGCAGACTTTTCTATTTCTTGAGTCTCTAGTTATCCACCTATTTGATTAACATATCTTTTCTGTTTCTTTTCAGTTTCCAAAACAATTGTTGCCTTTTCCCCCCCATTTGTCTTTCTCAGTGGCAGATGCCATCTTGTGTTTCTTTGATGAATATGTATAGCTAAACATGCACCTCAAACAATAGAAAGACATACACATTTGCAGAGCCCCTAGGAAACCGTAGTGTGCCTGAATCATGTTGAACATTAAGAAGCTTTATAGCTATTTTTCTTTGACATTTATTAATTTTGATTATTCATTCTTTTGGTATTTTGAAGCCAATTCTTCTGTGTTTTCATCTTTCTCTACTTCTGTGTGCATTTGAAAAGCTTGCAAGTCCCAAGGACTGTGGCTATCGTGCCTAGTATATAACATGACCCTGGGGCCAATCTCTAAGGCAGAGGTCTTAACAGGAGGCTGATTCTTGGGTCTTAGTTTCCCAACTGCATGATGGGAGATTTGAATAATCAGGGAGCTTTCACTTGTCCTCTGTGAGTCCTAAGGAGCTTCAGAGGGTACTGCAGGAGGTGAGGGGGATGAATACCTATGCTGTCAGCATTCCCCAGCTCCTTCTCAATAGGAAGTGTTCTGCTTTTGTCTTACATTTTGAAGTTCTACTTTGGATTCTGTTTAAAGAAAGTTCTCAGAGGACATTGGGCAGTTTTGATGGTCTATATATGAGTCTCTCTGATTGCATGAGCTTAGAGGTCACCCTCAGGTTTTTCATTCACTGAAGGGGGTGAGGGGCTTATCATGCTCTTTGTCTTTTCTGTCCCAGATCTGGAATTAACCCCCCGCTCTTCATCCCCCCATTGTAAAAGCAGCTACATAAAAGGAAGAAAAAATCTGTAAAAAGTCTTCATGATTCCATTGTGCACAGCAGAAAAGCATTCTTGACAGCTTCAATGTACCTTTCTAGATTCTTTTGTTTTTCCATAATCATATCTGTAACTTTTGTTCTTCTAATGAGACTACATTCATTCTAGCAGATTTTTTACCCTGGTTTTTTGTTTTTGTTGTCCGTTTGTTTTATTTGTTTTCCACTTTACAGCAGTATATTGTGGACATTTTTCTGTGTCAGTGCCTATCAGTCTGCTTCATCCTTTAATACTTCTGTAATGTTTCTCTGACCAGTGATCTGTAACTAAACTAAGTCAGAGGAATATTCCTTGTTGCACAACATGTGGACTCTGTTCTAAAGTATGAACCTACTTTATTTATATCTTATTACTGGTATACTCATTTGTTTCAGCAGTTTACTCTTTATTAACTCTTTTTGGGGTTGTGATATTTAATTTTTTCCAGTTGCTTCTCTTTCCTCGGGTTAGATTACACATCACAACTTCAGAAGTATTATCCCAGTGAAGCTATAGATTCAGATAACCCTTTCGTTTTAGGCAATAGCTCTAATTTGTTGTCCTCTTTAATAGCTACAAGACTGTTCTTAAGAACAAAATCTTGGCAGACAGAATTATACTTTTATTCCAGTATATTACTACTGATGAGAAAAGCAGTTAGTTGACTTGTTTTGACCCAAGGGAGCTTAGTTCTAAGCGCCTAGGAAGGTGGGTGACAAGCAGCTTTTGGTGGTTTGACAGGCAGCTGCGGGGTGTCTATTGTGGCCAGGACTAAGCGGCTGCTAATAAATGTATATGGTAAATTACATTTGATGGTCCCTTTCCCCCTTTTGTTTCTTAGAATTTTATCAAAGATCACATTGAGAAATTGGTAGAGAAAAATATTTATTTTTTTATTCTTATAGGATGGTTGTTACTTTTTTTTGTACAGCGTTCTGTCATTTTTCAAGTAACTTCTTCTAAACAGATGCAACATTTCTGTAGTCATGGAAAAATTGTGGTGATTTTTTTTTGAGCAGGAAATATAGTGTAAATGTTTTTTAAGTAGCTTATACTTCTTTAGAAACTTAGGATAGCATTTCTCCCTCGTCTTTTAACTTTAGGCATATCTTGTACAGGTTAAACAAATTCTAAAATGGAAATGTTATTCCCAGTTTGAAGTGAAGTCATTTTAATTTTATATTCAACCACTTTGCAAATTTTATTCTTGAAACATATGTGCTTTTTTACTTTTCTCTAACTTTATTTCCTTATCTAGGATTCTAAGATTTTAAAACTTTGATTATATGCTATTCTAGTTTTAATTTTGGAAGGAATTCAATATATAATTTGTTTTAATGGATTATGTAAATATGGAGATTTTTATTTTTGAATAGGTGCTATTCAGATTTAGATGTCTGACACTGAAGTGTTTATGATAGGGACCATTATTTTGCTATTTAGAAAGGTTTGTTTATTGTTATTTATACAAAATCTCTTGAGTATTCTTTATCTTTGTCTTAAAATGTATATCATATGTTATTGTCTAATTTATGAGGTTCTGATTTCTCATTCATTCAGTAAACAAATTTGAGTGATTATTGGGAGCCTTGAACAGTTCTAGGTGCTGGGGATAACACTGAATAAAACAGAAAAATGTTTGCCCCCATGAGTTTACTTACTAATGGGTTGAATGAAAAGATAAATATTCCAAGGGAAAAATTATGTCAGCTTAAGATTGTCCCCATATCTTTCAGACAGTTAATCCTCAAACATACCAAGGCTGCAGTGGAAACCTGGGCTGGATATATAACGGACTTTTGACTGACTATAATCATTGATTGCAATTTGAATGTAAATACAGGCATCCAGTTGCAAGAGTCGGACACAACTTAGTGACTCAACCACTAGTGGTCATATTTACTGTCTGTTCCCTTTCTTACCACTTTCATTTTCACAATTGTGTTAATTCTTAGTGAGGATCTATTTATTGTTGCTTAAAAATGATACCTTCTCTCGTGTTTTACAGTTAAAAAATACTTTCACATTTCATTTTTTAAAGTGGCTATAGCATAATAATTTTGGTTGAACCATATGAAATTGCTGATGTTTTGGATCTTTAAAAAGCAGTTTCACATTGTTCAGTGTAATACTGTGTTGTGTGTGTGCTTAGTCGTGTCTGACTTTGTGACCCCATGGACTGTAGCCTGGCAGCCATGCTCCTCTGTCCATGGAATTTTCCAGGCAGGAATACTGGAGTGGGTTGCCATTCCCTTCTGCAGGGGAATCTTCCTGACCCAAGATCAATCCAGCATCTCCTGCCTCTCCTGCATTGCAGGTGGATTCTTTATCGCTGAGCCACTGGCAAAGCCCAATACTGTGTTGTATCTACCTTTAAAAACAAGATATGAACATGTTTTAGTAATCATAAAGCACTGTTATGCACACCGACAGACCTTGAATTTTGTTTCTATCATTTACTATTTGCTTTAGAACAATTATTTAACCTCATTGTGCCTCATTTCATCATGACAGTGATCCTAGAGCCATGAGGATTACATAATACATTATAATGTCATTATATATGTAAAAGTCCTTAGAAAAGCACCTAGCATGTAGTTAAGGGTCAATAAGTGTTAGCTGTTATTACCATTACTACCCTATGAGGTAGGCATCATCCTTGTCAGTTTTGCAGATGATGAAACAGAAGCTTATAGAGATTTTATGATTTTATTCCAAGGTTATGCAACTAGAAATCAAAACCAGGCATTACTGATTCCAAATTCTGGCTTCTTTTTGCCTACACTACAGCTATCAGGGAAAGAAAGAAAAGAAAAAAAAAAGAAGAAAGACTGTTCACATAGTAATTTGTAGAGTATATCCTTGAATCTCTCCAACATTGTTACTTATCCTGTTTTCATAGACTATTTTGACATCCATAAAGAAAAATATTTGACAGAAATCTGGTACGATAAGTAATTGTGACCTAGTGTTATGTTGTTACCTTAGAAAGGGTAATAGTGGCCCTTTTATAGCCAATTTTTCCAGAAATGAATGAACCCAAATAATAAATGTTTATCTCAGTATTTTTAAGAATGCAGGTGCAGTTCTTAATTATATTCTTCCAAAAAGGAGCAAAAATAAATGTTAAAGAACATTTAAAAGCACCTAAAAGCAGTTTAAAAATAGCCTCCAGTTCACAACATGCCACTCCACAGTTTCCTGTGGGTATATAATGGACATCTCAGTTGTTCCTCTGACATTCATTCCCATCCCAGTAAATAGCTATTAAATTCTTCTGGCTGCTCAAACCAAAAACCTTGGAATCATTTTTAGACTACCCTCTTTTACTCTACCCTGCATCCCAATTGTCAGGAAATCCTGACAGCTGTATCCTCAAAACATGCAGAATCTACTTCTTATCACCTCTGATGCTGCTATCCTGGTCCAAGCCATGCTCATCTTGCAGAAATCTTATAATTGGTCTTCCTGGTTCCACCCTTTCCTCCCTTCAGTCTACTCTCAAATACCAGCCCAGAAAATCAGTTTACATCTTCACCCTTTCTCAAAACCTTCCAAAGATTTTCCATCTCATTCATAGTAAAATCCAAAGATCTTATGTAGCCTTCAAGGTCCTACAAGCCTGAGCCTGGCTAATCTCACTGCTTCTTCTCCCCTAGCTTAGGGTGCTTCAGGTTTATGGGCCATTTTGCTGTTCCTTGATCACACCAAACATGCCCCTGTCTCACCATCTTTGCATTTGCTATTCTTGCTGCCTTGTATACTCTTCCCCTACGTGTTTCATGGTGTCTCTTTCACTTCCTACAGATCTGCGCTCAGATATGGTCAGAAAGGCATTTCTTGGCTTGCAGCCTCTCTCGTCCCCACCTCTCCACTCCCTGAAATATTGTGTATATATTTGTTTTGTTTATCTCCTTCTGGTAGGATGTAAAATCCAAGAAGGGGAGGACTTTCAAAAAAATTCATTGCTCTTTCCTCTGTGTCTGCATCAATGCTTGACACACGGTAGGTGATTTTTATGCATATGTTGATTGAATGATTTTAATTTCTTGGCAAGTCATCTCAGTTTTTCTTCCACTGCATTTGATGTTATTGACTTCTCTCACTTGCCCTCCATGACACTTGCTATCTCCTGATTCTGATTTTTTTCCTTCCAGCTTCTTAGCTGTCTTCACTTGTTGTTTTCTTCCTTCGTCAATATGTTCCTTTGAATAGTCTCCTTTGCTTCCCTTATCACCTACTTTACATTAATTATTCCTGGCCAGTTTTATTCATGCTTTGTGCTTTCATTACCATCTCATTTTTGATAAGTCTCAATTGACACCTGCATCAGAGGCATCCATGCATCACAGCTCCAGATCTGGGTATCTCTTTGGACAGTTCCTGTAAATATTGTCATGCGCTGTCCTCCTCTGCAAATCTGCTTTTACTCTTCTACCTTGGTTAATAAGCCACTCTTTAACCCAGGCCAGAACACTGGCGTCATCCTGGATTTAGCTTTTCTTCACTGTTCTCATGAAGTTGTTCACTAAATCCTTTCCATTTTCACCCCCTAAGTATTTCACACATGCTCTCCATCTCTATTTTCTTAATTCAGGGCCCCATTAACCCTGCCTGATTGGCCATTGAATTAGTTACCTGACCGGTTTGACTGCCTCTAGCCTCAGCCTCTCCAGGTGATTCTTCACACGCCTGGAGGACTGTTTGCTCCTTGCCACCTTTAGTAACGCTTCATCCTGCAGTCTAGAACCCTAAGGGTGACCAGGAGTTACTGCAGTGGGCCTTCATGCCTTGCGGTTATTCCTAGACTGAACCCACAAATACTGTCTCTCTCAAAAGTATTGCTTACATTTGCGTTTTCAAATAAACTACGTGATTTATGTATGGGTTTCCCTGTGGCTCAGCTGGTAAACAAGCCGCCTGCAATGCAGTAGATCTGGGTTTGATCCCTGGATTGGGAAGATCCTCTGGAGAGGGAAAGGCTACCCACTTCAGTATTCTGGCCTGGAGAATTCCGTGAACTGTATAGTCCATGGGGTCGCAAACAGTTGGACATGACTGAGTGACTTTCACTTTCAAGTGATTTATAGTATACTCTTTTCATAGAAAATTTGTTCCCCCCACCCCACTCCCTGCTTCCCTCCCAGACCATCCCTCCCTTCCTTCCTTTGGCTGTTATAAATGGATCTTCCGTAATATTGAGTACCACTGAGCTATAAGATGAAGTACAAATTATTTTGCACAGTAGATAAGGCCCCCACCATCTGGCTTCCCCCCAGCTGAACCTCTGGTATAAGTTCGCTTGGTCCTGCTCCATATGTTACACTGTTTCCTCTGCTCTGAATACTTCCATGGCAGCCTCCTTCCTGCTCCCAGTGACGCCTCTCAAATAGCTACTTCTGTAACATCTTTCCTGATCCGAATAAAATCCAAACTCCTTTCCAAGGCCTATAAAGGCCTTACTTGATTTTTTCCAATCTCATCTCCCTCTGCTGTTTCCCTTTTCCCCAGACTCTTCCTCTGATTGCCTCCTTACCCATTCAGGTCACAAATCAAATGTGCCTCATCAGAGACCACCCCCATCCGCAGCCATTTTCTTATTGTATTGCCTTACTTTATCCTCTGCATAGCAGAAATTCTTATTTTTTCCTTTATGTCTTTATTGTCATGGCTCCTTCCTCTGGAATGTAAGTTCTTTGAGATGAGACTCTGCCTTCTTGCTTATCACTGTGTCTCTTTCCTAGAACCTGGTTCCCAGTAAATTAAAAAAAATTTTTTTTATTGGAGTATAGTTGATTTACAATGTTGGGTTAGTTTCAGATGTACAGCTAAGTAAACCAGTTATATATATACATATATCCACTCTTTGTCTTTTCCCATATAGGTTGGAGTATTCCTGCCATATCAGTAAACAAGGATGTCACAGTCATCAGCAATTTCGACCTTCCAAATGTGAATTTCTGAGCCCTAAGGGGAACCAGGAAGCAAAATAATACCTGTGATCTGGCAGCCATGAGGCTGCAGCCACTCCCTACAGTGAGCACTGAGGAAAAACACAGGATACTGGCCCAAATAGCTGAGATGCATATGAAAGGAATGATTTCAGTGAGCCCAGACTCTTGCATCTTCCCATGCATAGAAAAGGGAAAAGCACCAAATACCCAGTTTTCTTTAATTCACAAAAATACTTTTTGATGTTCAGACTACCTGCCCTTTGTTTCAAACTTCTGTGTAACCTGACTCTCTGCACCCCCCACCTGCCCCCACCTCCTTGGAGCCGTTCTCTCAGGGTTATTTGAGATGCTGTCTCCTGGGCTTGAAGTCCTAAAAATTCCCACTGAGTAAAACATAACTCTCAACTTTAAGATTGTGACTGTTTTAAGTGGGCAGGCTCATTATTGAGTTGAGTTCCCTGTGCTGTACAGTAGATCCTTATTTATTTTATGTATAGTAGTGTGTATATGTCAATCCCAGTCTCCCAGTTTATTCTCCCCCCTTACCCCTTGGTAATCATAAGTTTGTTGCCTACATCTATAACTATTTCTGTTTTGTAGATAAGTTCATTTGTACCCCTTTTTGTTGTTCAGTCTCTAAGTTGTGTCCAACTCTTTGCGACAGGATACTGGCCCAGATAGCTGAGATACATATGAAAGGAATGATTTCAGTGAGCCCAGACTGCTTGGACTGCAGCATGCCAGGCTTCCCTGCCCTCCATTGTCTCCTGGAATTTGCTCAAATTCATGTCCATTGAGTCAGTTATGCCATCCAACCATCTCATCCTCTGTCGCCCCCTTCTCCTCCTGCCCTCAGTCTTTCCCAGCATCAGGGTCTATTTCAATGAATTGGCTCTTTGCATCAGGTGGCCACAGTATGGAGCTTCAGCTTCAGCATCAGTCCTTGCAATGAATATTCAGGGTTGATTTCCTTTAGGATTTACTGCTTTGGTCTCCTTGCTGTCCAGGGGACTCTCAAGAGTCTTCTCCAGCATCTCCTTTTTAGTTTCCACATATCAGCAATAGAGTATGATGTTTGTCTTTCTCTGTCTGTCTTGCTTCTCTCAGTATGAAATTCTCTAGGTCCATCCATGTTGCTGCATGCATCATTTTATTCCTTTTTATGGCTGAGTAATATTCCATTGTATAGATTTACCACATCTTCTTTATCCATTTGTCTGTCAGTGGGCATTTAGGTTGCTTCCATGTCCTGGGTATTGTAAATAGTGCCGCAGTGAACATTGGGGTGCATTTATCTTTTAAATTATGGTTTCCTCTATATGTATGCCCAGGAGTGGGATTAATGGATCATATGGTAGCTCTGTTTTTAATTTTTTGAGGAACCTCTATACCGGTCTCCATTCTACATTTCCACCAACAGTGTAGGAGAGTTCCCTTTTTCCCATACCCTCTCTGGCATTTATTGTTTGTAGATTTTTTTTTAATGATTGCCATTCTGATTGGTGTGAAGTGATACCTCATTGTAGTTTTGATTTGCACTTCTCTGATGCTTAGGGATGTTGAGCACATTTTCATGTGCTTTTTAGCCATCTGTATGTCTTCTTAAATATTTGTTGATTGATTGGATTATCTACCCTCTCCTTTTTATACATTGCGTTGTTGAGTCTTTGTTACTATTAGAATTTGCAATCTCCAGTGCTGGAACGAGCGGGCATTGTAAATGGTCAAGGCAGTCCAGGAGTGGACATCTTGAAGAGATCTTGTTGGTAAGAGCATGTTCTTCTCCCTCCACTTAGTTGTTGCCAGTTTGAAATGATAATAAAAATTAGCATTTAATGGAGGTGGGGGGCACTCTGCCGAGTCCTTAATTACTTCATTTCATTTAATCCTGACATTAACACTATGAGGAAGGTATTAATACATTATTACCAGTTTATAAATAGAGTAACTGCTGTAAATGGAGAGGTTAAGGGTAACTGCTCTAGCAAATGACAGAAACTGATTCTCCAGCCCAGCTTTAACACAGTACTGCTTACTGGCTTACTCAGATTGTCCTGATTTTTTAGGAAAAGTCAGAAATCTGGAACTTTTATTCTGTTTCTCTATTTTAAAATGTTGGCAATTCGTTCACACTAAAAAACCAAACATAAAACAGTGCAAACCAAACAAAACAGGTATGAGGGGCTGCTTTGGTTTATATGGTTTCTCTCTGAATAGACCTGGAACTGCTTATGATCCTACCCTTACGATCCTGGTACTCCAGTGCTGGATGGATGGTTGTAGGGACAGATGACAGCAGTCATTTCCGATTCTGCTTCATTTTCTTACTCCACAGTAAAATAAAGCAAAATAATGCCTTATGTTTCTGTAGCATATTGCAGTTACAAGGTGTTTGCATATACATTGTTTGACTTTTTAAATTTCAATTGATGCTGCCACCATCAAACTGTATGTGTGTCCCTTAGCCTTCAGTTTCACAGTGGATCAGAGGAAGTAAAATGCAGGAAGTAAACCAGGAAGTGATGAGTGTTAGGCTCACTGCTTAGCCTGCTTTTCAGTATTAATCAGTATTGCTGTTGCCCCACTGATCTCATTATGTGCAACTCCATGTGTGAGAAAGCATGCTTTAAGTGTTATTTATTTTAAACTAATGAGATAATACAGTATCCATAAATTATATACAATTTATGTAAAATGCATTCAGTATTGGGGTTTTGGTTTTTAGATTTTGACCCTTCTGCATATACTTAATTTCTAGTGATTAATCTGGTTCCCATTTTTACATGTTTTTTTTTAATTTCTAAATTTACATAAATAATAATCTATGCAAATAATTTATATAAATAGTAGGGATTTCATACCATTTAAAATTAAATTTAAAATATGTTTTATAAAATGGTATAATGATTACAAGAATTAAAATGTGAGCTCAGTTCTTCATTTTTTCCCCCAAGAAGTAGGTCCCTTGTCCTCTTTTTTAAAACAAAGCAAAACAGCAACAATTTTGTTCTCTTTCCACCTTTTGGAGGTGGGAGTGGGTAGTTAGCTAAATAAGTCATTTACTACAAATGAAGAAAAACATGAAACCAACTGACAACCCTGGTGCTGACGGATGACAGTGGCTTTGAAAGACATTGCTTTGGCAGCTTATGAGTTACATTCATTCCTGTGGCAGGGAAAAATGCTGTCAGGTCTTCCAGTTTGTAGAAACTATTCGTTCACTAGTGTAAAGAACCTGCCTGCCAGTGCAGGAGACATAGAGATGTAGGTTGGATCCCTGGGTCGAGAAGATCCCAGATCCGGAAGTGGGGCACAGCAGCCCACTCCAGTATTCTTGCTTGGAGAATTTTGTGGACAGAGGAGTCTGGCTTGCTATAGTCCATAGGGTTGCAAAGTGTGGGACATGACTGAAGCAGCTGAGCATGCACACTAAGGCAGTGATGGTGGGCGTTGAAGGGTGAGGGGACTAGAAGACCTGTTAGAGGGACTGGGATGAATGACTGCAGATGCAGTTTGAAAAATGAATTTGATGTGCATATTTTACAATGCAAATTCACTGGCCTCTCAGTTCAGTTCAGTTGCTCAGTCCTGTCCAACTTTTGTGACCCCATTGACTGCAGCATGCCAGGCCTCCCTGTCCGTGACCAACTTCCAGAGTTTACTTAAACTCGTGTCCATTGAGTTGGTGATGCCATCCAACCATCTCATCCTCTGTCATCCCCTTCTCCTCCCACCTTCAATCTTTCCCTGCATCAGGGTCTTTCTAGTTAGTCAGTTCTCATCAGGTGGCCAGAGTATTGGAGTTTCAGCTTCAGCATCAGTCCGTCCAGTGAATATTCAGGACTGATTTCCTTTAGGATGAATTGGTTGGATTGTCTTGCAGTTCAGGGGACTCTCAAGAGTCTTCTCCAATACCACGGTTCAAAAGCATCAACTCTTTGTTGCTCAGCTTTCTTTATAGTCAAAACCATAGTTTTGACTAGATGGATCTTTGTTGGCAAAGTAATGTCTCTGCTTTTTAATATGCTGTCTAGGTTGGTCATAACTTCTCTTCCAGGGGCAAGTGTCTTTTAATTTCATGGCTGCAGTCACCTGCTGCAGTTTGAAACCCCCCAAAATAAAGTCTGTCACTGTTTCCATTGTTTCCCCATCTGTTTGCCATGAAGTCATAGAACCAGATGCCATGATTTTAATTTTCTGAATGTTGAGTTTTAAGCCAACTTTTTCACTCTTCTCTTTGACTTTTCATCAAGAGCCTCTTTACTTCTTCTTCACTTTCTGCCATAAGGGTGGTGTCATCTTCATATCTGAGGTTATTGATATTTCTCCTGGCAATCTTGATTCCAGCTTATGCTTCATCCAGCCCAGCGTTTCTCATGATGTACTCTGCATATAAGTTAAATAAGCAGGGTGACAATATCCAGCCTTGACGTACTCCTTTCCCAATTTGGAACCAGTCTGTTGTTCTATGTCCGGTTCTAACTGTTGTTTCATGACCTGCATACAGATTTCTTAGGAGGCAGGTCAGGTGGTCTGGTATTCCCATCTCTTTCAGAATTTTCCACAGTTTGTTGTAATCCACACAGTCAACGGCTTTGGCATAGTCAATAAAGCAGAAGTAGATATTTTTCTGGAACTCTCTTCCTTTCTCCATGATCCAACGGATGTTGGCAATTTGATCTCTGATTCCTCAGCCTTTTCTAAATCCAGCTTGAACATCTGGAAGTTCACGGTTTGCGTACTGTTGAAGCCTGGTTTGGAGAATTTTGAGCATTACTTTGCTAGTGTGTGAGATGAGTGCAATTGTGCAGTAGTTTGAGCATTCTTTGGCATTGCCTTTCTTTGGGCTTGGAATGAAAACTGACCTTTTCCAGTCCTGTGGCCACTGCTGAGTTTTCCAAATTTGCTGGCATCTTGAGTGCAACACTTTCACAGCATCATCTTTTAGGATTTGAAAGAGCTCAACTGGAATTCTATCACCTCTACTAGCTTTGTTCATAGTGATGCTTCCTAAGGCCCACTTGACTTCACATTCCAGAATGTCTGGCTCTAAGTGTGTGATCACACCATTGTGATTATCTGGGTCATGAAGATGTTTTATGTACAGTTCTGTGTATTCTTGCCACCTCTTCTTACTATCTTCTACTTCTGTTAGGTCCATACCATTTCTGTCCTTTATCGAGCCCATCTTTGCATGAAATGTTCCCTTGGTATCTCTAATTTTCTTGAAGAGACCTCTAGTCTCGTTTTCCTCTATTTTTTTTGCATTGATCACTGAGGAAGGCTTTCTTATCTCTCCTTGCTATTCTTTGGAACTCTGCATTCAAATAGGTATATCTTTCCTTTTCTCCTTTGCTTTTTGCTTCTCTTCTTTTCACAGCTATTTATAAGGGCTCCTCAGGCAACCATTTTGCCTTTTTGCATTTCTTTTTCTTGGGGATGGTCTTGATCTCTTGACTCCTGTACAGTGTCACAAACCTCCATCCATAGTTCTTCAGGTACTCTGTCAGATCTAAACCCTTGAATCTATTTCTCATTTCCACTGTATAATCATAAGGGATTTGATTTAGGTCATAGCTGGATGGTCTACTGGTTTTCCCTACTTTCTTCAGTTTCAGTCTGAATTTGGCAATAAGGAGTTCATGATCTGAGCCACAGTCAGCTCCCAGTCTTGTTTTTGCTGACTGTATAGAACTTCTCCATCTTTGGCTACAAAGAATATAAATCTGATATCAGTACTGACCATCTGCTAATGTCCATGTGTGGAGTCTTCTCTTGTGTTGTTGGAAGAGGGTATTTGCTATGACCAGTGCGTTTTCTTGGCAAAACTCTATTAGCCTTTGCCCTGCTTCCTTCTGTACTCCAAGGCCAAATTTGCCTGTTACTCCAGGTATTTCTTGACTTCCTACTTTTGCATTCCAGTCCCCTATAATGAAAAGGACATCTTTTTTGGGTGTTAGTTCTAGAAAGTCTTATAGGTCTTAATAGAACTGTTCAACTTCAGCTTCTTCAGCTGTTCAACTTTAGCATTACTGGTTGGGGCGTAGACTTGGATTACTGTGATATTGAATGGTTTGCCTTAGAAATGAATGGAAAGCATTCTGTCGTTTTTGAAATTGCATCCAAGTACTGCATTTCGGACTCTTTCGTTGACCATGATGGCTACTCCATTTCTTCTAAGGGATTCTTGCCCACAGTTGTAGATACAATGGTCATCTGAATTAAATTCACCCATTCCAGTCCATCTTAGTTCACTGATTCCTAAAAGGTCGATGTTTACTCTTGCCATCTCTTGTTTGACCACTTCCAATTTGCCTTGATTCATGGACCTAACATTCAAGGTTCCTATGCAGTACTACTCTTTACAGGATTGGTCTTTACTTCCATCACCAGTCACACCCACAACTGGGTGTTGTTTTTGCTTTGGTTCCATCTCTTCATTCTTTCTGGTGTTATTTCTCCACTGATCTCCAGTAGCATATTGGGCACTTACTGACCTGAGGAGTTCATCTTTCAGTGTCTTTATCTTTTTGCCTTTTCATACTGTTCATGGGGTTCTCCAGGCAAGAATACGAAGTGATTTGCCATTCCCTTCTCCAGTGGACCACGTTTTGTCAGAACTCTCCACCATGACCTGTCTGTCTTGAGTGGCCCTACACGGCATGGCTTATAGTTTCATTGAGTTAGACAAGGCTGTGGTCCATGTGATCAGATTGGTTAAGTTTTCTGACCAATTGGTAAGATCCAAATCTTGGGTTGAAGATATACACAGGATAGTGTGGGATAGAGTTAACATGCCCAAGCATGTTATGGTCAGAGACTGTGCTCTGGGACAAAGTAGGGAGGTTTGATGGAACACTTGATTAGAAGGCTGGAGATGTAGGTTCAAGTTTTGATTTTGCTGTGAAGTAGAGCTGTGACTTTGGGTCTCAGCTTTTCTGCATCTCAGTCTGTAAAATGAGAATATCAGACTAGTTGGCCTCCAAGGTCTTAGGCATCTGGCTAAAAATAACTCTTTGTAAGTATCTAGGTCTGACTGGTTATCAAGATAAGAAGACATATTATAGTTAGGGGATCCAAAGTGAATAATTACAGATTTTCAGCCAATTATATTAGGGTATTCTTTGTACTTCCTAACAAATTAAATAGCAGAGGAAAATTTATAATTGGAAAAAAAAACATGAGTCTCCTGCCTTTTCTCTCCTTCCCACCCCATAGCCCTATGGTCCAGAGACAACCTTTAAATATGATTTCACCATTTGTTTTTAGCTTCTCTTAGAATTACTTCCATGAGGCTTAATAATATGTGTAAACTTCTGTTTCTTGAATTACCAACTTTAGACCATATCTGTGGACTTTTTTAGTATGAAAAATAAGAATTTAAGTCACTTTTTCTATTTCCTCCTTTCTCCATCACCCATTTTTTGATATTTATATTTTTGAAAGTATTTTATTAATTATCTTTATAGTTTCAAATTGATAGACTTATTTTTTGATCCATCAACTTTCAGTCCACCAACTCCCCGTTTTGTAGGATCACGTTATAAGTGCCCCATGCACTAACCCTCTTTCTAGTGTTCCAGGCTCTGGGACCATGCTTGACTATTACATCATTGTGGTAAACATTTTTAGTTTGTCTGCCATCCCCAAGTATTATGTGCTTATGTTTATGTTTAGGTTACTCTTTTTACCTTCTTTAATAGCCATGTCCAGAATCATAACTGTATGACTACTCAAAAGTTTTATGTCTCTTAAGAGCTAAGGAAGTAATTGGGTATGTACTTAAAGACTTAACTTAGTAAACCATTCATCTACACATTTATTCAACAGATATTTATTGAATATCAGACTTGTCATCACAATTGAATTTACAATAGTGAAAAATTGGAAACAACCTAAACAACTTCAGGGAGTTAGTAAAATTCCTGCTATGCATTTTCATAGAGAATGCTCTTTAAACATTAAAAAAAAAATGATGTTAAATGTTAATAACATAAAAAATTCTGTTCTGTAGTAAATTTTAAAATATTTCTAAAACAATATATACACTATAGCCTCACTTTTGTCAAAAAAAAAAAAGAGCAACCATGTAAGAAATTCAGGGGAAGATGCTAGAAGCATGAATTGTTGTTCAGTCGTTTGGTGATATCTGACAATTGGGACTCATGGACTGTAGCCCGGCTGGCTCCTCTGTCTGTGGGATTTCTCAGACAAGAATACTGGCGTGGGTAGCCATTTCCTTCTCTAGGGGATCTTCCCAATCCAGGGACTGAACCTGCACATCCTGCACTGGCGAGGGGATTCTTAACCCCTAAACCACCAGGGAAGCCCAGAAGCATGCATGCCAAATTATTAATTTGGTAATGTGGCATCTCAGGTGGTGCTGATTTCTGTTTCTTTCTTTTTTTTCTGACTTGTGTTTTTTCAGTTACCCAAAAAGAACATGTGTCACTTTTATGATAATTTTTTAAGCTAAAGATTAAAAAATTAGAGTTGCCAGTTTTTCTTGAAATAGTATATTAAAACAATCTAGGAGTACCCAATAAGGTTCAGTAAATATTTGTGAAGTGGATGAGAGAATGGTTGATTTCAGAGGTTTCTGGATCTATAGTATTGACACTTATACATTCACAGTTTTATCCAGAAGCAAGTCCTAGTTATCTCAAAAGAGAAATCATGCATTGAAAAATCTAAGAAATGGCTTTAACTGAATGTTGGTTGTGTAATGGCAAATCCAGCAGACTCAAGGCCCACTATAGAAGCGGCCAGGCAACAATGCTATATTTCACAGTAAGCAGGATCTGAATAAAAGTGTCCTTTGTGCTTGTGAGACTGAGGGGTGGGACTTGGGGCAATTCATGTTATTTCTCTTTAATGGAAATTGAGTCAGCCTCTAATCCTGCTGTCACGTGACAGCTACTTATTTGATTTTTTGGCAATTTGGGGAGCAGCTGTGGACACATGATTTTTCTGCAAAAAGAGCCAGCTGCATTCTTACTCATTTGAAAATGCCTGAGTATACTAAGCTTCCTATCCACCATGTTTCTGACCCAGTGGTAACTTCAGCAACTCAATTCCTTTTAATTGATATTTGTAGCTGTTAATAAGCATCTGAATATTTGAGAATGCATTTTCTAATCCTTTTTATCATTGTCATCAACATTCATTAGGTACCTTCTCACTCAGGGCACTGTGACAGACACAGGGTTGTAAGCTGTAATGTGGAGACGACTTTCCTCTTTGACAGGTGGGTCAGCATTATCCTTAGAATCATTTTGTTTTCAGCAGGTTAAATTACAGTGTAAAGAAAGAATCTGGTGTGAAGGCAGCTGAAAGCTGTGTACCTTTGGTCCCCAGACTCCTGAGTCTGCTGTCTGGGTATGCACTCCCGTCCTCTTGCTTTGCCCCGCGCCTTCACAAGCCGTTGGCTCAGCCTGCAGCCAGCCCCCTTCTTTCATTCTGGCACCTGACAGACTCCTGGCTGAAGACTCTGTTCCGCCTTCACGATACCTACTCAGTGTCCTTGTAGTCCTCTCTTCTCAGTGCTCCCTTAGCCTTTGGTGATGATTATCACTAGAATATGATTTTTTCTTTTTTAAGGAAAAAGTTTTCATTTATTAAAAAAATATCTTTTGGGGAGCAGCCTGTGGGATCTTAATTCCCTGACCAGGGTTTGAACGTGTGTTCCCTGCATTGGAAGCACAGAGTCTTAACCACCAGACCTCTAGGGAAGTCCTGGAAAAGGCTTTTTTTAAAGGTGAAAAGCCTTCTAAGTTAACAATTTGTACTTATTTTTTTAAGCTCTTTTAACCAAGGGTCCAAGAAATACAGTCAGGGAATTGGGTAGGCAAAATTTCTATAATGAGTAAAAGAAAGCTTTGCTTTTGATTGTGAACACCTTTAGGGTGAGGGAGCGACACAGGCAGTCGCTTTTCCTATCTTTGCAGCGTTGAATTATCACAAGGGATGGATTTGCTTGAACTATTGTATGAACCTATTTTATTAGACAATTCTTTAACAATGATTAGAAGCAAGTCATTTCAAAAATTAAGAATAGAATGTAGAAGAATTGTACTGTTCATTGTGGCAGTCATAGCCAGTTGTAGCTATTTATATTAAAATTATTTAAAACTAACTAATTGTCACGTTTCATGTGGTCAGTAGGCACATGTGGTTAAACCACATGTGGTTAGTGACTGTTATTATTTTGGACAATGTAAATTGAGAACATTTCCATCATTGCGGAAATTCCTGTTGGACAATACATCAACTCTTCTATAGGTTCTAAAGCAGTACTGTCTAAGAACCTATAGAAGAATTGATGTATTTTGAAGCATTTGGTGAAGTAGATTCACCTATTTAATACAGAAGGATGTTTATTCCAGTCGAAGAATTTTAATTTCAAGCACAGCTTGAAATTCCCTGTGCTCTCCTTACATTTTTCCTTGGTTGTGGCACCCTCTAGTGTTTCAGCTTTGTTTAGATCACAAACTCCCAATTTGCGATTTATAAGCACCTTTTCTCCCAATGTAAAAATAAATCCTGTAACTTTCCCTTTGACATTTCTATGCTTTATCTGTCTTTATGTGGAATAGTAATACTAGTAATAATAGGTTACACTTAACTGCTAAGTCGCTTCAGTCATGTCCAACTCTGTGCAACCCCATAGACGGCAGCCCACCCGGCTCCGCCATCACTGGGACTTTCCAGGCAAGAACACTGGAGTGGGTTGCCATTTCCTTCTCCAATGCATGAAAGTGAAAAGTGAAAGTGAAGTCGCTCAGTCGTGTCCGCCTCTTAGCGACCCCATGGGCTGCAGCCCACCAGGTTCCTCCGTTCATGGGACTTTCCAGGCAAGAGTACTGGAGTGGGGTGCCATTGCCTTCTCTTACACTTAACTAGCACTTATTATATACCATGTTCCATTTTAAGCCCTTTTATAAAAGTTGGTCCAAAAAACTCGTTTGGTCCTTATAATAATTCTATGAAGTAGTTTCTGTTAATCTCCCCAACTGGAAGACTGTAAACCTACGGTGTAGAAGTCAAGTGGAACCTGTCTAAGGTGGTAGAGAGTGGCAGAGCAAGGACTTGAACTCAGTACTCTGGCTCCAGAGTTTATAATCTTAACCACCCTGCTGGGGAAGTGAGGATGAGCTTTCAAGCAGGAATGGGGTAGAATGGAGAGGACACTTTGCATACCTTTGGCATGCTCTTGTACTAAATTCCTTGGGCCTAGTTGTATAACAAGAAAACAAAACTCTCAATCTCGGCAAGCCACACTGGAAATTATAGTTAGTCCCTCCTATTGATTTCCAGCAGACACACATAGATCTACCTGTGTAGTCAGCCTGCCCAGGAAGTTAAGAGTGGTAAATGACGGTCACAGCTGCCGCTGCTACCACGTTTCCTTTTGTTTGCCCAGACTCTGGACCTAGTGTACTTACTGAATGATATAACAGATCTTTTTGTGATTATCACTATTATTTCCATATATGCCATAAAAAGGCATTTATTATTGTGATGTTGATTTTGAGGTTTATTGGAATGTTAGACTTATTAAGTACTTTATTAAAAGAGCAGGTAAGATAGACTCATAAACAGATAAAAGTTTGTGTGTTTGTATAACTCCTACTTCTCATCCTGTCTGCACCCCCTTCTCACTTCTATGTTCCATTTTTCTCTTCCTGAGTCATTTTATACTCTTAGCATCTTTTTAGTGATTAATCAAACTTAAGATTTTGTATTCAACTTCCATCGGCATATGGAAACAAACCATAGTGGTGTCCTTATAAAAATGTCCTTCAAATCACTTCATTGGTAGTATAAAAATGTCAATACATTTTATTGTATTGACTTAAATCAATATAAAATTTTGCTACTAATTGACACTTTTAAGTAATTTCCACAAAGTTACATATTTTCTTCCCTTTGTATCAGTCAGGACCTGTAAACCATGTGAGGTATTTCAGTGAATTTAATTCTGGAATTGGTTACACAGGTGTTGGAAGACTAGAAGAGCAAAAGCAGACACTGAGTTAATCCAGGTAACACGGGAAGCAGCTGCTCCTGCTCCCCTTGGGCTGGGGGAACAGAATAGAAAAACCTAAGAGTTCAGAGGGGCCCCCACACAGCTGGTAATCTCACTTCCGAGTGGGATGTCACGCAGCTGGTGCTCAACGAACAAGCAGAGAGGCGCACAGCTGGAGTTGGGAGATGAGGCTATCCTTGGTCATTAGAGCAACTCGATTAGGAATGAAAACTGCAAGGCAGTCCCTTCTCTCCACTTCTTCCCATCTTAACCTGTTGTCTCTCCTTGGTAGAATCTAATATGAAGCTGGTAAATAAAGTTCTCCAACCCAGCCCAGAGTTGGCTTGAGAGTATTTCAGTACAGGTGTAGAATAGAGGGCTTGGAAGTTGAGAGAAGAGATGAATGGCTAGCACAGTATTATAGGAGAATTAATGGAAACTGTAATTGCCTGGGTCTAGCTTTACTAATCATAATGTGCAACCAATTACCCAGAAGCATTTATTATGATGGCTGCTATTCATAGAGACTTTAGTACCCAGGCCCTGCCTTCCATGAACTTATAATATTGGTTTCACAAAACCATCCACTCACCCTAAAGTCATTATGAAGTTATGTGTTAAAGCTTGTTTTTTCACGTATGTATAAAAGCAGTATGTGGACTCTGGTTGTTACTAATGAATGTTTACAAATTTTATCCACATTGGAATGAAAAATATTACGTGATTCCAGTCATAAATTAGGCAGTTAGCCTTACTCAAGGTAAGTCCATTTCTGAACTTGAACTGTGCTGTTCTCTTGATCTGAGCATGAGAAAGGGACTTGATTTTTCTAGTGATGGTTTGCTCTGGCATGTTGAATTTTTAAAGTTTCAAAATGATCAGTTTGGAAGGCTATATTGTGGTTATTTGGTTTTAAGGTTCATTTTTCAAAGTTATACATTCCTATGAGAAAAGTTCAAATAGAAGGATTTATAATAAAAAAATCAATGGCCTTTTGCCACACTCTTCACCCGCACCTAGTCCCACTGTTCAGAGACGAGTTACTTTAACTGTTCTGTTTATAGTTTTAACTATTTTGTTTATAGTATTATCAAACAGTATTACCTCCATAACTTTAGAAAATATACCTGTACTACTTTTTCTTGATTTATCAAGCTTGGGGCATTTTACCTCGCTGTACTTACTTCCGTTCAGCTCTGTTTCTGAGTTGCATTGTGATACTGAGATCTCTCTGCTCTTGGTCTGATTCCCTCACTGTGTAAAGATAGGATGTTCCGCTCCCAGCCATTCCCCAACCTCTCTACCCTCCCCTACCTCCTTACCTCCCTCCGCCTGATCTTTGCCTTTACATTGCCAGTGTTCGTAACTTTTACTTTCTACTTTGTGCTACATTTAATCTGCTGGATGTTCTAAGTATGGTTGGAGTCTGAGAATGGAAGGCAAGGAGCTGCATCATGACTGCGGCTTGCTCTTTTGTTTTGTAGACCTCAGTGATGTGAGGATTGGGTGTGTGTGTGTGTGTGTGTGTTTTCTTCTTCCTCTGCAAGTCCTATAACACCCTTGGGCTGTTTGAAAGAGAATATTCCTAGGAAGGTCAAATGGATTCCTTTTTTCTTAAGCTCCATTTATTACTCAGAATTAAATTACATGTTACCTTGTTTCTATTTTCACTTTGACTCTCTTGTTGCAGTTGTTTTTAAAGTTTTTCCTGCTGTGGTAAAACTTTGATCCATTACCCTGTGTCCCTCAAGAATCAAATTGTTGTCTTTGGCTTTAGACTTTTTTGGGAAAGGCTGTTTTGTTGAGTAAAATTTCTATCCTAGTCATGAAATTTAGATTCTGGACATGTCTATGAATTAAATTGAACCTCTCTGCTTTTCTGTCCCTGGTTTTGTCTGTGGACATGTCTTGCTCTGAGAATTCCCCCCAGGGTGTTCTTGGAGCTTTTCCTTTGATGTGATAATTCTATTGATGAGACTAAGGCTTTCTCTTACTTTTAGTTATACCTTGACTCAGCCTGCTCTTCCAACTTTATTTGTTTTTTGTTTATTTTTAATACTCTACACTTAATCTCATTATGTGTGGATTAGACTAAATTTAACTGCCCTTGGACATTTCATCCAAATTCTAGTAGCTCCTTACATACTGTTGACTACAACTAACAGGATGCTTCTGAACAGAAGAATCTGTTTTTCTGAGTTCTCTTCCATTATCTTTAGTCCCATGCCTACTGGTCCACAATGGCAAAAATAGGAACTCCTCTGTCTGAACTTACCCTTCTCCAATCCCTTATGCACGTGTGCTCGGTCAGTAAGTCTGTCTGACTCTACAACCCCCTGGACTGTAGCCTCCCAGGCCCCTCTGTCCGTGGGATTTCCCAGGCAAGATACTGGAGTGGGTTGCCGTTTCTTCTCCAGGAGATCTTCCTGACCCAGGGATTGAACCCATGTGTTCTGCACAGGGAAGTTCCCCACTCCCTTATAGATTATACGTTAAAGAAGAGCCTTCAGATGAAGTATGTGTTGCACCACAGGTGATGATCTAGGCTAAGAAACAGGCTTTAATAAAATTGCTACCAAGTTGTGTTAGTTTGGGGGGGAATTTTTTTTTTTAAATGGAGTGTAACTAATCTGCTGAACATCACTGGTTCCAGGTGATAGACATGCCTTTTTATTTGGATATGATGTTTAGAATCACACTTACATGTTGTCTGTCCTTTCATCTTGCCTTTCATATCTATTCAGAGGCCTCACTGTCGGGTCCATTCTCTGTTTTGTGCATTCTCATGAAATTATGTTAGAGGTGTCGGTTCCCTATAATTTCCTTATGTTAATGTTTTGGAGTCTAGTATTTGAGTCGCTGAAGTTAATATAATAAAGTCTTTTTAGATGCTTGACTCAAAATCTTGTGCATGCAGTTAAGAAAGCCATGGGGCTTCCCTGGTGGCTCAGTGGTAAAGAATCTGCATGCAATGCATGAGACTCGGGTTCATCCCTGGGTTGGGGAGATCCAGTGGAGGAGGGTGTGGCAACCCACTGTAGTACTCTTGCCTGGAGAATCCCATGGACAGAGAAGCCAGGCAGGCTGCAGTCCATAGGGTCGCACAAAGTCAGAAATGACTGAAGTGACAAAGCAGCAGCAGCAGCAAGAAAGCCATAGCCTCAGAGATGGATGTATAGCTTAAAGATGAGGTAATTGAGGCCCAGTCCTTGAGAGACTAGTCAGGTAATGTGTCAAGAAGGATCGAATCATGAAGACATAGGAATTCTGGCATCATCATAATTAGTGTTGAGCTTTTATGTGTTCTTCACCATATCTGGAAAGTTTCCTTTAACCCCCTTCCTTTTGAGGAAAGGTGCTACTTTTTTTTTTCTTTATCATTAAAAAAAAAAAAAGGGTTGAAATTGAGGCTTAGAGGTTAAGTAACTTGTCCAGGAGTTCTGAATGTCTGGTAATAGCCTGTGCTATTTTTAAAATTTCATATAATGTTTTTATCTTTTAGAAGTTCCTATCATTTCTGCTCTCCAGAGAATCTGACTTTTTTGAGGATGAAAGCTAGAATGCCTCACTAAAAATGACTTAAGCGGGATGGGGTATGACAATTGGCTGCAGTATGTATATGCCAGTCATATCTGGCTTTAGACAACCTGTTTTGCTTACTAAATTATGAAACCATTTAAAGCATCCTTTACAAGTACCCCACTCTGGTTCAGAGAAGTCTGAAATGGTCTTGCCTTTGCTTTTTACAGAGTGTCAGCAGACAGGTTAATGAGGCTGAAGGATGGCGTGGGGAAAGACCTAGAAAGAGATGAGGCTCTGGGTAGGAGTGACAAGCCTGTGAAACAGACATCCCTATTGATTTATTCTGTGAACTGCTGTTCTGGAGAAAAGAACCGAAATCCATTATACCAAGTGCATAGCGTACAAATCCTTTTGAAAAGGATTTAGATGCCATCTAATCCCAAATCATTTAAAAACAATTTTGGAGTCCCCAGAATTCTAAAATGCCCTAGGCAGTTTGTCTCAGACTACAACAGTGAAATGGATGGAAAGCTAGTATTTTAATGGTATCTTCCTTTCATATATCGTGTTTACTTGCATGACTTAAATGGTGCATTAAATTGCATTTTTAGACATGTACGAATCTGGGGGCATCTCGAATCTTCAAAATTCTGTCTAGTCTCTCACCATTAAGTATGATGCTGGCTGCAGGTTATTGTTTTTACTGAGCTGAGGAGGGTCCCTCCATTCATAGTTTGCATCTCTTCCTTTTTAAGACTCACACTCCATTGTTTGTGTGTCCACTTTTTTTTAAGGTTCAAATTCATTTTATTTTTTAATTAGTTTTGTAAATTTACTTTTAATTGGAGGTTTGTCCACATTTTGTTACCCATTCATCTATTGGTGGATAGTTAGTTGCTTCCACCTTTTGGCCATTGCGAAGAATGCTGCTGTGAACATCAGTGTACAAAAAGCCCTTTCAGACCCTCCTTTCAGTTCTCCCAGCATATATAGTACCCAGAAGTGTGGAATTGCTGGATCATATGGTAATTCTTCTGAAAGTTTTTTGAGAAACTAATATGCATAGTTTGATATAAAAGGATGTTCACTTCACTGATGTTTATAGTAGCAAAAATATGGAAGCTGCCTTCCTATATATGGAGGATTCCCAGGTGGCTCAGACGGTAAAGAATCTCCCTGGGAGACCTGGATTCGATTCCTGGGTCAGGAAAATCCCCTGGAGAAGGGAATGGCAACTCTCTCCAGTGTTCTTGCCTGGAGAATCCCATGGACAGAGGAGCCTGGCGGGTTAGTCCATGGGGTCACAAAGAGCCAGATACAACTGGGTGACTAATGCTTTCACTTTCCTATATATCAGTAAGTGATTGATTGCATAATTATGGCACATCAATACAGTGAAGTATTCTTCAGCTATATAGAAAGGTCTGTGTCTATTTTGACATGTCAAAATGTCCAGATATCTTGTCACAGAATAACATATGTATTGTGAACCTGTTTTTATTTTAAATCATACATATGTATGTATGCTTCAGAAGATTGTTTAAGGATAGTGTACCTCTCTGGATGTTAGGGCAGGGGGAAGAGAACAGAGTGTAAGTGCATAGGAGAGCATACCTTAGTCCTATTACTGTGTCATTTCAGGGTGTATAAGAAACACAGTGTTATAAACAGAAAAACCATTTTGAATAATCACAGTTTGGGGAAAAAAATGTTTAGCTCCTATATGTGCTTAAAATACAAAGGAACTGTTAAGTATTTTACTTACTGTTTTTATGTGCACGGTGTCAAGTGCAAGTCATCAGGACCTTTTAAATATCTTTTTTTATCATTATGGATAATACCAAAGATATTTATTGTTTTGTGACTTTAAATATAAAATTAGCACAGTGAATTTCCGTCAGAATAGTTTCATGCAAGGAAAATGTTCTACCGTTTTTATGTCATATGGTAATGATACTGCCCATTTCCTATGACTTGGTGTGGTGAGGTATATAGTAAAATGAAAGGCTTGTCGAAGTTCCTCTTCCCTTGAGGAAAGTACTTCTTAGTTTAAGTATTAACCTGTATTACACACTGAATCCTGTTCTTTACCTTTTCTTCCAATAGTGGATCTTCATGGAGGAACACGGAGTGACCCAAACTGAACACATGGCTACCATAGAAGCGCATGCAGTGGCCCAGCAAGTTCAGCAGGTCCATGTGGCCACCTACACCGAGCACAGCATGTTGAGTGCTGATGAAGACTCACCTTCTTCTCCTGAGGACACCTCGTATGACGATTCAGACATACTTAACTCCACAGCGGCTGATGAGGTAACAGCCCATCTGGCTGCTGCAGGTAATGTTTGGATTGGAATCTCTTCATTTTTGGCTTAACTCTGGTACTGTGCTTATCTGAAAGAGCCAAGGATACAGGCATTCAGATATCTTCATATCGTATCTTCATGATTTTTTTAAAGCCTTGCATTTTCAACTTGTACCTGTATTACACTGAGACTTAGGTTCTAGACTCATATACTGTTAGTGACATGAACTTTGGTTTTGCTTTTTCATCCATTCCAGTACTCTTTACTTTTAACTCAACAGCTCAGTCATATTCGACTCTTTGTGACCCCTTGGACTGTAGCCCACTAGGCTACTCTGTCCGTGGGATTTCCCAGGCGAGAATACTGGAGTGGGTTTTCATTTCCTTCTCCAGGGGATCTTCCCCATCCAGGGATCCAACCCGGGTCTCTTGCATTGGAGGCAGATTCTTTACCATCTTAGCCACCAAGGAAGCCCTACTTTTAACTCATTTAGTCCATTTACATTAAATGTAATCACTGATATATTTGGGTTTAAATTTATCATGTTTACTATATGCTTTCTCATTATCCTTCATGTCCTGTTTACTTTCCTTTCAGTTTCTTTTTGGAGTAATTGAAAGGTGTTTTTGTTTTTTATTTTTTCATTTTTTTCTTGTTAGTTTAGAAGTTATATATACTTGTGCTATTATTTTTGTTTCACACATACTTAATATTAATTAATTTTCCCTCTTATATCCAGCTTGCTTTATGTTGGTTTTTCTCTTCATGTTCTGGTTCTATTTGGATGAATGCTGGATGTGTGTGTGTTTAGAAAACTATTTTTAGAATAATTTGGGATCTAGAATAATAATATTGTCATCTAGAGAGGATTTTTGTTTGCTTCTACCAGTGCCTGGGCACTAGCAATCCTGGATGATCTTAATCCAGTTTAAGGTTTTGAGATTTTCTGGGCCCCTAAATGACTTAAAGCTGGGTGATATTTTGTATTGTTCTCTTTACTGTTTATACTGTACATTTAGCACTATGTGGAAAGCTCCATGTAGACCATGTCTGGATGGATCTAATACTGTATAAGGAACACTGATTTTGAAGATACTTAGGAAAAGATGGACAGGAAATCAGTGATTAGAAATAGCCAAAGTACTACATTTTTTAAAAAAAGTATATGCTGTATTTAAGTGAAAGAAGACAGCTACAATGAAAATAAACTTTTGCTGTCTGTTTTTATCCACTGTATTTTTCTGAAATAGTGAATTTAAAAATAAGATTTAGTGGCAAAATACATAAAAAATATTTGTGAAATATATTTTGAAATTTTTATACTTCCCAGAAGAGGGCATCCTAACATAATGAATCCAAGTCAACTTCTTTCCTAGGAAGGAAGGTGGTTTTGAGACATAGTTTTGCTATAATATAGTACTGCATTGAACTTTAATCTAACCCTCTTATGTGGCAGATGTGGAAATTGAAGCCCAACTGATAAAAATGATTTAATCATTCAACAGTTATTGAGAAATTATTATATACTTTATATTAGTATATAGAGACACTATAAACAAGACTGTCAAGAACTTGTTCCTAAAGGACCTTACAGACCAGTGATAGGAAGAAGGGTACATATAACCAAGTTAAATAATTTCAAAAGCACTGAGTTCTCTGAGGAATATAATGAACTTAACTTTAAATGGGTGTTCTTCCCTGGTGGCTCAGAGGTTAAAGCGTCTGCCTGCAATGCGGGAGACCTGGGTTCGATCCCTGGGTTGGGAAGTTCCCCTGGAGAAGGAAATGGCAACCCACTCCAGTATTCTTGCCTGGAGAATCCCAAGGATGGAGGAGCCTGGTGGGCTTCAGTTCACTGGGTTGCAAAGAGTCGGACACGACTGAGCGACTTCACTTTCACTTTCACTTTACTTTAAATGGAGAGGGAAGGGTAGCTGGTTACCCTCTTTTTCTATTCCTGTTTCCTTCTCTCCCTCTGCTGAAGTAACCACTATTCTGAATTTGATTGTCTCTTGAACTTCTTTCATATTTTTTTGTGTGTATCAGTAAACAGTATTTAACATTGTTTTTGCATGTTTTTGGCTTCCCTTGTGGCTCAGCTGGTAAAGAATCCGCTTGCAATGTGGGAGACCTGGGTTCAATCCCTGGGTCAGGAAGATTCCCCTGGAGAAGGGATACCCAGTCCAGAATTATGGCCTGGAGAATTCCATGGACTGTATGGTCCATGGGGTCACAGAGAGTCAGACAGAGTGACCTTCACTTTCACTTGGATGTTTTAAATTATATATAAATGGTATCACTCTGGTATTGTTTGTCTAAAAGTGTTCATTTCATTCAGTATTATTTTTTCTGAGATTTATTTATGTTGATAATATGGCTAGATAATTTTCATTTTAACTTTTATTTAGTATCCATTCATTATCTGAATGTGTCATATATTGGGAGAACACGTAGGTTGTCTGTAATCTTTTACTATTTACAGTTGCTACAAATAAAAATTATTTTGTATATTTTCTTGTATATATTGTGAGAGCTCTTGGCTTTGGTTTTCAAACTTCTTTTGACAGTGTGCCACAGTAATACATTGTGATCTAGAATAAATATGCACATATAATTGAAATAACAATTTCTCATGAAGGGATACTTAACTTCTGCAAGTAACACACTCTTTGATGTGTTCTGATATCTTTCACTTTATTCCATGTTATTAAAACAAACAAAAAACTACTCATAGTTTGGAAAACGCTGCTTGAGGGTATACTCAGGAGAGCAAAGATAGGCACATTTTCAACTTTACTGGGTATTCCAAATGTCTTTCCAAATACTTTTATTTGTTTGTATTCCCACCAGCAGTGTACTCAAGTGCCTGTTGCTTCTCATCCTCGCCACATTTGGTATTGTCAATTGTTTTTATTTTTGCCAGTCTGATGGGTATGAAATAGTATCTCAGTGTTGGTTTAATTTGCTTGTTTGAGCAAGAGGTTCCAGCCAGTGCAGGAAAATAAGATAGAGTATTATCTCAGAACTTTATTGACTATTCTTATTTTGCATATTTTCCTTTGTCCATTTCCCCAATTTTTTTTTAGTTACTGATTTTTTTTTTTAGCACTAATCTTTTCTTGGTGAATATTTATTGTAATTATCTTCTTTTAGTTGTCCACTCCCTGCCCAATTTTTTGTTATTTCTTTTTGTTCATAGCAGTTTGGATTTATATCATTGTGCAGTTACTGGTGTTTTATCCTTTTGGAGTTTTGTTTAAGCAGTTTTTCTTAACCCTGTGTTTGTAAATACTTTCCAGTAGTTTATTGTAGAAGTTACATAGTTTGTTGTTATTTTATTGATGTTTTTGTTTAACATTTAAGCCTTTAAGCTACCTGGGATTTATTTTCTTGTATAGTATGATGTATCGATCTACTTTCATTATCTTTGCATGCAGACAGTCAGTTGCTCCGACACCAGATCTTTAATCATACATCCTTTTCCCACCTCTGTCTTTTGACACAGCAGGGTGTTTGTGAACTCTCGAGTAAGTTATGTTGATTTATTTGTCTATCTTTTCAGTCAGTTCTACACTGTCATAAGGGATTGTAGCCTTATAGTAACTATTGGTACTTGGTAGGATGAGTGCCCCTGCCTCCTTTTTAAAATCTTCAAAAATTGTTTTGGCTGTTTTTAGCCCTTTGCATTTCCATTTTAAATTTAGAATTAGGTCTTTCCTGTTGGTCCAGAGGCTAAAGCTCTGCCCTCCCAATCCTGGGGACCCAGATTTGATCTCTGGTCAGGGAACTAGATCCCACATGCTACAACTAAGTTTGCATGCCACCACAACAAAGATTGAATGTGCCGCAACCAGGAACTGGTGCAGATAAATGAATAAATAGGGTTTGTTTCCTAGGAAAAAGGGAATAGGATGTTCTTGATAGGATTTATTAGGTTAAACATTTCAAAATAAACATTGAATATAAAAAATAAAATTTAGAATAAATAATATTATTTATTTTTATATAAATATGGACATGAGTTTGAGCAAACTCCGGGATTTGGTGATAGACAGGGAGACCTGTCGTGCTGCAGTCCATGGGGTCACAAAGAGTCAGACATGAGTGAGCAACTGAACTGAAATAAAATTTAAAATAAATAAAGTTTATTTTTTCAAGTTCCATATCAAAAAATGGGATTTTTATTTAAATTGCATTATTAATTTAATTAAGCATCTTTATTCATAATGCCTAACACTGGAACTTGCCAGTGTCTCTCAGACCATAAATTGTGGTCTGTTCATACTTTGGAGTATTGCTCAGCAATAAAAAGGAACAATCTACTGTTACACAGACACACACACACACAGTAACATGGATGAATCTTAAAAACACTATTCTAAATGAAAGAAACCTTGCACAAAAGAACATATACTGTATGATTCCATTTATTTTGCTAGAATAGGCAAAACTAACGTAGGGTGAAACAAACAAGAGTTGTGTCCTTATGGTGGGAAGTACAAGGAAGAACTGATGGGAAGGTTCGGGAGAGAACTGTTTGTAGTGATGATATTACATATCTTAGTAGGGGTTTGGGTTTCATAGTTGTATGCTTTTTAAAAATTTTATTGAATGATTTGTACATTTTATTATATGTAGATTTTATCTCAAAAGAAAAAACTTACAAATATTGAACTCTAGCTCATGATACTTCTACTGAAGTAAATAGTGGGATCATACTGTAGTTTACTTTGAAATGCATTTAAAAAAACCCAATATAGGTTGATGAATGGGTAGGAAGATGGATAGATGCATATAATAAAATATTAATAGTAGAATCTAGGTGGTAGATAGGTGAATGTTCACTATAAAATTCTTTGAACTTTGCTGTATATTTTAAAGTTTTTAAAAAATATATTTGAAACTTCTAATATAATAATAATAAAAATGTTGGACTCACAGAACTCAGTAACATAATAGCAACCTGATTAAAAAATGGACAAAGGACTTGAGTAGACATCTTCCTAAAGAAGGCACACAAAGTGGTCAATAAGTGTATGAAAAGATGCTCAGCATCACTCATCATCAGGGAAATGCAAGTCAAAACCACGATGAGATACTGCCTCACACCTGTTAAGATGGCTGTTAAGAAAATAAAAAAATAAGTATTGGCATGGATATGGAGAAATGGGAACCCTTATATGTTGTTGGTAGGAATGTAAAATGATACAGCCCCTATAGAAAACAGTATGAAGGTCCTCCCTCCAAATTAAAGATAGAATTACCATATCATCCAGTTCTTCCTATGGATGTTTATTCAAAAGAATTGACATCAGGATCTCGTGGAGGTATTGGCACTGCTGTGTTCACTGAAGCATTATTCACAGTAGTCAAGATGTGGAAACAATCTAAATTTCCATTGACAGATGAATGTGTGTTAGTCACTCAGTCGTGTCTGACTCTTTGTGACCCCATGGCCTGTAGCCCACCAGGCTCCCCTGTCCATAGAATTCTTCAGGCAAGAGCACTGGAGTGGGTTGCCATTCCCTTCTCCAGATGAATATAGATAAAGAAAATGTGGTATGTATGTATGGAATATTATTTAGCTTTTTTTTTTTTTTTAAAAAAAAGGAAATCCTACCATATATGACAATGTGGATGAACCTTGAGGGCACTATGTTAAATAACATATACCAGGTCAAAAAGACAGGTACTGCATGATTTACTTATATGAAGTATCATATTCAAGCTCTTATTCTACTCTGCATACAGTAGAATGGTGTTTGCCAGGGGCTGGGGTGTGGAAATGGGGAGTTGCCATTAAAGAATATAAAGTTTCAGTCATCTTCAGTCAAGATGAATAGTTCTAGAGATCTGCTCTACAACATTGTGTCTATATTTAACAGTACTATATTGTACACTTAAAGTTTGTTGAGACAGTCGATCTCATATGTTGTGTCATTACCACAATTTAAAAACTTAAATGTTAGAAAAATATGCATCAGTAATATTTTTTCTTCTACCAGCTGTTTATAATGGAAAGGAAAGTAAAAGGCAATACTTTATTTCTTGCTTATTTTGGGGCTCTTTGAGTTCAGTTCAGTTCAGTCGCTCAGTCGTGTCCGACTCTTTGCAACCCCGTGAACTGCAGCATGCCAGGCCTCCCTGTCCATCACCAACTCCCAGAGTTCAGCCAAACTCATGTCCATCGAGTTGGTGATGCCATCCAGCCATCTCATCCTCTGTCGTCCCCTTCTCCTCCTGCCCCGAATCCCTCCCAGCATCAGAGTCTTTTCCAATGAGTCAACTCTTCCCATGAGGTGGCCAAAGTATTGGAGTTTCAGCTTTAGCATCAGTCCTTCCAAAGAACACCCAGGACTGATCTCCTTCAGAATGGACTGGTTGGATCTCCTTGCAGTCCAAGGGACTCTCAAGAGTTGTCTTTAGAGAGGTTTTATTTAAGTCAGACTGAGTATACTACTAAATAACATGTAGAGAGGCTCATCTAGAGTTTCAGGGAGGCCTGTTGTAGTTGAGCCATTTATAGAACATATATGCCAGGATGAATGTGAGCACTTAAACCTGATTTTCATTTAAACCTTTTAGGGGGTTCACAAATAAAGATAAAGATGGATTGTCTGTTTTAAAAATAAAAGGACTGCCATTGATATGTTGAGATTGGGTAAATCAGAGACTAATAATTCCTTAAGGCCTACCCTTTGTTTTAGTCATTAGTTTCAGGGCAAACCAGACCAAATTTTATTAACATTTCCCCTTTAGAGTGGGACAGTTTTTATTCCTTTGCTTCCGGGATGCTTTCATCAACATGACCTTGTGGTTAACAGTTCCATTTAGGGTATAATTCTCAGATATATAAGAAAAAATTTTCCACTTAAGATGGTATTCTTCTAGATATTCCTCTTATATGTGGTGGTGCTGGTAGGGTTGGGGTTCCAAATATGAGTGATTATCTCTGACTTTCTAAGTTGTCAGTGCCTTGTAACAGAAAGAGGGGCACAGGAATGGAAATGAAATTTGAAATCTGTAACTTTTTTTGTCTTGGCAAGCTCTTCCTCTCAGTGGTGCTATTTCATCTAGCATCTTTGAGAACAGTATGAGTATGCTGATAAAACAAAAAACATTATATAAAATTCAAGCTAGTATGTGGTGGGGAGGTATAAGTCATTAACTTTTAAGAAATCTTCTTTGTAAGTTTTAATGGTAAATTAAAATATGATCCATGTTGAACAGGAGTGAAGTATATTGATGGTATCAGTAATATTCTATACTTACTGATAACATACTAGGAAATAAGTGCTACTTTTTTGTGCATCTAATTGTTTTCTGCTTGGTGCAGTTAACAGACTCTGCCTGGTCTCAGCACATATGTTATTGTTTCAGGTCCTGTGGGAATGGCTGCTGCTGCTGCTGTGGCAACAGGAAAGAAACGGAAACGTCCTCATGTGTTTGAATCTAATCCATCTATCCGGAAGAGACAGCAAACACGTTTGCTTAGGTGAGGGCTTCCTTACCCATACTGTTGCTGTTCCTCAAATACTTTATGGTATGGATGACAGAATATATCTTATTAGATTCATTAGGGGATGTGCTGTGCTGTGCTTAGTCACTCAGCCATGTCCTACCAGGCTCCTCTGTCCATGGGGATTCTCCAGGCATGAACACTGGAGTGGGTTGCCATGCCCTCCTCCAGAGGCTCTTCCTAACCAGGGATCAAACCCAGGTCTCTCCAATTGCAGGCGGATTCTTTACTGTCTCAGCCACTGGGGAAACCCAAGAATACTGGAAAGGAGAGCCTACCCCTTCTCGAAGGGGATCTTTCTGACCCAGGAATTGAACCCGGTTTCCTGCATTGCAGGCAGATTCTTCACAAGCTGAGCTACCAGGGAAACCCTTCATCAAGGGATACCAAATTAAATTCTTTCATGACAGAATTAGACTCTAAAGTACTCTAAACAAAAAAAAAATGAAACTATAACTATTGATTAACAGATGTATGTTGTTGTTTAGTTGCTGGGTCTTATTAGCCTCTTTTGCAACTCCGTGAACTGCAGCCCACCAGGCCCCTCTGTCCATGGGATTTCCTTAGGCAGGAATTCTGGAGTAGGTTGCTATTTCCTTCTCTAGCGTATCTTCCTGACCCAGGAATTGAACCCACATCTCCTGCATTGGAAGATTCTTTACCACTGAGCCACCAGGGAAGCCCTAACTTCCCCATATAGATGTATAGAATTATATTATTTCATTCAGAGAAAATTTATTAATATATGCCTGCCATGTGCCAGGTATTGTTCTGGGCCTTGGGAACCTAACAGCTAACAAGATAAATTAAAGAGCTTATATTCTAGTGGAGGGAATAAGAAATATATGATACATCAGATGATGAAAAGTAAAAAAAAAAGCAAAGTAAAGAAACTAGAAAGAGGATTGGGAGGGATATGGTAGTTTTTGTTTTTCTATAGAAGTGATCTTCGTTAAGGTAACCTTTGAACAGAGACCTGAAGTAATTTTAAGGGAAACCATGTTGATATCTACAGGAAGAACTTTTGGGGCTGACGGGTAGTAAAAACAAAGGTTCTGAAGTGGGAAGGCATGTCTTAGGTATGTTTGAGGAGCAGCTAGAGAAAGAATGAGAAGAGATGTGGTTATAATAGTAGTGGAAAGCCATGCCATGGCATCTTCTGGTCCAGTCTAAGGGCTTTGACTCTTACCCTAAGTGACATAGGAAGTCAATGAAGACTTTTGATTAAAACAATGATATGATCTAACATATTTTAAAAGTATCACTCAGGCTACTGTGTTGAGAATACACTCTCAGGGTACAAGAATGAAAGCAAGGCTGAAGATAGAAGCACACAGGTAGCCTTTGAAGCAGACTAGGGAATGAGTGATCCACACAGTCGAAGGCTTTGGCATATAGTCAATAAAGCAGAAATAGATGTTTTTCTGAAACTCTCTTGCTTTTTCGATGATCCAGCGGATGTTGGCAATTTGATCTCTGGTTCCTCTGCCTTTTCTAAAAGCAGCCTGAACATCTGGAAGTTCACGGTTCACGTATTGCTGAAGCCTGGCTTGGAGAATTTTAAGCATCATTTTACTAGCGTGTGAGATGAGTGCAACTGTGCGGTAGTTTGAGCATTCTTTGGCATTGCCTTTCGTTGGGATTGGAATGAAAACTGACCTTTTCCAGTCCTGTGGCCACTGCTGAGTTTTCCAAATTTGCTGGCATACTGAGTGCAGCACTTTCACAGCATCATCTTTCAGGATTTGAAAGAGCTCAACTGGAATTCCATCACCTCCACTAGCTTTGTTCATAGTGATGCTCTCTAAGGCCCTCTTGACTTCACATTCCAGGATGTGTGGCTCTAGGTGAGTGATCACACGGTCGTGATTGTCTGGGTCGTGAAGCTGTTTTTTGTACAGTTCTTCTGAGTATTATTGCCACCTCTTCTTAATATCTTCTGCTTCTGTTAGGTCCATACCATTTCTGTCCTTTATCGAGCCCATCTTTGCATGAAATGTTCCCTTAGTATCTCTGATTTTTTTGACGAGATCTCTAGTCTTTCCCATTCTGTTGTTTTCCTCTATTTCTTTGCATTGATCGCTGAGGAAGGCTTTCTTACCTCTCCTTGCTATTCTTTGGAACTCTGCATTCAGATGGGAATATCTTTCCTTTTCTCTTTAGCTTTTCACTTCTCTTCTTTTCACAGCTATTTGTAAGGCCTCCTCAGACAGCCATTTTGCTTTTTTGCATTTCTTTTCCACGGGGATGGTCTTGATCCCTGTCTCCTGTACAGTGTCACGAACCTCCATTCATAGTTCATCAGGCACTCTGTCTGTCAGATCTAGTCCCTTAAATCTACTTCTCACTTCCACTGTATAATCATAAGGGATTTGATTTAGGTCATACCTGAATGGTCTAGCGGTTTTCCATACTTTCTTCAATTTTAGTCCGAATTTGGCAATAAGGAGTTCATGATCTGAGCCACAGTCAGCTCCTGGTCTTGTTTTTGCTGACTGTATAGAGCTTCTCCATCTTTGGCTGCAAAGAATATAATCAGTCTGATTTCGGTGTTGACCGTCTGGTGATGTCCATGTGTAGAGTCTTCTCAACAACACAAGAGAAGACTCTACACATGGACGAGGGTGTTTGCTATGACCAGTGCGTTCTCTTGGCAGAACTCTATTAGCCTTTGCCCTGCTTCATTCTGTACTCCAAGGCCAAATCTGCCCGTTACTCCAGGTGTTTCTTGACTTCCTACTTTTGCATTCCAGTCCTCTATAATGAAAAGGACATCTTTTTTGGGTGTTAGTTCTAGAAGGTCTTGTAGGTCTTCACAGAACTGTTCATAGTACCATTTCTTCATAGAACTTTTTCATAGTACCACATCTTGAATAACAATTCTGTTTACAAAATCATTAATTCCTTCTACATGTTTACTTACTGTACATCTTTCTCAGATGAAGTTTCTTTTCTTTCTTGTATATATAGAAAAAAAATCAAGGCAATAAACATCTTTTTAAGCATCTGTTTAGATCATAATTTTTAAGGCTATTTAAAATTTGTTTTTAAATAGTTTGCAGATTAAGTTGTTCTCTTAAGTGTTTTTGTATACATATAAGTGATTGGCTTTGCTGTATAGCAGAAACTAACACAACATTGTAAAACTACTACAGTAAAAGGTATTTTTAAATTTCCATGTGGCTGAAAATTTGTCAATCTTTCTTATAGTAACTTCTAAGTTTTTTATTCTTTAATCAAAAATATGACCTGTGTAATTTTTGACCTTGTACAATTTATTAAAATTTACTTTGGGACCTAATAATAACACACAATCGATTCTTATAATCCATTCATGTAATTTTTCAAATATGGTATATTCTCCCTTAGTATGGTATCAATGTTAATATATCTACCTTTTATATTAACATTCTATTCTTCAGGTATCTAAATTCTTATTTGTATTTTTCTTCCTTGAGTGAAAAGATATTAAAGACTCCTACTACCACTGTGGTTTCTATTTTTTTTCCTCCCATTACTAATTTTTTATCTATATTCTTTGCTTTAATGTTGAGACATAAAAGGTTCATTATAAATTTATACTGTTTATCAATACTAAAGGACCAATGGTCCTCAGTTGAGACTCATTTGTCTTGAGAATTTGGCTTTGTCTGATATTAATGCTGTGATCCATGATTTATTTTTGTAGGGATTTGTCTGACATTTGCTTTGCTTATTGTTTTGCTTTTAAAATTTTAATATCCCAGTTCACCAGCCCCAAGCATCCTGTATCATGCATTGATATTAAAAAAAAAAAAAAGATGAAAGTAATAAAACAAAAAAAAAATTTCACAGCTTTATTGAAATATAATTAATATGCCATACATATTAGCTTCCTATGGCTGCCATAAAGTATTACAAACTTGGTGGCTTCTATCAACAGAAATTCATTCTGTTAGTTTCATGGGCCCAAGTTGTTGGCAGGGCTGGTTTTCTGGAAGCTCTAGGGGAGGTACCATTTTCTCATCCTGCCTAGCTGCTGTTGAGCACATACTGCTTTGTTTCTGACCCGTTCCTTGCACCCCACCTCTTGCTTCCACTGACACATCTCCACCTTCTATGTCAATCTCCTTTTGGCTCCCTCTTACATAAAGACACTGTGATTAGATTTAGGGCCTACCTGGATAATCCAAGGTGATGTCCCCATCTCAAAAATCTTTAACTTAACCAGACCTGCAAAATCTTTTTCGTCTTATAAAGATTTGGATCTGTGTATCTTTGGAGGCCATTCATTATTCAGCCCACCATACATACCATACATAACATACAATTCACCCATTTGAAGTGTATAATTTACTTTTAAGTATTTGCAGAGTCACATAAGCATCATTATAAACTATCCCCCATGAAAGAAACTCCAAACCCACTAGCTGTCACTTGCCATTCCTCCATCCCCCCCTTCTCAAACCTGGCAACCACTAACCTACTTTCTGTCTCCTGAGATTTGACTACTCCAGATACTGCCCATAAGTGAAATCATACAATATGTGCCCTCTTAGGAATGGATTCTTCCACTTAGCTCAATGCTTTCAAGGTTCATCCATGTTGTAACATTTATCAGTAGTTCATTCCTTTTCATTGCTAAGTAATACTACACTGGATTAACATTTGGATTATTTCCACTTTGTGGCTATTATGAATAATGCTTCTACGAACACAGTACATTGGTTTTTACATGTAAGTTTTGTTGCTATGGATACTACGTGTATAAGCTTTATTCTCAGCTCTTCTGGGTAAATGTAGGAATAGAACCGTTGGGTCATATAGTAACTGTTCTTTTGATATTTTGAGAAATTACCAAATTGTTTTCCAAATCAGCTGCATCATTTTACATCTCTAACTGCAATGTATGGGGGTTCCCATTTCTTCATTTCCCCATCAACATTTATTATTGTCCATCTTTTAAATTATATTCATCATAGTGGGCATGAAGTATCTCTTTGTAGTTCTGATTTTCATTTCTCTAATGATTAAGAGTTATTTATCAAATGCTTATGTGCTTGCTGGTCATTTCTATATCTTCTTCAGGAAAATATTTATTCAGATTCTTTGCCATTTTAAATTCTGTTAATTAATCATCTTTTTTTCTTTTTTTGGCCATGCTGCGTGGCTTGCCGGGTCTTCATTCCCTGACCAGAGACTGAACCTATGCCTGCTGCAGAAGAAGCACAAAGTCCTCTCCACTGAACACCAGGGCATTCCTGGATTAACTGTCTTGTCACTGCTGAGTTATAAGGGTTCCTTATATATTCTGGATACAAATTTGTATCAGATATATTTTGCCAATATTTTTTTATTTCCCATTCTGTAGATTATCTTTTCATTTTCTTGACAGTATCATTTGCAGCTACTTTAAACATTTGTGAGTCACTGTAAGTATGTCACATAAATTGAATAGAATTCGGTTTTGATTTGGATTGTTTCTGCTCCAATCTAAAATAAAATCTTTAACAATAATATAAATATAATATTTATATTATGGTTTATAACAGAATTAACTGGTCTCACTTCCATTACTTTGTTAGTCAGGTATCATTTTGAACTAGGAAACCATCTACCACACTCCTCTCAGGAAAGGTCTTAATATGCATCCTATTCTAGGGACTCAGGAATCTGAGGAAAAACTCAAAACAAACTCAAAAATGTTAAGAAAGAATCACAACATATGTGTATGGGAAAAAAAATACAATAAACAAAATCTCAACTGATTACTAATTTTGAACTCTTGAAATACTATGTTTAATATGGGAGAAAATCTAATAAATTCATTTTAAGCTCAGAAATTTTATCCTAGTAAAAGTAAAATGCAATTTAATTCTGGACAGATCATTATTCTACTAATGATTTAATGTTTAATGATTTAAAGTTACTTTTCCAAAGAAAGAACAGTTCACATAGTAAAAGTATCCAAGAGTGAAATACTATTTTTATAAAGTTAGCTACAGATAGGGATATAATCAAAATATTCAACTATATTTTAACATTGAAGGATTAAATCAATTATTTGAAGAAATAAAAAGGATTATTTTAAATAATCAATTCAGATCAATTCAGATATCAGTGATCAGTAAAATGCTCCCAGGTTTGCCTCAGGAAGTTCACATCTTGAGAAAGTATCATTTTGTTTCAGCAATTTTCCTACAAAATCTTGCATGGTTTCTTAAGGAATACAACATCTTTTTTTTCCATCGCATCTGATGAGGTAAAATAGCTTGTTATGAAAAGGAAAAACAGAAATGACCCATTTTACTTTGATTGGCATAAAGGAGTTTGAAAACCAGTCTCAATTCCCACCCCTGGATGAAAGGAAGATAAAATAACTATTGTGCTAGACAAAGGATCAAAAGAATGTGAACAACAACTCACAGAAAGCAAAGGGTATCTGAGAACACACAGTTTTCTTACCACATTCTCCAAAGGAGCTGCACCGAACACTTTAAAGACAGGGTTGGGTTTGGAGGGAGAGATACAAAGGACAATAGCTTGCTGTCCCACTCGAGTAGTATATTCATCTAGTGTGGCTCGAAGTTTCCTGAATTAGAGACCAAAAAGACAGAAATTACGTGACACAGACACAAGATTTCCTTTGACTTGAGACAATTTATTCTAATTAGGTATGTCTTCTTTTACCTGAATTGAGAAAAGGGTATGTGTGAGGTTTAATAGCCTGTTAGGCAAAAATATGTACATCCCTTTGTCCTAAAGACCTGTGACTAGCTCACTGACGTAAGAGTCTACCCTAGGCTACCTCAGGACACAGCTGTGACACAACGTTGAATACAGACAGTATCATACTTCCTGATCTCAGCACCAAAAGTGTGCTGCTTATAATAATAAAGATTAATACTGAGATGTCCTCCTATAGACTTTACTATATCATCTCCATGCTTACTGAAGGGGCCTAAAATGAACTGCTTCTGATTTCTTTGACTGATATCATCATTGTTTATGTCTTGCTCCGATGCTCAGTCATGTCCAACTCCTTGCAACCCTATGGACTACAGCCTGCCAGGCTCCTCAGTCCATGGGATTCTCTCAGCAAGAAAACTGGAGTGGCGTGCTATTTCCTCCTTCAGGCAATCTCCCTGACCCAGGGATTGAACCTGCATCTCTTGCGTCTCCTGTATTAGCAGGCCGATTCTTTACCACTGGGCACCTGGGAAGCCTATTTATATCTTATTACTTCAAAATGTTGTCATGTTGTCATTTCCAGATTTTCATTGTGATATAAATAATAATTCTTCGTCCTGAAGTATTTTACAAATGAGGATGGAGTAAAAGAGCATTTTCAAATATATCAGCACTGGATTAAACAGAAACACTGTCCTTTCCTTCTGGAAATTATGGGAGATTATTTTAAAGTTCTACATCCCATAATTCTTCTGTGAACACAGTCTACCCTGTCAAGGGACTGATGAGTCATGTCAATTCGAACAAAGCAAAGCCAACAAATCAAAAGAAAGTTTTCCATCTTTCTCCAAAAGCACTGTCTATGCCCCTTTTAGAAAAGATGGCTCTATAAATATACTCAATTCCTCCTGCCTGTACTATCAGTAAGGGTAGTAAGATTTATCATTAAAGGAAAGGAAACTTTTTTGCCCATCTAGTGGTATATAACCTCTGTGCTGAAAACTACCATTAAGTATTTTCTGGATTTTCCATTCAGTTTCTTGTAATCTTATGTTCTTAATATAGACTATATTTTCTAACTTTTGTCCATATATCATTTACAAGTGCTGGTACTCCATTTGGATTCAACATTCCAATAAACATCTTAACAATTTGAATACATAAAATATTACAAGAAGAAACTTCTGAAACATTTTATAGACAATTTTATTATACATGAATGCATGTTGAGCAGCCTGTCAAAATATGAAGTCCTCCATGTACCACAGATGTGTAATAATCTTTCTTTGCAACCTACAAACTATTCAGGAGAAATAAAAACAAGTGAAAGAAGTGGAAGTGAAGTTGCTCAGTGGTGTCCGACTCTTTGTGACCACATGGACTGTAGCCTACCAGGCTTCTCTATCCATGGGATTTTCCAGGCAAGAATACTGGAGTGGATTGCCATTTCCTCCTCCAGGGGATCTTCCCAACCCAGAGATTGAACCTAGGTCTCCCAGTTTGCAGGCCGACACTTTACCATCTGAGCCACCAGGGAAGCCAAGTAAAGGACCACATACCAAAGAAGAAATCCAGTGGCGTTCCTTGAAAAAATGATAAGAAAATACATTCACTGTCTCCAATTCCTCTCTTCCCATTCTCTCCTGAAGACCCTTTAATCCTTTCATCCTTACTACTCCTCTGAAAACACATTATCAAGTTCAATCATGATCTCAATGTTGCTAAATTTAATGGTCAATTTGCATCTTAGTCAACCTGTCAGCACCATCTGATAGTACTGATCACAAGTCCTCCTTCTTGAAACAATTTTTGCACTTGATTCACTGGTCGCTTCTTAAACTCTCTAATAGTTCCTTTCCTTTCTTTAACCCCTAAGGGGTAAAGTGCTTCAGTCCACACACATTCCCTCAGTTCAGTTCAGTCACTCAGTCATGTCCGACTCTTTGCAACCCCATGAATCTCAGCACACCAGGCCTCCCTGTCCATCACCATCTCCCGGAGTTCATGCAAACTCATGTCCATCAAGTCAGAGATGCCATCCAACCATCTCATCCTCTGTCGTCCCCTTCTCCTCCTGCCCCCAAGCCCTCCCAGTATCAGGGTCTTTTCCAGTGAGTCAACTCTTCTCATGAGGTGGCCAAAGTTTTGGAGTTTCAGCTTTAGCATGTCCTTCCAATGAACACCAAGGACTGATCTCCTTTAGGATGGACAGGCTGGACCTCCTTGCAGTCTAAGGGACTCTCAAGAGTCTTCTCCAACACCACAGTTCAAAAGCATCAATTCTTCAGCATTCAGCTTTCTTCACAGTCCAGCTCTCACATCCATACATGACCACTGGAAAAACAATAGCCTTGACTAGATGGACCTTGGTTGGCAAAGTAATGTCTCTGCTTTTCAATAGGCTGTCTAGGTTGGTCATAAATTTTCTTTCAAAGAGTAATGCAATCATCATCTTCAGTGATTTTTGGAGCCCCCCAAAATAAAGTCTGACACTGTTTCCACTGTTTCCCCATCTATTTGCCATGAAGTGATGGGACCAGATGCCATGATCTTAGTTTTCTGAATGTTGAGCTTTAAGCCAACTTTTTCACTCTCCTCTTTCACTTTCATCAAGAGGCTTTTTAGCTCCACTTCACTTTCTGCCATAAGGGTGGTGGGACCTGCTATCTGAGGTTATTGATATTTCTCCTGGCAATCTTGACTCCAACTTGTGCTTCTTCCAGCCCAACGTTTCTCATGATGTACTCTGCAAGTAAGTTAAATAAGCAGGGTGACAATATACAGCATTGACGTACTCCTTTTCCTATTTGGAACCAGTCTGTTGTTCCATGTCCAGTTCTAACTGTTGCTTCCTGACCTGCATATAGGTTTCTCAGGAGGCTCCCTTAAAAGAAATGGAGTAGCCATCATGGTCAACAAAAAGAGTCTGAAATGCAGTACTTGGATGCAATCTCAAAAACAACAGAATGATCTCTGTTCATTTCTAAGGCAAACCATTCAATATCACGGTAATCCAAGCCTATGCTCCAACCAGTAATGCTGAAGAAGCTGAAGTTGAATGGTTCTATGAAGACCTACAAGACCTTTTAGAACTAACACCCAAAAAAGATGTCCTTTTCATTATAGGGGACTGGAATGCAAAAGTAGGAAGTCAAGAAACACCTGGAGTAACGGGCAGATTTGGCCTTGGAGTACAGAATGAAGCAGGGCAAAGGCTAATAGAGTTCTGCCAAGAGAACGCACTGGTCATAGCAAACACCCTCGTCCATGTGTAGAGTCTTCTCTTGTGTTGTTGAGAAGACTCTACACATGGACATCACCAGACGGTCAACACCGAAATCAGACTGATTATATTCTTTGCAGCCAAAGATGGAGAAGCTCTATACAGTCAGCAAAAACAAGACCAGGAGCTGACTGTGGCTCAGATCATGAACTCCTTATTGCCAAATTCGGACTAAAATTGAAGAAAGTATGGAAAACCGCTAGACCATTCAGGTATGACCTAAATCAAATCCCTTATGATTATACAGTGGAAGTGAGAAGTAGATTTAAGGGACTAGATCTGACAGACAGAGTGCCTGATGAACTATGAATGGAGGTTCGTGACACTGTACAGGAGACAGGGATCAAGACCATCCCCGTGGAAAAGAAATGCAAAAAAGCAAAATGGCTGTCTGAGGAGGCCTTACAAATAGCTGTGAAAAGAAGAGAAGCGAAAAGCTAAAGAGAAAAGGAAAGATATTCCCATCTGAATGCAGAGTTCCAAAGAATAGCAAGGAGAGGTAAGAAAGCCTTCCTCAGCGATCAATGCAAAGAAATAGAGGAAAACAACAGAATGGGAAAGACTAGAGATCTCGTCAAAAAAATCAGAGATACTAAGGGAACATTTCATGCAAAGATGGGCTCGATAAAGGACAGAAATGGTATGGACCTAACAGAAGCAGAAGATATTAAGAAGAGGTGGCAACAATACTCAGAAGAACTGTACAAAAAACAGCTTCACGACCCAGACAATCACGACCGTGTGATCACTCACCTAGAGCCACACATCCTGGAATGTGAAGTCAAGAGGGCCTTAGAGAGCATCACTATGAACAAAGCTAGTGGAGGTGATGGAATTCCAGTTGAGCTCTTTCAAATCCTGAAAGATGATGCTGTGAAAGTGCTGCACTCAGTATGCCAGCAAATTTGGAAAACTCAGCAGTGGCCACAGGACTGGAAAAGGTCAGTTTTCATTCCAATCCCAACGAAAGGCAATGCCAAAGAATGCTCAAACTACCGCACAGTTGCACTCATCTCACACGCTAGTAAAATGATGCTTAAAATTCTCCAAGCCAGGCTTCAGCAATACGTGAACCGTGAACTTCCAGATGTTCAGGCTGCTTTTAGAAAAGGCAGAGGAACCAGAGATCAAATTGCCAACATCCGCTGGATCATGGAAAAAGCAGGAGAGTTCCAGAAAAACATCTATTTCTGCTTTATTGACTATGCCAAAGCCTTTGACTGTGTGGATCACAATAAACTGTGGAAAATTCTGAAAGAGATGGGAATACCAGACCACCTGACCTGCCTCTTGAGAAACCTGTATGCAGGTCAGGAAGCAACAGTTAGAACTGGACATGGAACAACACACTGGTTCCAAACAGGAAAAGGAGTATGTCAAGGCTGTATGTTGTCACCCTGCTTATTTAACTTATATGCAGAGTATATCATGAGAAATGCTGGACTGGAGGAAGCACAGGCTGGAATCAAGATTGCCGGGAGAAATATCAAAAACCTCAGATATGCAGATGATACCACCCTTATGGCAGAAAGTGAAGAAAAAGTAAAGAGCCTCTTGATGAAGGTGAAAGAGGAGAGTGAAAAAGTTGGCTTAAAGCTCAACATTCAGAAAACGAATATCATGGCATCTGGTCCCATCACTTCATGGCAAATAGATGGGGAAACAGTGGAAACAGTGTCAGACTTTATTTTTGGGGGCTCCAAAATCACTGCAGATGATGATTGCAGCCATGACATTAAAAGATGCTTACTCCTTGGAAGGAAAGTTATGACCAACCTAGACAGCCTATTGAAAAGCAGAGACATTACTTTGTCAACAAAGGTCCATCTAGTCAAGGCTACGGTTTTTCCAGTGGTCACGTATGGATGTGAGAGTTGGACTATAAAGAAAGCTGAGCACCAAAGAATTGATGCTTTTGAACTGTGGTGTTGGAGAAGACTCTGGAGAGTCCCTTGGACTGCAAGGAGATCAACCGGTCCATCCTAAAGGAGATCAGTCCTGGGTGTTCATTGGAAGGACTGATGCTGAAGCTGAAACTCCAGTACTTTGGCCACCTGATGCGAAGAGCTGACTCATTTGAAAAGACCCTGATGCTGGGAAGGATTGAGGGCAGGAGGAGAAGGGGACGACAGGGGATGAGATGGTTGAATGGCATCACCGACTCAATGGACATGGGTTTCGGTGGACTCCTGGAGTTGTTGATGGACATGAAGGCCTGGCGTGCTACAGTTCATGGGGTCACAAAGAGTCGGACATGACTGAGCTACTGAGCTGAACTATGAAAAATCTAATGAAATATATAAATGAGCATACTAATTGAGAAAAAGGATGAGGAAAACAAATACACAGTCTTAGAAGTGAGATGAGTTATAGATGCAGATAAAAAATAGATTGAACATGTAAGGAAGTGCTATGCGTTAATTCTCTTCTTTTAAATTAAAAACCTCAACCAAGTGGATAATTTAATTAAAAAATAACCAAAATATATCCAAACCAGTAAGACATAAACACATACAAAATTGAAAAAGTAATTAAACCATATCTCTCAAAGGGATACTACACTCTTGATTATTTCGAGTGACTTTTGTTAAACCTTCAAAGTATAGAATATTCCTTAATCGTATATATATATTGGTATACAGGGTGGTATTAAAGAATCAGAGCTCATATTTACTGTAATCAGTTATACAGTATACTCTGCATAATCTCATATTAGTAACAGTAAAAAATTATTTGAGTTTTATAATAATGTCTAACATTTACTGAATTCTGTGTTCTAGGTTATAAATTATAAGCACTTTTCATGTATTATCTCATTAAATAATATTAAAACTGTGGTATTTGCATTTTGTCCTCCTGCCTGAAGCTGTCATTAACCTTTCTTCTTGCTCTTTTTTCTGGAGGCTGCTGGGAACTCTGAAAGATTTAAATTCCATAGAGCTGTTCATCTTTGGAATATGGATTTCAGACTCAAAATTATCAGTTTTTTACAAATTTGTCAAAGGAGAATTGAAAATTTTACTGGGCCCTGTAATAGATGGTATTGAAGCTTTTCTTATGTTTTCCAGGTTCTCATTTATTTCTTCATATTACATCCTTGCCCGCAATTGGAATGTAAGTTTTAGATAGGTTAATTGAATCATGCACATAGGTTGGTGTTAATGTATATAGCTAAAAAATTCGCTTTGGTGAAAACTGTGTTTAAGTTTTGATTTTGTGAGTGATTTCCCACACTGATTTTTCCTTTATGTGGCTCAGTGTCCTTATGTGTGAAATAAAGATAATAGCAACCTCACTGAGGAGAAATAGAAATTAAAGTTTATTATCTTTCTCCTATATGTAGTCTTTATGAAGAACTGACACGAAAGGAATTGAACCTTGAAATCTCAAAAGAGTTGGATGAAATTCTTATCTCATACTTTGTATCTAATGGGAATTGGTAAATGGTAGATTTTTAAGTTGTTGAGTTGTAAGAACACTCTCTTTATGACTTACTGCCATTTCACATACCTTAATGAGCTTTGTAGGAATAGACCTAGGAATCACAGTCACAGAAGCAAGACGTAGCTCAGGGGTTGTCACAGCTTCCTTCTGCCTTCGTTTAATTCCACCTTCCCAGTAGATAAGTGGACTCTGGAGTTGGTCATGATTTCTTGTTCTAAGTCATTCACTTATTTAGATAAGTTTTTAAAAGATGGCTTTAGGTTACCTGAAACATGGAAGCATATTTAAAAAGTAATAAAGTAAGGGACTTCCCTGATGGTCCAGTGGTTAAGAATCCGAGCTCCGATGCAGAAGGCATGGGTTAGATCCTTGGTTGGGGAACTAAGATCCCATATGCCACATGACACAGGCAATAATAATAATAATATAAAAAGTAATAAAGTAAAAGCCCTGTTGCTTGTTTATTAAGTTATGCAACAAATGGTTAAGACTGTTAGATATAAAGTATGAGGTAAGAATTCCATCCAGGTCTTTTGAGATTTCAAGGTTGAAAACAAGGGACCCAAGAGGTTAGGAAAGAAGAGATCTGGACTGAGGCAGGAGAGGAAAGAGGCTGACATTGGGACTGGAGAGAGAAGAGGATGAAGCCGGCAGATTCCATGGGCCACAGCCTGTGGCCTGGCTCTGTGCCAGGTGTGCTTCAGGATCCCTGATCTGAAGGCAGCCCTGTGCTTGGGCATCTCTTTATTATATTCATCAGATGACAATGTATTTTTAATCACAGAGGAGCTCATAGGTAAAAAACAATTTTAAAAATCTTTTTTGAGACCTTCCTGAAGATATTTCTTTTATCCAGAAATGCAAGTATATAGAAGGATTTTGATATCTTATCTGAGATTATTTTTGCAACCTCACTAAAGGCCCATTGACCTTATGGTTGTAGCAGCCAATTCCTAAATCCTCAACAAGCTCATTCTGTGCCCAGAACTCTTAAGTCTCCTATAAATACCCTAAACACTTTGTCGCTGGTAATTATGAGAATGTTTTATCTGTACAGTATATTATCTGTACATGTCTGAATATGGGAAATGTTTCATAATGTATGTTGAAAAAATAAAAGGTCTGGTTCCTGTGCTCAGTGATGTCATAACAATGGTTGTGTGCAACATAGACCAACATAAGTGACACACGATTATTTGAGTCTGTTGGCATTTAAAAGAGTAAAAGAATTAGGACAGGAACACTTGGGAAGTTTTCTCAGAGAAAGTGGGAATTGAGTTGATCTTGAATAGTGGATAGTATTTGGATTAGAAACAGTTAAAGACCCAGAAATAGAAAGTGTGTTAGTCGCTCAGTCGTGTCCAACTCTGCGACCCCATGTACTGAAACATGCCAGGCTCCTCTATCCGTGGGAATTCTCCAGGGAGGAATACTGGTGTGGATTGCCATTTCCTTCTCCACAGAGATAGAAAAGAACTTGTTATATGCAAAAGTTAGTGAGGAGGCTGGCCAGCTAAAGAGGAAGGATGGTGAGCAAAGTTGCCTAGTAGGACTCTGGCTTATACATGGGGAACTCAAGAGGGTGCTTGTTCACATAATCTATAGAGCTGAGCATGCACGGCTGTAGTTGGTGGCCTTGGCAGAGAGTATTGGGAAAGCAAGGAATGATCAGAATGGTTGAAATGCAATCCTGTAAGAAGTGGGGCACTGTAGGACTATTTTTGAGAAAAAAAGATAAACGATCGGAAGTGGCTGAACATAAAGGCTTTGGAGCTACTTAAAAATTAATTTGACTTTCTGCTATATTCCTATATGATTTGGGAATGTTACTTAAGCCTGAGTTTTCTTATCTGCAAAATGGATATAATGGTAGTTTCTTTATAAAACTAGGTGAGAATTAACTGAATAATGTATGCAGTGCTTGACACACAGCAAGTATTCAATAAATGGTATTTGATTATAGCAATCTTTCAGAAATTTTAAATGGCAGCAGTATAAAGAATGAATTGGAGGAGGAGAGCTTGGCAGGCAGACCAACTGAATTTGTTGTTAAGTGGTTTTTAACTTGAATTGTGAAACCAGTTAGTTGGCAGTGACATATTGGTATGAAATGACAAAGGCTTTAGCTGTGGATTTTGGAATAGAAAGTAGAAGTTTCTAAAACAAACCTGTATTTCATCATATCTGTGATACCATGAGTTATAGGATGCACCATTATTTATGTGCCACAAAGAAAGAAAAAACACTGATAAACTTTGACATAGCGCTTACTATCACTTAGAATTTTTATCTTATACTTACTGAAAGAGCTTTTTCAGGCTTACTTAGAGACAGCTTTTGATCATACTGCTTTTATAAATATGTAAAAAGGAAAATGTAAGTGAAATAAATTCCCAATTTCAGAAATTGTTTTTTAGCTATTCCTAAAACTTTTTCACATTCAGAGTCCAATTCCGAATTACTTCCTGTTTCAGAGTCATCATTGTTTGCATGGTTGCGTGTAATATATTGTCTTCCTTACCATCAGGAGCATGGGTGATGCTGCATTTCTGTAAAAAGAGCTCTGCTATTGTCTCTGAGACTTTTTCTCAGCTGTGACAAGTTTGATGCTGGTGCTTTTCGGTCTTACCAGAAAGATCACTGGGGACGTTATCAGACAACAGCCAAGGTTCACATTCCTTTCTGAAATGGTGCTAAATGGTTTGCTGATTGAAAAGGCCTGGGGATTGCAGTTGTGCCTCCATAACAACCGTGTTCGAATATGTGCAGGCCATGACTGCTGTGCCTCATACCACATTGTCTATAGCAATTTTAAGAGGTATCCAAGTTTCCAGAGGAATGACAAATGGCGGGGGGTGGGGGGGATTATCTCAGGACTGATAAATGAGGTTGAATTGAAATGCTAGCTTTATAACTCTATGAAAGTTAGTTAACTTTACTAAGGAAACTTAGAAATACTGTGGTCACAACCTGAAGTTGTAAATTACTCTGAAGGATGTTCTCCCAGCATTTTTTTTTTAATCAAGATATAATTGATAAATTTAGCAAAATGCCTGGATCTGAATTTCTGAAATTCTACTGACCCATAAAATGGCTGAAATTGTTTGAAACTAGCTATTAATGTAATAATAGTAATAAGCTAATGATTTTTTATCTTTGAATGCAAGATGTTTCTGCACAATGAAAGTTTTTATACTATTTTCATTTATTCTTACTATGGGCATATATACATATAATGGTTTAACCTGATACATTAAAGTTCAAAGACTATAACCTAGGCTTACTCAGTTTTTCTGTGGGTTGGTAGTGTAAAAACTCTACTTATGATGTAGAAACCTAGAAATCAGAAAATATATATCCTTAAAGATGTCATGGCAACACAGCTATTTACAATAAATACATTGGCAATAATTTTTGAAACTTTCTCTTTAGAAACCAGGGTAAAACTGAATCTAGAGTAATAATGATTTTATAAGTTTGCACTGTTTTTCTTTCATCACCTTTATTGTTGATCTGTTGGAAATTTCTATAAAAGTTGTACATTGTAGCCAGTAATTCTTACTTTTCCATATGTTCGAGGTAGAGTATGGGGATTTTTCTCTTCTAATCTTTATAATGAGATATTTATAGGGAAGTATATGGTGACTCAGAGTTCTGTTCAGGACTATAACATCATTATAACTTCTGGGTAAACCTCATATTCTCTTACCTTTTTTTCTATGATGATGGCCTGAGCCCTGAAAGCAAGTTAATTTTCTATCCCATCTTGTTACATTTTTATAACTCCATGGCTTCCTTTATTATTCCTAAAGTATCCTCATCCCCAATGGTGTATTTCTTGTAAGTAAGTGAACCCATTGTTGGTGGTGGTAGAATCCAGTGAACTCTCTACATTCTATAGAAGAATGTATACATGTGCAACTTGGTACTGTTCTGTTTTTTGAGAGACTTTCACTGATAGTGGAAAGAATGGAGTCAGAGCAGCAGTATCTGGCTCAGACATGGCCTTGGCAGAGCTACAGAGGCCTCACGGTTTTAAAGATCACCTCTGTCACCAGGGAGTCCCCGACAGAGAGGAAGAGCACTTGACCTGTGGTGCGCTCTCTGGCCCCAGGCCTTACTGATAGTGGCGCCTGTGACACTCAGTATACACTTCTTGTTGTTTTTCTCTGATGCCTCTTGTACAGTTGATCTCCTGTTTGGTAGTCTAGCTTTGTAGGAAAACAGCGGGCATAGCAAAGTTTCAAAGAGGGTGCTTCGAGTTTTAGAGACATAAATCCTCAGTGATCTTGGAAATGATTTTGGTAATTAACTGCCACAGCTGGGTTTTATCGGATGGCCTGGGAAATGCAGAATATGAATACCATTCCTGTTAGATCTGGAACAGGTAATGGGGCCAGCATTTACTGAGAAAATGTGATTTTTAACTGAGGAGCTGTATTTCTAGAAAACTCTTTCCTCTGGCTTCTTTATCCCATTGTTACCTGTAATTTCATCATCTTTTCATTTAATTCTGTACCATGTGATGTCTTTGGGGCCAGCGGATATTTTTATCCACTAGTTGTAGACGTTTGTTCTTAGGGCTCTGCAGTGGTTGAGGGAGTCCAGCCCCACCCACTCCCTGGTTGCTTGGCACCAACCCTCCCTGGTTGTTGGGCATCTTGTTTACTTCTGCCCTTAATTCCCTGCAGGTGCGTAAGTACAAGAGCATGATCCTGGAAGACCTGGAGTCCGCCCTGGCAGAGCACGCCCCTGCGCCACAGGAGGTTAACTCAGAGCTGCCGCCTCTCACTATCGATGGAATTCCAGTCTCTGTAGACAAAATGACCCAGGTAAGGGGCGGAGAGTGAGGAGGAGAAACAGGTGGCACAGGTGTGGGCGGGCCTCACATCGCTTTGTTTAGTTTTGTCCTCAGTGATCCAACATCAGAGTAAGATGCAGGCTGGAGTCTGATAGTGAAACAGTAGCAACCCTGGGAAAGAAAATGTAGGCCAGAAGAATGCCCCCAGCCGAGGGCATGGATGTGGTCTCCTCCTCCTGTTGGCAGTTTTTTCCTTTCAGTTGGGCCTTTGGGTTACTTTTAGCTGAAATTGGTTTGGACAGGAGACTGTCAGAACTTTGATGAATCATAATCAAATGGGGCAAGAGACCTGCAGTCTCTCTTGGGCTGAGCTGTTCCTCTTTCCATATAAATTCTGATTCCACCACACTGATGCCACAGGGGCCTCCCCTCTCCAGGGAATAAGAATGGAAAGCTCGGAAGGACACCCTCCTGGGTCATTGCTTCCCTTCTCTCCCTTTGAGAGGGAAAGTAAAAATGTGCTAATCCTGGTCAATCAACATAACCTCAAGGGTTTTGCTGAGACTGTTCCTTTTGTTTTTTTTAGCTCTAAAAGTGATAGCTTGATCAAGATCAAATGGCTTTTTTTTATAACATATCTTCCTACCTTTTTTCTTTTTTAATACTTCTAGCTTTAAATCCAGTTGTGAGTTTTCTTCTCTTATCTTTGGTGGTTTTTTTTTTTTTTTTTTTTTGGCGTGGCACATGGCATGCAAGATCTCAGTTCCCTGACCAGGTGTTGAACCTGCATCCCTTGCAGTGGAAGCACAGACTCTTAATCACTGGACTGCCAGCAGAGTTCCTTCTTTCTTTATCTTGTTCAGACTTCAGCAGCATTTATCATACTCCTTCCTTCTCGGAACTTTCTTTCAGTTTCGGTACCCTACACTCTCCTGAATATCCTCCTGCCATTCTGCATACTCTCTCTCAGCTCTTCTGCTAGCTCCGCTTCCTCTTCTCACTTGACCAGTATTGTTGTGTCCCAGGGCTCTGTCTGTAGTTTTTCTCCAAGTAATCTCACCCTGTCAGGTGGGCTTTATATCCCATCTATATGCGGTCTATACCCCAGCTTATATCACTAGTAGATTTTCAGTACTAGACAGGCCCAAAACAGAACTTTGATTGCCTCCACTCGCCGCTCCAAATCTGCTCCTCCTAGTACCCTCACATCAGCTAATGGCTTGCACAGTCCATCTGGTTGCTCAGGTCCCTGCATAGGAGTAATTTCCTGTTTTGCCCTCACTACCCACCAACCACATTTAGTTTTTCAGCAAGTCATGTCATTTCACCTCTGAACGTACTCTGAATCTGACCATTCGTCTTGGTCCGCTTTGCCACCCTTGCACAAACCTTTAGCTTCTTGCATGGACTCTTTCAATTGATCAGTTCTGTTGATCTCCTTTCTGTTGTAGTCCATGCTCTACAGAGCCACCAGAGATTGTTTAAAAAACTTAAATCAAGTAATATCACTCTTGTGTCAGCCCTTTAATGGCTCTCCACTACTCCTAGAATTAAATTCAGACACTGCCAAGGCCTGTGAGGCCCTATATAACCAGGCCTCTACCTCATTTCTCATTCTCCGCCTTAGTCACTGTGTTCTGGCCATACTTGTCCTCCTTCTTTCTGTCAAACACCCCAAACTCTTTCACTTTTGCTATTCCCCTACCTGAAACATTATTCTCCCAGACTGTTGCATGATTGACCTTACCTTATTCAAAGTCTAGCTTAGATATCACCTCCTGAGACAAGCCTTTCTTGATTATCCCATCTAATGAAGCTTTCTCTTCACCACCAAGTCACAGACTAATACAGCTCCATTTTACTGTCTTTGCAAGACTTATTACTACCTGAAACTATCTTATTTGTTTCATTTATACTTGTGTATGATCTGTTTCTTCAGCTAGAATTGAGAGCAAGGGCTTAGTTTCTTTCCATTCTTCACCATGGTCCAGTATAGATGATGCTACCTGGCATCAGATAATATCTGTATTCTAAATACGGTTGACGCTGTGTATCCATGATTTCTGCATCTGTGGATTCAACTGGGAAAAAATTGCAGAAAGTTCCAAAAAGCAAAATTTGAATTTGCAGCACTGGTACCTGTTTACACTAGCATGTGCGTTGTATTAGGTATTACAGGTAATATAGAGACAGTTCAAAGTGTACAGCAGGATGTGTGTAGGTTATGTGCAGATCCTGTGCCAGTTTATGTAAGGGACTGGAACATCGTCTAATTTTGGCTATCTGTGGTGGGCTTCTGCAACCAATGCCCCAAAGATACCAAGGGACTGCTATAGTAATAGTATCTGTTCAGTAGATGACCTGAAGGTCAGAACACAGATGAGTCCAGTATCATGGGTAACTGGTTTGCGAAGCTCCTGAGTAGGCATTCATGCAGTGCAGACATTAATGCTGCAGCTCAAGGGGTGGCGCCGTTTTTTTTAGTTGCTGGTCTAAACTAGCAACTTGGCCTGAAGTGATGCAGGATTTTATAAATATAAAGCTAAACTGTAATTTTTTGATTGTTGGATTCCTAGATCTTTCTGTAGATACTTAAAGCATCTCTAGATAATGGTTCAAAAGGAAAACATTACCCAAACTTTTTTCCTGTCACTTCATACCTGCTATTATTAATACGTTGGGCTATTCTGACTGGTTAAAGAGAACATAAGGTGAATTTTACCTGATTAATGTAAAGAATCTACTCTATCTCAGATATAAAGTACATTCAAAGCTGACTAAGCTTCTGATTAAGAGGCTTAATTAATCAGAAGTAAGGAGTAATCATTAAGAAGAAGAAATGTACCATGTTTAAGAAACTCTTCTCCTGCCATGGGAGTGTTTTGCTTCTTTGTCACATTTGGTGTGTTTAGTGGAAATAATCTGAGATTTTTATTATATTAAATCATGGCTACTGATAATTAGGAAAGTTTGCTGATGATCATAGAAGTCAGAGCAGACAGTTTAATTATCATGTTGGGGGTAAAACATTTGAAACTATTTCTTCATTTTTGTGAAATATGTACTCAGGAGAGCTTGGTGCAGTGGTGCATCCAAGGGAAGCTGGTACCAAGTCATAAGTCAGTCTCAGAGGTGCTTTGTTGGAAGCCACATCTTCTTTATGGTTGTACATTCCCTCCATACCCTTCTCACCACTTTATTTTCAAGTGAAAAATAACACATGGCAAACAAAACAAATGGTGAGGAAGAGTGAGCAGAATGATGAAAAACCCAGCTCCCAGCTGAATGGAAATTTCTGAGTATTCCAATCCTGGAGGTGCCCCCCCACAGTTTGTTTGTTTTTTTTTTAAGTTGTATTTTATTTTGTTTCCTCAAATAATTTTTTAATGTAAGACAAATACCTCCCTTAAAAAAAATTTTTTTAACCTATTGATCCTAAAACTATTAAGGGTAGTAAAAGCAGAGTTTAATTTCAAACCAAACCTAGATAGGCAAGGTAATGGGAATATAAAGCATCAGCAATAGAATATACATTGGTAAAATTTTTCCAGAGAGCAGGTCAGCAAAATTTTCAATGTGCATGTCATGCCCTCCAAGTAAGCAAAGATATATGCTCATGGCATTGTTTACAAAAGGAAAATCTGAGAATAATGTGACTGAATAAATTATAGTAGTGGTGTTTACCTGGAAAGAAGAGCAGCTTAGCCCAGAAGAGACAAGAAGTGAATATGCAGTGAAATATTAGATACTAGAAATGATGATTATCTCTCTATCACAGTAGAATAATACTATGGTATATTAAATTAAAAACTGATTATAAAATAGCATTTCTTATATACTGTATAATTTGAGGAGTTTAGGGCTTTATTTCTGTTTGTTTCTACTAGGGGGGCTAGATTTTTCCATTCAGGGAATACAGAATTAATTGATCTCATTTGTTTAAAACATGCACACAAAACTTGCGCATGTGTGTGTGAAATTTTAAAGGTGTATACACCAATATTAACAGTGATTATCACTGTGTGGTGGCATTATGGATGAGTTTCATTGTCTTTGTCTAATAAGCATGAATTACTTTTGTAACCATAGAAACCCAAAATTGAATTTTTTATTTTTATTTTTTTCTTTACCTTTTTTTAATTTTTTAATTTTACTTTACAATTAAGGTTTTATGATGTTTCTGCTTTGTCCAACGATTTTTTTTTTTTTTTAGTGTTCTGGTGAAGATGTCAACTGTTTTTTGTTTTTTTAAAAATTCTCTCCTTTAGCTACTGTGTGTTGGAAAGCACAATACTAATTCTTTATAGGAGTATCTCATTTAATCCTTGCTGCCCAGTGTGAGAGTGTTGATGTATGTATATAATTTCTATTTTATAATCAAGGAAAAAGAGCTCAAATATGATCTGTAACCATAAAGGATAAAGTAGATACCAATTTTGGATACCAAATTAAGTTTAAGTATATACCAATTCTAGAGACCATGATTTCCTTGAAGTGATAAAGTTCCAGATTTGTAAAAGTGCACTAAAATAGAGATGGACTTGGGTTAACCAGACAGCTCAACTAATCATCTTATCTGCACTGAATGCTATGGAGATGACTACTTTAGAAATATAATTCGATATACAACCAAAAATGAGTTCTGAATCATCCAAAGAGAGTAAATTGCATTCAGTATTGTTTCAATGTTATATGTTCCTTTATTTTCATTCTTTAAAAATTAGAAAGTTAGCATAGTTAGTTAAAGTCAGAAGATTAGTCTTTAAGTCCCAGCTCTACTGCACAGTAGCCCCGGTTCCTAGTTTCATCTAATGAAAGTGAGAAAACATATGCATTCCTACCTTAGGGAGCTGGAGGTAGAAAAAATGAGATGTTATATTGAAAAGTACTTCAGAAACTAAGGAATCACACAAAGTATTACTACTAATTAGAAATGCTAGATATATATGTTACCTATATTGAATAACCTGAAGATAACATTTCTCACTCATTTTTCACTTAGAGAAACTTAATGAACCTAGAATTTTGATTTTGCTCAGCAGTGAAGTACAACAGTACAGTTCACAGGGTATTAAAGAACTGAGGCAGAAAGAGAGGAAACAACTTAGGGACTGAAGCAAGCTAGTGACGAATGAATAGAACTTAGACTGGAGTCCATACTGGCAGTGCTTGCCTCTCCCTCTCTGTCTCTCCCCTGACTCCTGTCATTCTCTCTCTCTCTCTTTTTGTGTAAAACTATATTGTGATCACCACTCAGATTGAGCGTTTCAGGTCATCTACACTGAACAGTTACTGTTATAAAGCAATTTCTTGATTTTCTCTGACAATCATCAAAATTGCCTTCTACAACAGATTGAAATTAAGATACTAATAACATAGTATCTTAAATTCTGTGTGAACTGAATGCCCTGATTCTTTTAGGAATTAGCTTATTAGTTTCGGTTTTTGTTGTGTTTTGCTTATTTTTGGTAAAAGTATAATTCTATATGAATAAATAGACTGTTTACCTGAAAAGCTTCTGTTTTTACTGTTATAAATCTATCTTGATTCTGTTATTTTTGTGTTTATCCAGCAAAAACCACACAGCTCTGTAGTAGTTTTAGTGAAAAAATGAAAACGTGAATTTCTAGGCTCCTTTAAGAACAGTGGCTAGACTTTATCCCATTTCTGTCTGCCTCTTTGCATAAGAATTGAAGGAGGTTGAGAAAAGGCTTAGGAGAAGAAATCATTAATTTAATATAGATTCTGCAACCTCTAATTAAATCATCTTTTTCAGAGGTTTTGAAAGCCAGTTTAGCAAAATTTTTTAGGATACTTCAGACCAGAGACCAGAGGATGGCCTAATTGTGCTTTTCAAACTTAGTGTACAAAATCACCTGAGAGTCTTGTTTGTTTAAATGTAGATTATGAATCAGGGCTGGAGTGGGACCTGAGATTCTGCTTTCTACCTTCTAGGTGATGCCAGTGCTGCTGGCTCTCAGACTGTACTTTGAGTTTAAGGACTTAAATCATTTCTTGTAGAGTCTTTAAGTAATAATTACGATATTGCTAGTAGAAAATCAGTTATGTTCTTTACCACATTAGAGTTCTATAGGAGTCTTCTTGTTCTTGGGAGGTTGTTAATCTTTTTGGAATTTGTGTTAGAAAATATCCAGGCAAAGAATTATAGAATAAATACCTCTGGAGAGAACAGGCTGGAATTATTGGTTAAAATCCACTCCTTCTCACCTCTCCCTTTCTTCTCCTTCCTTGAACTTATTGGCCTCCCCTTACTCTCACTGGGGCAGTCTTCGTTGCTTTAATATCCCCTTGGAGTAATGATGCAACAGGATAGTAATTCTTCACCAGTTTTCAGGGGAATCTTCAGAAACATTCAGCACCGTGTGGTTACTTCTTTGAAAGAAATTATTCACAGGGATTAATAGGTTTTACTCAGAAAACATTCATCAGTTATCAAGTTAGGTTTTCTTGAGTATTATTTTGCTTTGTTTTAAAAAAGCATATATTTTCCCTTTTCTCCTCAAAGGCTAAGAAATTATGCTAAGTGAAATATGCCAAACACGAAGGACAGATATTGTGTGATTCCACTTACATGAGGTATCTAGAATGGGCAAATACATAAAGATGGAAAGTAGAATAGAGGTTACCAGGGTTTGGGGGAATAGAAATGGGGAATTATTGTTTAATGGATAGAGAGTTTCTGTTTGATGGTGAATGGGCTCTGGAAATAGCGGTGATGATTGCACAACATTGCAAATGTACTTAGTGCCACTAAACTGTATATTTTTAAATGATAAATCTCATGTATATTTTACTACAATTAAAAAAAAATTTTAAATAAGAAGGGTTGGATAAGAAGTAATTAGTTCAGTGGTCCTCAAACTTGGCTGCACAGTAGAACCACCAGGGGAACTTAAAATCCTAGTGCCCAGGTCATGCTCTAGACCAATTAGACCAGAATATTTGGGGATGAGATTTAGGCTTCTGCAGTGTTTAAACTCCCCAGGCAATTCCATTGTGCAGTGAACTTTGAGAACCACCGTTATGGATCCCAGGTCCTAACTGCTTCTCCTACTGTCATGTCAGAGTCTGTGTGCAGAGCAGGCTTTTCTTACTGTCTAAATGATCAAAAAGTACTGATGTGTCTGATGCCATTCCACATCTTGTAGATGTTAGGTAGGCAGGATGCAATCAAGAGAAAAGAAAAATAACAAAAACATTGGCTGTGTTCTTAAATAGAGCACAGCCTGTTTTGAGTAGAGTAAAATAATTCAGGGTATATTCAGGAATACTAAGGGAAGGGAACGTGCATTTATATTCTATATTCAGGACAGAACTAGATTAGAGAAAAATAATTGTGTACTGTATGGCAAAGAATATCTAGAGCAGATGACTGTTTCTTTCAAAGTAGTGAAAAGATAATTAGAAAAATAAAGTCTTATGAATTGTAAAGAAAAACAATCAATACACATGTAAGTATCAGCCTCACTAGTAATGATAATTAAAATAAATCATTTCTCCCATATCCAATGAGCCAAAATAAAAAAGAATAATTAAAAAATGTGAAGGCAGCTTAGGAGGCTACATGTGAACACCCTGTGCACCCCACGCTCTTGAGGCAGCTGGCAGGCAAGAGCCAGGACCTGTCTCGGCCCAGCGGCTTTGGACAGTGCACAGGTGCTGGAGCTATGCTCTTCTTCCCTTTTGGAAGCAAAACAAAGGAAAAATGTGAAAAGTGAAGGGAGGTTTTGAAATAATGGGTTTTGTTCTGCCCATTTGGTGGGAATAAGATTGACAAAATCTTTTAGGAATATATTTATGCAGTATCTGTGAAAATGTTAAATGCATATACCCTTTAACCAGCAATTCTTTTCTGCTAGAGAAATACTCACAGGTGTGCTCAAAGAAGCATGTCCAGGCACTGTGTTAGTGTTATTTGCTCAGTCGTGCCCGACTCTTTGCAACTCCATGGACTGCAGCCCACCAGGCTCCTCTCTCCATGAGATTTTCAAGGCAAGGATACTGGAGTGGGTTGCCAGTATCTCTTCTCCAGGGGATCTTCCCAACCCAGGGATCGAACCCGGGTCTCCTGCACTGCAGGCAGATTCTTTACCAACTGAGCTACAACCTAAATGGTTATCAGTAGGAGAATGGTTAAATAAATTGGAAAAATCTGTCCTGTGGATACTAGGCAACTACTTTTTTTTAAAATGAGATTATTCTAGTTGTACTGCCATGAGCAGATCTCTATGGCAAAATGTTGAGTAGAAAAAGTGAATTATACTAAAATATGTAAATATGTGTGTTTTTTCCATCACATAAAACTGTGCCTTTCCAGCATATATCTGTGCAAATGCATAGAATTTGACCTATAAGAAAGGATGTTCATCAAATTAATGTCTCTGGACAGGTAACTAGATTAGGGAAGGATGGATCAAGAAAGAGTTTTGACCTTATCTGTGTTATTTAGATTTAGATACAGAAGAGCACAGTTAGGATAAGGTAGCAGAAACTGACCAGTCTGAGACTCCTTCAAAGAGAAGGTAGAATTTTAAGAACGTTTTGATTAATGGGAGAGAGACAGTGTAATGGATTGATGTTGTATGGAGACAGAGGCAGAAATGTTGGCTTGAGAGAGGAATGTCTTCATTGGCTGTCCCTTGAATTCTGCGATTTTCTCTTTCCTTCCAAACTTGTTCTTCCTGTGTTTCCATGAAAGTGTGTTTTATGGGAAAATGAGATTAAGAGAAACCAGTGTTTCTGCTGGCCCTCCTGGGGAATGTGGGGACATAGGATTGGTGTTTCTAGTAAGGAAAGTCACTTTCATTACCTCTATGAACAGAGATCAGGGATACAAATAATTCCCGATAATGAGCAAAAAAATCATTTTGTTTTTATTTTCTAATGCCCTTTAAATATCCATCTGAGTATGATAGGGACTATCAACTGGAAGTTCATAATTTTAAGTTAAAATAATGAAGCCACACTCGGAAAGTTCTTCGGTTTTCCTTCTCTGCTCTGTTGCTGTTTTCCTGTGGGATGTAGAAAACATTGTCTTTTAATGTGGCTTGATTTTAGCTGTTATGTCTTTAAATATTTGCATATTCTCCAGACTCTTCAGTAGATATGGGGTTGGCAAACATTTTATTTTGAAAGGCCTTTTCTTGGTAACTGAACCTAAGTGGACACCTGAAGCCTCAAAATTCCTCATCTCGGGAACATGCAGAGTGAAGAGAGAGAGAATGAGAAGAGTAGTTGGGAATATATAAGGGTAATGTATTGTTGGACCACAAAGAAGTGGCTGAATTTACAAGTGGAAAATTTATAGCATAATAAGTATTGTTTCATTTTGGCCAGATTAAAACTTTAAGAGTTAGAAAAATCTTCTTTTTAAAAACTATCTGTGGTTTCTATTTAATCTTTATTTTTGATTGCCACTGGCAAAATGTAACAAATTTTTTCTTTGCTGAGTGTGCCCTGGAAGGAGTGGTGTTTTCTATCCTCTGCTGATTTCAAGTGGGCTTACTAACCAAGCTGGACACTTGAAGCCGGTCTTGAGCCCTAAATCAGAATGAGAGGCCAGAAAAGCTCGTTGCAGCCCAATTAAAGGACAGCCGGAGAGGATAGGCTTTACCTTTGCTCATCCTGTTGATTGTCTCCCCTGCGGATTAAAGACAAACCTTCCTTAACAAGCACATTGAGTAGCTTGGGTTTCCAAAACTCTCCAGGACCAGTAATTAATCCAACTGGTAATGAGAGCACAGTGTTGAATTCTGGAAAGAAATCATTTAACTCTTTCTATACTAGATAGCTCATTTCCCTTTATTAATATCCCTTTGCGAACACTTGTTATTTGGAACAGTATAAAAATAGTGTAGTGGAAAATTGCCTTTATCACGTTATCTCTGTGCACTTAAATGCAGAAATTTTCCCTCACCCCTAAACTGTACATACTTGAAAAGTTAACTTTTCTGGTAGGAAGTACGATTTGCTTTTTATTTTGATATAGAGGCAAATTTTGTACTTGATAGTTCTTTAAAAAGTTAAGATCTGACTCTGTATTGAAATTTGTTAATTTCACTCTGGGTCCATTTTTTAACTTAATGGGATTTTTTTTTTTTTTTTTTTTTGGTCTGTGGAAGTCACCTTTCCTTTGTGCTGCTTCTGTTTCTGCTGCCTCTCATTAGCCTCTACTGTCTTCTTCCTAGGGCTTTGAAATATTTCCCATCTAGAAGTTCTAGCAAATAAAACATCTTTTCAGACTTTTACGAAAACTTTCATTTTTTTTTGTTAATTTAGAGATATTTGGCCTTCTTGTTTCATTATCTCTTCATTCTATGGATATAAAGAACTCTCCTTTTGAAGACTGTTAATGGAATAAAAGAAAGGGGAGACGTAAAAATCTGTGATAGGAGTTTATTTTGTTTACCCATCTGAGAATGCTATTGTTTCTTTATATGAAGAAATGTAAATATTGTGAGGATTGAACCTTTTCCTTCTCTATATAACTGAGGCTAGAGAAAGACACACTCCCAGGAAGCCAGGATAAAGGGAAAAATGACTTTGAGATGCACTTTCTTAAAATAACTGAAGAAGTGACCTCATGAGCCAGCTGATAGCCTGGGTTTGCAAATGGATACATTTCTATTAGCCTGCTGCTTGATGCCACAGAGCCAAATATATAACAGAGTGTATTATATCATATCCTGCAGGCAGGAGACTGTCTGGGAGACAAGGGGGACTTAGAAAGAGAGGTGAAATAGCAGGCTTGGGACACAAATTAGCAATGTAAATACTGTCAACCAAAACTTTTTATTAGATGAACATTACCGATTTGGGTTTGTGATTCCATATTATCTGCTAATTTCTATCATCTTTCAATTAAATAATATTTAAATGAGAGAGCTTGATGTTTAAGTAGGTTCTTCAATACAAGGGTTGCTGTACTCATTCTCTCATTAATACTTAAGTATTCCCATTTCTGTGTTTTTTCTTTCTCTACAAGCTACAAGTCCATGTCCTTGGGTCTGACTCATGCTAAAACTGTTCTCATTTTGGTCATAAGAGGCAATATAAGTGTGTCCTTAGATGGAAGATGTTGCTTATGTCTCGAGTACTATAGACCATCAGGTTCAGAAGACAGCAGTAGGTCTGAGGGGGAAGACTATAACTTGATAAACTGATTCTCTTGCCAAAAATCATTGTTAGCAATTAAGAATATTCACAAAGTAGCCTCCTCTTCTCCCCCAGCATACACACATTGTGGTAACCATGCCAGAAGACAAAGAATGGTAGTTGTCTCTGTGGTTTAACATCTGTTTGGTCTGGATTTGATTTGTAAAATAATCTGGATGAAATCCATAATATGTTTAAGGTCAACACATGTGTCATTATGTTACTATATGTCAGACTCACAGACATTGGACTACCTTACTAAAAACTTTGTAGAAGAGTTTTAGAGTTATTTTCCCTTTTTATTAAGTAAATCCCATTTATTTTCATATATTTTCATATAGTCAGTCATGTTACTGAGTTCTCTTATTGTTTATAGTGGTTTTTCATTTTATTCTCTAGGGATTTCCAGATACACAGTCATACTATTTACAAATAACAGTGATTTTCATCTGTTCCTCACCTCTTATTGCTCTCATTTTATTGTCCTGATTACTATCTCCAAAACAACACTTTTTTTTTTTTTTTCTGAAAACATGTTGACTTTGTTTGACACCTTATATCCATAGATGTTCTAGAAGGGAGATGAGCTATAGCATCAATAGAACCTTAGGGGGTGGAAATCAAACACAAGACTAGATATTCTTGATCTTACAGGAACAAGTGTATGACATGCAGCTTAAGGTGCACTTTATCAACATACGTATAATTCTTCATCACTCATGGAGCTCTAGTAACCTATGGGAAGCAGTCAGTTCTAACATCACAATTTGGAACTCTCTAGGACCCTCCAGGTGGAGAAGGCAATGGCACCCCACTCCAGTACTCTTGCCTGGAAAATCCCATGGACGGAGGAGCCTGGTAGGCTGCAGTCCATGGGATCGCTAAGAGTCGGACACAACTGAGCAACTTCACTTTGACTTTTCAGTTTCATGCATTGGAGAAGGAAATGGCAACCCACTCCAGTATTCTTGCCTAGAGAATCCCAGGGATGGGGAGCCTGGTGGGCTGCCGTCTATGGGGTCGCACAGAGTCGGACTTGACTGAAGCAACTTAGCAGCAGCAGGACCCTCTAGGAAGGCTCTTTATTTTATAATCATAGAATTTGTTGGGAGACACAAACATATCCCAGATGTATTTCATGACTACAGATAACTATGCTCTTGTTTTCCAGGCCCAGCTTCGGGCATTTATCCCAGAGATGCTGAAGTACTCTACAGGTCGGGGGAAACCAGGCTGGGGCAAAGAAAGCTGCAAGCCCATCTGGTGGCCTGAAGATATCCCATGGGCAAACGTTCGGAGTGATGTGCGCACGGAAGAGCAGAAGCAGAGGGTGAGGTTTCTCTAGCCTGAGTTACCTATTGCTTTTCTTTTCTGAGTCAACCAGCTCATTTTTGTTGTTCTACTTCTTAGGCTATAAAAAATCTAAAAACATGTGTAGTAGTCAAACCTGTCCTCGAAAAGAAGTTTAATATCCACTGATTCCCGTTTATCAGTCCATCACCATAAAGACTTGGGATAGGTCTATGAATTTATATTTTTCTCTTCAGTTGCCTTTTGGACTATTGTAATTTTATAAGGTGCTTGGAAAATTAAAGAAACTCGAAGTAAAAGTATTAATCACTTTGCGTATTAAGTCGCTTCAGTTGTGTCCAACTCTTTGCGACCTTATGGATGGAGCCCTCCAGGCTCTTCTGTCCATGGGATTCTCCAGGCACGAATACTGGAGTGGGTTGCCATGCCCTCCTCCAGGGGATCTTCCCAACCCAGGGATCGAACCCGTGTCTCTTAAGTCTCCTGCATTGACAGGCAGCTTCTTTGCCACTAGTGCCACCTGGAAAAGCCCCATTAATCACTTTGAAGACTCAGAAATGTCCTTATTTCTGGTTAGCAAGAATCACTGTTGAAAATACATATAGAGAGATGTGAAACTAGTCAAGTCTGATGATAATGAAACATTTTAAAAAAGAAGAAAGACTAAACCAGGTATCTTCCCTTACTTGTTCTGCATATTTGTTTTTTGGTTAGCTTTTAAATTTTAATAAGAATCTTAAATAAAATTCTTGACAAAAGAGTAACCTTCTTTTATGAGAGGTTTACAAGTTGACCTCAGGTTAGAGTAGGGTATAAAACCCAAAACCTAATCCAGACCTTGATCAGGAAGGAAACCAGTGTGAAATCTGTGGTACTTGGTGCTGAATTTCCTTGTGTTCAGATGGGTCTGTGAGAAGTAATCCTGAAGAGAGTTACTCCATCCCAGTTTGATTTGGTTTGTTTGATAGCTAACCAGCTGCTTATTCCCCAGTGGAACTAAATAACCAGCATTCTTTGTGACTTTATGTGCTTTTCTGGTCTTTTGATGACAGGTTTCATGGACCCAAGCACTACGGACCATAGTTAAAAACTGTTATAAACAGCATGGGCGGGAGGACCTTCTGTATGCTTTTGAAGATCAACAAACACAAACACAGGCCACAGCCACACACAGCATAGCCCACCTGGTACCATCACAGACCGTAGTCCAGACCTTTAGTAACCCTGATGGCACTGTCTCGCTTATCCAGGTGAGTAAGCCTTACGGTGAGTAAGTCAGACTGTGATTTCTGAAGCAGGTCAGGCTAGAGAGTTGTATTTACATAAATTCTTATATGAACTTTATATAGCTCCCTAAGATCTTACTACCTGAACTTGATTTTTTAAATAATATTTTAAATTGCTTGTATTTTGCTAAATACAGAGCTATAGATAGCTTTTCTGTATATTTCCAAATCAAAGCTCGGTTCAAAAAAGGTTTTCATTTTTTGTTATTTTACTCTATTAGTGGCCAGGAAATAGTCCTTCTGAATTACTTCTGAGGTAAAACACAATTTGTTGGTAGATGAGTTCAGTTCAGTCGCTCAGTTGTGTCCGACTCTGCGACCCCATGAACCACAGCACTCCAGCCCTCCCTGTCCATTACCAACTCCCAGAGTTCACCGAAACCCATGTCCATTGAGTCAGTGATGCCATCCAACCATCTCATCCTCTGTCGTCCCCTTCTCCTCCTGCCCTCAATCTTTCCCAGCATCAGAGTCTTTTCAAATGAGTCAGCTTTTCACATCAGGTGACCAAAGTTGGAGTTTCAGCTTCAACATCAGTCCTTCCAATGAATATTCAGGACTGATTTCCTTTAGGATGGACTGGTTGGATCTCCTTGCAGTCCAAGGGACTCTTAAGAGTCTTCTCCAACACCATCAGCATCAATTCTTTGGCACTCAGCTTTCTTTATAGTCCAACTCTCACATCCATACATGACCACTGGAAAAACCATAGCCTTGACTAGACAGATCTTTGTTGACAAAGTAATGTCTCTGCTTTTCAATAGGCTGTCTAGGTTGGTCATAACTTTCCTTCCAAGGAGTAAGTGTCTTTTAATTTCATGGCTGCAGTCATCATCTGCAGTGATTTTGGAGCTCCCAAAAATAAAGTCTGACACTGTTTCCACTGTTTCCCCATCTATTTGCCATGAAGTGATGGGACCAGATGCCATGATCTTTGTTTTCTGAATGTTGAGCTTTAAGCCAACTTTTTCACTCTCCTCTTTTACCTTCATCAAGAGGCTCTTTAGTTATTCTTCACTTTCTGCCATAAGGGTGGTATCATCTGCATATCTGAGGTTATTGATATTTCTCCCAGCAGTCTTGATTCCAGCCTGTGTTTCCTCCAGCCCAGCGTTTCTCATGAAGTATTCTGCATATAAGTTAAATAAGCAGGATGACAATACACAGCCTTGACGTACTCCTTTTCCTATTTGGAACCAGTCTGTTGTTCCATGTTCAGTTCTAACTGTTGCTTCCTGATCTGCATACAGGTTTCTCAAGAGGCAGGTCAGGTGGTCTGGTATTCCCATCTCTTTCAGAATTTTCCACAGTTTATTGTGATCCACACAGTCAAAGGCTTTGGCATAGTCAATAAAGCAGAAATAGATAGGGAATCTCTAAAATTCAGATTGGGGTGAGAAGAGAAAGTTGGTTAGCTGACATAAGGCACCAATGATGAAACATGATGGCTTCTAATATTGACTTATTTGGTTGAAGTAAAACTCTGAAGCTCATGTTAGTGTCTGATGTATTATTTTAGTCATTGATTTCATATTTCATTGCATATTAATCATTACCTCTGCTGAATTTGGGATTGAATGAGTCTTCACTTCTGAGCAAAAGAGAGGTTGAAGAAACCATTCATTGACACTTACTACTTCAATGTTTTTGTTTAGGTTGGTACAGGAGCAACAGTAGCCACATTGGCTGATGCTTCAGAATTGCCGACCACAGTCACTGTTGCCCAAGTGAATTATTCGGCGGTTGCTGATGGAGAGGTAAGAAAGAGGATTCAGTCTGTTTTCACTTGATGCTTGAATGTATAGGTGGAAGAGAAGAGAGGGGCCAGAATATGAAGAGACTGTAAGTAGCCTAGACATCTATAGCATTGTCTTATGTAAACCTTCTAAAAATATCATTCCATGCCAGTTTTGCAGATAGCATACTCTGTGTATAACAATTGAAATTAATGGATCTTTATGACTCAGACATAACTGTCAGGAACTTAAAATTTTACATTTGCAACATAGCATTTTATATCCATTAAATACTTTTATGCTGTGAATTCCAAAGAATTTAATCTTTTGACTTTATTTTAAATAGTTAGATCATTAAAACAAGCTGACTAAAACATTCTTTGAAGGGATATATATGTATATATATTTGTAAAACAGTAGACATGATTTATTGCATTGTAAATGATCCTTTGAAAATACTTCACAAGAAAATCCTTCCTTGGGAATTCCCAGGCAGTCCAGTGGTTAGGACTCGGCACCTTCATGGCATGGCCCAGGTTCAGTCCCTGGTTGAAGAAGTAATATCCCACAAGCTGTGTGACACAGTCAAGAAAACCCTCAAAGAAGCAAAAACAAGAAAATTCTTCCACATGAAAACTGAGCTAATTATAGAATATAAACTTAAAGGTAGTTAACCTTTATTGAGCACTCAGTAAACTAAGCACGTCTCAGCTCTAGGAAGTATAAGTTCTGTTATCATCTTCGCTTTTTACATAATAAAAGGGAAAAAGTTAGGTGATTTGTCCAAAGGTGCAGAGTAACCTAAGTGTACGAGCTGGGTAACACATTTAGAAAAATGTTGTCTAAGCTCTGAGCCATCAGGGAAGTTCAGGAAAGGGTTTGTTAAGTGACTATAGGCTTTTCCCCTAAAGGTTGTACTCCTGAAGTTTGAAAACTAGCCAACAGATGTCAAGAGCCATATCAGAAATGAAACTAAAAATATTATCTCCCCTTTGCTCAAAACCATAGACTGTTTCCACTGAGAACATCGCAAAATCACTATCATTTGTGCGTCTCAGGAAAGGTCGAGAACTGCTGCACTTCCTGGCTAGTGAAGTGGAGAGAATCACAGCAGGCTCCCGCCCCTACCATGCTGCAGTTCAGGTGTTAGACGTATGGAGCTGAATTACACAGGAGCCCTGCTCTCCGAGAGGGGTCTGTGTGAGTGAACTGTGGTCCCTGCTGTAAGAGATGCTGCAGAGTGGTACCTTCAGAATAGAATGTTTCTGGTATCCAAGACTGGGAGGGTTTGGGGCAGGAGCTGGCCTTTGATTTCCTGGTATAGAAAGGTAAAAGTCAACAGGAGATTGACTTACCAAAGTATGTACTCATCATGAAAGAGAATGGACTAGCTGAGGGGGAAAGTTGTCAGTCCCCAAACACGAAGACTAAAGGACAGACACTCCCTGAAGTGTGAAGGAGGTAGCAAAGACACAGGTTGGTAGGTTTGTGGAATTGGTTACTTTTTGAAGTTATTTACCATATCTCCCTACTGAACGTTTCCTGGGTACTATTTAAAGAAAGTAACTTTGATTTTCCTAGACACTTCTCAAGAGGTGAATTTTTTGAAACCTGTTTTACAAAATAACTTCACATAATCAACGTTTTCAAAAGTTCATGGAAAATATGAAGGGAAAAAACATCTTAGTCACGTATCTATGGCTTTTCTAGCAGACTAACATCATTTTAAGTCACTTATATGGAAGTGTGTGAATGATATACACAAATAACCTGTTGGTAAATATCCAAATTCAGACAGATTTAAAAAATTCTAACCCTTCCCATATTTCCAATAAAACAAAAAGGATATGAAGAAAAGAAGCATACATTGTCTCAGAAAGTGGCAACAAGCTTTAGATTTTATGGTTCGCTTCTGTTTGCCTTCTGATCTCTCTTAGATGTTGACACGATTGTTAAGCATCTTAGTTTTGAGCCATGAGCACTGTGATTAGTCAGACTATCTCACAGGCTTGGAAAGGTAAGACCACATCAAGGCAACAAAGCATTGCATCAGATGACTCAGGAGAAACATCCGACTGCCTGTATTTAGCATAGTTTCTTCCCAGAAACAGAAAGTTCTTTACAGAAATAAATAGTACTTATACTTTTAGAAGTTGTAAGGTCATTTTGTTATCCTAGCCTTGCCAGTGTGAGCTCTTCCATTAAATCATACTGCATTCCACATCCAGTTAGTTGCATCACTATGATATCTGATCATGGTGGCACATGATTCCGTTAAAGAAGCAGCGGAAGAACTGAACTATGGACACATGAGAGATAATGAACTTTAAACTGAGTCATCAACACATGCTAACAGTTTTGAAGTAGCATAGCTTATTTTAGGTGGGCTTTTATGAATATCAGTTTATTTGAAATATGGACACACTGAAGAACAAGCAGAGAAATATGAATAATGGAACATGTTCTTCATCTGGCCGTTAAGTAAATGCTTTCTGAGTTCTGTGCCAGGCACTATATATACTAGAAGTAGAGGAAAATAAAGACCTTCCTTGCTCTTAAAGAGCCCACAGGTAGCTGGTAGAGAAAAACACATCAGAGAAAATGGCAATGAGAGAAGGATCTAGTAGAAGCCAGCCCAGGGTGTGGTGGGGCACAAGAGAAGAGGTCCTGAGCCTTGGGCTGGCTGTAGGGAGTTGTCTTCAAGCGGAGCTGTCGCAGCTCTTGTCTCAGCTGATCTCAGATTGGAGGGGTGAATAGGAAGCAGCGGCAGGAAGGACAGGAGTTGGGTTCCTGTCAAAGAGAGCAGCACAGGTGGCACATCGCAGGGCAGAAGTGGGGAAAAGCCACAGGTGGTCCACGACGGCCGGAGCGGCAAGGTCGCCACAGTCTGAGAGGCCTCACTGTAGCGGCTCTGTCTCAGAAAAGCACAGAAGCTGACCATACGTCCTCTGAATCTTTCCCTTCTAGAGTGTGTGGCCTTTTCTCTGAGACATGGTGACGCCCAGGCATAGATAACCATCGAGTGGTTCCCAAAAGATGGCAAGGGAGTCCAGCAAGAGCCCAAGCAAGCACAACCAAAGCACTGAGACTCAAGAATAGGAAATTCCAGAGAAACATTAACACCTAAGCTGATTGGTGTATTGCCTGTCAATACTCTGAATAGAAATCTCTTCATTTACTTCTTCTTCCCACTTCTTCTCCACCCTACACCACAATCCATTAATCGTCTGTGCCATAAATTCAACTTCCTTAACGTATACTGTATATGGCAACATTCTAATACTATTTCCACTACAAATAATAGCTGTAACTAAATGCATGTATATGGAGTTGCTGCTGTGAGTTGAGCCTGAGTACTTGGGAGAGCTGCACGGGGCCACACTTTGTAGGAGGGTGGGCAGAAGTATAGTGGGGCAGATGTGGAAAGAGGAAATGCTACAGGGCTGGCCAGCTTCAGCTGATTTTCAGAATAGAATCATTGGCCATCTAGAAACTGGGAATGTAATTCATCATCTCAAATGATGTTGTTTTCTGTGATGCTCATTGGAGTAATAAGATCAAAGCGATAATACCTTAAGAAGCAAGAGTTTTGTGAATTCCTGAGTGGGCACCTTTGCAGCTTTAAAGGAAGGAAGTAGGATGTCTCTGGCTCTTAGAGCACTGAAGGCTTGCAGCCACAACCCACTGCTCATAAGAACTCAGGGCACACACTAAGGTAGCTCAGAGGGGTGTCTCAGTCTCTGGGGGACCTTTGACAAACATTTGGAGAAGCACTGTGAAAAAGTATAGTAATAGAACCAAAGGGGGAGGCAGTTTAAGGATCTGTTCTCTTAGAGCTCATGGTACTTTCTTTGGGACACAGTAATGTACAGGCTCAAGTGAGCTAGCCCTGGGCCCCAGTGGGAGCTCCAGTAAGAACAGCTAGCATCCTAAGACCGGAATCTGTAGAAATACTATACCTGAGCTGCTTGACTTATCACCTGCCATGTTTTAGAACTGAAATGGCTTTCATTGCCCCTGCTGCTTTTTGGGTTTTGGTGGTGATGGATGGGAGAGATACTCAACAGTATTTATTGAACAAAATGGACTGAAGTAGCTAGATTCAGGTATCCAGAACTGGGGCAGGGCGGGGAGGCGGAGGGGAATGGAATCTCTTAATGCAAAGCATTATACTGAAATCAGTCATTGTCAGCCAGGTACACCCCTGTGCCCGTCAGAAAGGACATTTGGTGCTGTCTGAAGATATTGGTGCTGTCTGAAGATATTTTTGATTCTCATGACTGGGGAGGATGCTGTTACACATCCTACAATGCACAGGACAGAACTCAGAGTTGTTTAACCTAAAATGTCAATAGTGCCAAGGATGAGAAACCCTGTGCTAGATCTAAAAAAGCTGAATTTTTATCTACTCCGAATAACCAGATAGTATGGTTTTTTGTTTTGTTGTTTGTTTCTTCATAATTCCTCGCCAGTAAAAGAAAAGCAGTTTTTGCTACATTAAAAAAATTATTTATTAAATTTGGCAGTTTCCATCAAAAATAAAAATAGAAAGTAATTTGGATATATAATTCTGCCTCTAGGAATTTACTGAATAAGTAGACTCACATAAACTATACAAAGTAGTATATATCATCCTGTCCTGTTTGTAATAGCAAAGCATTGGAAGCTACTTAAATGCCCATTGAAAAATGGCTGGTTAAATAAATCATATGTATCTATGTAATGCTGTGCAGCCATTATTATGAATCATGAACGAATGAAGCAGTTTGATACATTCCAAGTTAGAATCATTTCAGAGCTGTATTGTTTGTGAAAAAAGCAGGGTACAAGAATATATGTAGCATATGCTGCAGTTTTTCTTCAGAGAGTGTGTGTGTGTGTGTGTGTGTGTGTGTGTGTGTCTAAATTATCAAGAGAATATCCCCGCAGAGAGATGCAGGAGAAATGGAGAAACAGGTGATAGTAGTAGCCTTTGGGCAAAGAGTCTAGAATACTGGCACTCTCTCCCCTTTGGTACAGTTTGAATTTTTTTTTTAGAAGTATACTTACGGTTTATTCAAAAACTCAGATATTTTGAAAATTATTTAAAAGGATACAGTGGAACATCTTGCTCTCTGTTTTCTATCCAGCCTATTCCCACATTCCTCCGCACACACTGAGGAAAATATTTTCATTGGTTTCTTTTGTGTCCTTCCAGAATTTCTTTGTGCAAATGTAAGCAAATTCAAATATATATTCTAATACCCCCTTTTTAACCCAAAAAATACCATGCTAAAAACCCTATCCTATACATTGTAAGTCATGTTAATTTATAGTATGTATGTATTTGGCTGAGCACATGGCAATTTTTTAGAAATATGACTTTTGAAATCATAATCACCATCCTCTTGTGACTGATTTTTTAACTAGCCTGTCCTTTTCTGCCTCAGGTGGAACAAAACTGGGCCACGTTACAGGGGGGTGAGATGACCATCCAGACAACGCAAGCGTCAGAGGCCACCCAGGCGGTAGCATCACTGGCAGAGGCCGCAGTGGCAGCTTCTCAGGAGATGCAACAGGGAGCTACGGTCACCATGGCACTCAACAGGTGGAGGCAGGGGTGGGCAGTAAAAGAGGAGGGCGACTCTGTCCCTGTATACAGATGTAAAGAGAAACGTCGTACCTCACTTTGTCACAACTGGCATTTGGAACTTAATACTCTTAACCCATAAGATATTGTAAAGTTGTCATGTAATCAGCCCTCACCCACCCTATTCCCATTCCACTCCACCTCCAGCAACCAGTTCAGCCTTTCTGACTTCCTGCTGAAACCTGCTGGTCAGGGATATGGGTCCCTTTTGCTGTATCCTGTTCTGTGATCATTAACAGACCAAAAGCAACAGCAAGATGTACCTTGTTTTTTTAAAGGGACCAAAGGATGTAATAATAAAAAGAAAAATCAAGAAGCTTTGGGATTGATTTTCCTTTCACCCTACAAAGAAACTGCTTTTTGTTATGGATATTAATCCATGTTTTAGCTGATCAGGAGCTAACTTTACTGACTTTTCAAGGAATTTGTTCTTTGCTTATCAGTGCCTTTGAAATAAAATAAGTTGTGGATTATTGGGGAAAAACTGAACCTTTTTTCTTCAGATATACTTAGGAAGGATACTGTAGGGTGGAATACTCTAGTAAGAGGTAGCTCCCAAAACGAAATTGTATTACTTTCCATGTGGTTCCTTCTATTGATTGTTGACAGAAAAAAATCATCCCCATATTATTCTTCTTTTTGTTCATTGCTGACACAATTTTATTTTCAATTGACCCAGATACTTTAAATAATGGTTAAGAGGGTGTGCTTTGAGGCCAGATTATCTGGGTTTGAATCCCAGCTCTGTCCCTTACTAGCTGTTTGACTTGGGCAGTTTACTTGAGCTCAATGCCCAGGCTTTCCTCTGTGTAACATGGGGGTAAAGACAGTACCTACTGTGAGAACTGGAGTGAGAGTTGGAAAAGCCGGTGCATGTGAGAGCCTCAGGTTAGTGCCCAGCGTGTGGTGAGGCTACTGTTATTGTCAGGTCCAGCAGCTATTAGTCTCAGATAGTCGGTGAATTCTTACGACATGCCAGCACTCTACTAGGTAAGATTGTATATAACAAGTGCTCTAAGGTATATTGTCTGCCATTAAAGAAATAACAACGTGATTGGGAGATTGATTTCAGTAAACCACTTAGCAAACATGTTAGTCAGAGTGTAATTCACTGTCCAGTTGTATAGTGTGGACTATGAACATAGGGGGAATTCAGAAGGGGATCACCTCCTTCAAAATATAAACATCAGATAAAGTTTAGATTGGCTGTGATGGACAGTAGAAAGCCTTGATAGGCTTAGGTATGGGTTTCCATGAGGCTGTATAGTACGGGAGCTGAGAGCATTTCTGAGGTCATATTGGTTCAGGTTTGAATCCTACCTCTGCCATTTAGTCGCCATACTGTCTTGAGAAATTTCACCCCTGAGCATTGGTCTCATCAAATAAGGATAATTTTCATCATGTAGAATTGTAAAGACTCATTGAAATGTTGGATATAAAACTCTCATCAAACCGGCTGGCCTGTAGTTAGCATTTCAGGATTTATATTTATTATCATTTAACTTAGAAATCTAAGATTCATCTATTCAGAACTGCTTATAGTAAGAAGAGATTAGAAATGAAGTCCATTTGAGAAGAGGTAGTCCATTTGTGACTTGTCAAAGGCTTGGAAACTACTAGTGGAGATAAAGTGACTGGAGTTTGAAGGAAGTATGGCCAGGACTTGGTGATTGAACTGAAACATACACATGCTTATCCTTCCAGAGTTATCAGTGAGTCCCTGAGTGACTTGAAACTTAGCCCATTGAACCGTATCATTTTTCACTGACATGAAAGTCTTACTTGATCTCCTGCACTGTGACTCAAGCCCACTCATGCCTTTGAGAGAAGACACATAGAGATAAACTTCTGAAAACCATGACCAGAGTGAGACGCTCCTTCCTTTTGGTTTGGTAACCCCTCACTGAAGCATGGGGCCTTAACAGGCCACCACTGAAGGCCAGAAAATCTGCATGTCATTGAGCCAGCACCCTGGACGGTCCAGTGAAGTGTGGGTGTCCTGAGAACCCTGTCCATGCTGGAAAATATGAGACACATTTCTGGCTCCCTTTAGTGTGAGGACCAGGGCTTTTTTCCAAAGGCAAGGAGGGTAATGGTTTCCCCTGGGGGCTTGTTAACAAACTCAGAGGCAGCTGAGGCGGCTACAGTGTTTACTCCAAAGGAAGGAGAATATGGTTCACTATGGCGTGAAGGAGGAGTAAAGAGATGTTGAAATCTGTTTGCAATCATGGCCCCAATGAGTGTTGGGGGATGGTGTGTTGCAGCCTCTGCTGGAGGTGAAGAAACCAAGCCTGGCAGTGATGACTAGATATTGCAGGCTGTTAGGGGAACATCATGGGCTCCTAATTCCAGGAGCTGTTATCACTGTCTAATGTCAGGAGGGTTAGGCTTGAAACACAAGCCCTTGGTGTTTGCTTCTCTGTGGGATGAGACCCATCCCCAGCCTCTCCACAGAATTTGTTGCTGGAAGTCAGCTTGGTGAAAAATACACTGTGAATCTGGTCTTTGTTCCTGTGGTAACAACGATTTCATAGAGCTGTTCTCTTCCAGCCATCTCTTTCGGGTGCAGGTGGAACAGGCCTGGTTCTCTTAACAATCACCTGCACCTTTGCTGCACTGTAAGCAGCAGGTGTGGGCACAGACTAAAGAGAGAGAGGCTGGCCACGTGGAATGGCAGGTGGGGCACAAGACAGAGGGGCCCCCTCAGCTGCTAATGGGAAAGGCGGTCAGGACAGGTGCAGAACAGGCCTTCTTTTTTCCAGCCATGCTGTAAGCAGTTTTGTATAGCAACTTAGACTGAGGGCCCTGGGGTCACAACCTGTCGCCCACCCTGGCTTTACAATTACTGGAAAGGGGTATGGAGAAATCATCATTGAATACCCTGGAAACTTGTTAATTTTAATTATTTTCAAAATACAGAATCAATCAGTACTTCTAGGAAGGAGATAGAGAGTCAAAATAAACAAATGAAAAGCAGAGCATCACAACTCAAAAAAAAAAAAAAAAAAAACCTGTTCACCCTGAACAGGCCGACGTGAAAGGAAGTGAAATCACTGCTTGTCGCCGTACAGTGATTCAGGTTTCAGTCTGTTGGTTTGAGTCGTCCTAGACTTAACATTCTAGGTCCTGCAGAGTCAGTACAGTCTTTGTGCATAGAGATGCATGATAAATACGGGTAGACTGAATTGATGTTTGCCCTCCTATAAATGTGTGCTGTGTGGTTGGCAGGGAGATGGTTTTTACTGCGTCTCTACTGTGTATGGTGCTGTGACTCAGTGCTGTGGGGAGAGAAATGCCCCAGGAAGTTAGAATTGCTGTTCTTTTGCAGTGAAGAGGCTTGGCTTTAAAAAAGGAAGTGAATCCTATTTTTAAAGAACAATTTACTCTTACCGTTTTTTAAAGGAAAATATTGGCTTAAAATTAGAGATATTATTAAAACAAAGCATGGCTTTACTATATGGATTTGTGTTTATTTGTCCACTAACGTGGGATGGACAACCTAGTTCAGAAATCCTATCTGGAAATGGAGGGCAGAGAATGTGGAGCTGCCTCTTTTTCCTGTAAATGAAAGTTAGACACTTGCAGATAAAAAGTTGATGGAAAAAAGGAAGAGGGGCGAGCTGATGGAAATTTCTTATTGTAATTCTGGTTTGGAAAATGACTTGTTAAAAAATCGTGAAGTGGTGGCTTAGTGACATTTTGATCCTGATTTACCTTTTAAGTAAAGGTAATCTTTTTCTAGCAGCATATCATTTGATCATTTCCCATGAAGTCTAGTGTAAATGGTTAGAGTAGATTTGGAAATAATTGTCTGCTGACCACTGGCGGCACCATTGTCTTCATGCTCCAGGTGAAAGATTCATCTGTCACTGCTTTGCCCCTGACTCCTGACAGGGCATGCAGTAAGTAACCTCACCAACATGTAGACCTGTCATCCCCATCAGACCGCTCATCCCTGGCTCCCCAGGTTGCCTGAGTCGTTACTGGTTCACAGCTTTTCTCCTTGCATAACATACTTTAGAAAGGTATCAAAGAAAATGACTTCAAATATTTAGATTTTCAGACATCATAAAATGGGTGTGACTGGATACAGGGCCTCTTCCAGGTCAGGGCTTGGGTAAATGTTCTCCCCCTTGGAGCCTGTGAAACCCCATACTGGAAGCGTGCATCCAAGAGTGGCAGGACAGCACCTTTGATGGTCATAGAAATAAGATTATTGGGAACGAGCAGTTGCTGAGGTGACCTGTAAACAGAGCTCCTATTTCCATATAAACAGTTCTCAAAGACCAGCTTTCTTCTTCAGAGTACCACACAATTGAAGCCTTTTCCAAAGACTTTCTGGCTTTCCATGAAGTCTCAGGTCAGAGTGTTAAATATTTTTATCATTAATAAGTGATAGCTGAACACTGTTGAATTATCTGGTAGTATTATCTGACACAAGTTTCTTAGAAAAATATGCAAAGTTATGAGTCTTAGGCACTAAATAATCATTTGTTTTACCATCTCTAATAAATAGTTATGATGTACCCTAAAATTAAAATCTACCTTGTAAAATGTAGAGTAGCCTTAATAGTAATTCCAGGTCAAGGGTCCACTTTGCCTCTGAATTCATGTTACAGGTACTGTGGAATGACTGGCTGTTGATATGAGATCTGAAATACATTTTAGCATAGAGATTGATCTTGACGTTTAAAGGGGCTGTATGGAAGCTCTGATTTGTCCAACTTTTTTGCTCAACCTCAATTCTATCCCCAAATTTTTTTTATAAAGGAAGTAAAAAATTTGAAATGTATAATATCTTGGACTAAGTCAGACAGAGAAAGCTGGAAATTAAAAACATCCACAGCTGAGCAACTAGGAAAGTGGGGGGGAATCAGCAATTTTGCTCTTATTATTTTGAACAAATGTCAAAGAATATTTACATGGGGAAATACAAAGTTAGATAAGAAAAGCGGGCGATAAAACTGTAATACAGTATGATCTTGACTCTCTGGTTAAAGTATTTAAGATTATTAGGAAAGTAACTTGATGTTTAAAAATTTTCTTTTATACTTAATGAAATTTTTACAAGTTTCTACATGCATTTTATTATCAGAGAAAAAAAACTTTTTAAACACATAATTTAAAAAGCAAAGCAAGTTAGCAAGAGGGGAGAGTTTTCTATTGAATAAAACTTTTTTGTCCATTGGACTTCCAGAACTTCTTCCTAAAATCCTTATAGTGTTAAAGAAGCCTTCCCCGGAAGAATGATTATGTCAGTTGCTTTACTTGTTTGTTGAGTTTCTTAGGTGGACGTGACACTGTTAGGTTTGGTACATGTTGCTTTGCCCGCAGTCATGACATGTTTGCCCTCAGCAGTCCACAGCCCTTTGACCTCAAGATGACTGCCATAGTTACGGCAAAGTCTGCACCTATAGAGTGAAGCTGAATCCACTGGCTTAGGCAGTGTCTGACCCAGAACTTCGTCCACCTCTGATAAGTGACGCCACCTTCTCTCCTCCAGGCCCACTTTTGATATTCCCTCAGTACCTTTGCAAAGCGGTACCTGATACTTTCCCAGGAGAGGTGCTGAATTTATCTAGTATTTCATTGCTTGCTCTCCCTCAGCACCTGATATTTTAACATCTCTGAAGTTTGGATGGTAAACTATAATCTTATGATTACAATTATCAGGAACTTTTTTTTTGGCCACACCACGTGGCTTGGGGATCTTAGTTCTCTGACCAGGGGAACCACCAGGGAATTCACAGGAACTTTTCTTTCTTATTGGCATGTAAAACAGTAATAATACATTTTATAGTTTGTATCATCACAGAATCAGTAAAAACGAATATTTATGTATACAGTAAAGAAAAGAAAAATGGGATACAAACTGTTAGAATAGTGTGTAAAGAGATGGCTAATATCTTTCTGTTCTACAAAGTGCTTGCTTTGTAGTGAAGGAAGATTTATTTATTAAGTTTTGAGTCAAGGAGTTTGGACTTATAATGATAATTTAAACTTTTAGTGTTAATTTAGTGTTGCCTACATATACATGAGGCAAAAGGAAGGGGTGAACTTTGCAAGATACCAGTCAACCATTACAATATATTTGGAATCATGGATGTAAATCAAGTTGTTATTATTTAATATATTTTATGTATATTTTAATTTTTTGTTTTATATTGAAGTATAATTGATTTACAATGTTGTATTAATTTCAGGTGTACAGCAAAATGGTTTAGTTATACATATACCTATTCTTTTTTAGATTCTTTTCTCATATATGTTGTTATAGAGTAGTGAACAGTTGTTATTTAATATTAATTGAATAAAAAACCCAGGTTTCTGACTCCTCATATTATCATCCATGCTTGGCCATAAGAGGGCAGTTTCAGATGGTCCTCCTTGTATAAGAGAAAAGAGAAAAAGAAAACCTTGTGATCGACAACCAAAGTGGCTTTTGCATTGTGACTTTGTATCAGAGCTCCCACTATGACTTGCAAGCACTCAGTTGATACTGATAAAAAAGAGACTGGGAAGGAGTGCCTTCTGTCCTCAAACACCCATTTCCTAGGTTTAAAGAAAAGCCTCACTCTAGATGTATAAGTCTAAAAGACTTGGCATCTCTCTAGCTATTTACTATTATCATTTAAAAATTGCTCTGGTTCTCTCAGTAACACTGGAATCCCTTGTTTGTTGGGAGGCTCTCAAACATGGAGGCAGGGAACCACCCTAGGAAGGGTTGAAAGTTGGTTTGTCTTGCTACAGCGCTGTTCCTTCCTTCGCCTCACACATCCCCCTCCTGTTCCTGTACCCACAGCGAAGCTGCCGCCCATGCTGTCGCCACCCTGGCCGAAGCCACCTTGCAAGGGGGGGGACAGATCGTCCTGTCTGGGGAAACCGCAGCAGCTGTCGGAGCACTTACTGGAGTCCAAGATGCTAATGGTAAGACAGCATGAATATTTTATGGAACTTCTTCCCTGTTTCCCCTGAAACCTTCATGACATGACTGACAACAAGCCCTTCAGAATGAAGTTGAACTTTGAATTTATATTGGTAGGCAGTTGATACCTAGAAAAATTCTAGGAGCCTCTGATTTCTTTCCCTAGTAGGAGACTTTGGGTTTCCTATAGGGGAGGAAGGAGTCAAAATAGTGGCTACCTAACTGAATGGCTTATTTGAGAAGTAACTGTTTGCTGTGACAGGACTTGCTGAGAAGGATTTAAAATTTTTCTGTGAGGTGCATTTTATCCTTTTTGTCCCATGGTGTAGAGGAGTGTCCTTTACTGGAGCAGAGACTTGCCTGTGGGTGAGTGCATTGTGGTAACAAAGAATGTTCCGACCATCTTGAGAAAGGCAGCACCATCTGATATCAAGGTCAGCCAGCAGGCTGTGATAAAGGTGCTTTTCTGGTTGATGCTATGGGTTCTGCTTCCTGTTCAGTGCGGCCTCACCAAAGACCTCTGGATTGAGCAAATAACATGCCACTACTCTGCCCTTCTTTCCAAGCTCTTTGATTTTCTGGATGTTGGTGCTATCCTGAATAAACAAAAGAGATAAAGTTCATAGAAATATGTTGACAGGGATTTCCAGCTCTAGTGCAGCTCTCTGAATCCATTTCAGCAGGTTCTGGGAGTCAGTTATCAAAACTGGGCTGCCTGGGAAAGTGCCTCAGAAGTCTGGTTAACAGGAGGACCAGCCCTGCTCTGTGCGACTCTGTGCAACTGTTTTTTGAGCTTTTAAAATGTACATATAATGTTTAAGTAGGACAAATTAACTACTCTATGGTTTTTGGAGATCTGTAGTTTAAAGTCCTAGAAAGAGGATAGATAATAACATACTTTAATTTAGGCAGACATTTCCTTAGTGGCATGAGTGGCATCTTATAGCCATGTATATTCAGGATGAAATGAACCATAGTTGGAATTAGGGAAATCCTCCCTCTTTAGCTAGAATCCTACTCTTATTTTTTTTTATCTTTTTCTGTCCCACATCTGAGTCCTCATCTACCTTAAATGGAGAAGGACAGGATATCTGATGATGTCACATTCTGAATTGCAGTTGCTGTTACTCACTATACGTGCATGCATGCTAAGTCATGTCCAACTCTTTGTGACCCTATGGACTATATCCCACCAGGCTCCTCTGTCCATGGAATTCTGCAGGCAAGAATACTGGAGTGGGTTGCCATTTCTTCTAGGGGATCTCCCTAACCCAGGGATCAAACCCACATCTCTTACATCTCCTGCATTGGCAGGCGGGCTCTTTACCACTAGTACCGCCTGGAAACTACCCCTGTTCACTGTGAAACTGCTAAAAATACTTCCCAGTGTGGATTTGACGGGAGACTTTGTTATCCCTTCTAATGGTCTTGACCTGTCTGAGCAAAAAGAGACTGCTTCGTAGTTCTGCCTCCTCCCTAGGCTTACCTTTTCAGATAGAGGAGTTAATAGGTAAGTGTAAGAACTCTCTGGGTCTCCCGCCAAGTAGATATGTCTACTCAGCCATCAAATCAGACCATTGAGTTGTGCCACATCCTACTAATATTAGGCCATCTATACCTTGGCAATTCAGAAGATGAATCAAATATTGGATATGACCCAGGTAATTCTGATGCACCTTCTTCTGTCTTCTAACATTTTTACCCAGAGTGCTGTAGGATTTACTCTGGGACTTGGAACCAAATTATTCTCATTTAACCAACTAATTTGTCTGTCTGGACTTTCAAGGGTTCTTTTTTCATCATTATTTCAGATTGTGTCATGTTGGCATTGTTTATCACTTCTGTGATGACAAGCTTATGGTATCTGCCAGTAGACCAAATGTGTTATCAAGAATTGTTTGTTACCAGGAAGAACCAGATAGCAGAACAAGTAGCTATTTGGTAACAGACACAACTGGGGAGAAAAAAAATACATCCCAGATTCCAGAGCGTGACTTAAACAAAAATCCTACTAGCAGATGACTCTTTTAAGGACAGTGTGGATATTGGCCTATTCAGGCCCGAAGCAAGAATTTCAGCGTCTTCTAGGATGGAACTACCAGGGATGGAGGACCACTGTGTATGAAACTTGCTAAAGCACAGTACCCAACGCGAGACGGCCAGGGCAGTCAGTGGCATAAAGGCAGACCTGACAGAGACCTTGTACCTGAAGCCTTCTCCTTTTTTCTGGACCCTGTCCCACCCCAACACTAAAGGGACCACTCAAGCACTAGCATTACTCTATTTCATTTGTGTTCTCTCATTTTAAATAGTTATAAATGAGCCTTTTGTCTTTTATGATGGTGTTTCATGATTTGGTTCATTTAAAAGGTTTTCACAGGTGCCTTTCTCTTCAAAATGTGTAAGGCTGGGAAGGGGCTCTGGTTGAGTTCTTTCCTTGCCTTTTTCTTTTCTTTCTTTTTAACAGTTATCCCTTGCTTTACCCCCACAGCACACCTTAAGAGGTTGTACAATTTTAAATTGCCCATTGGTTTCCTTTCTCTCTACCATCCTCTGTACCCTAGAACCCCCTTTGCTAATAATGGACTTCAGGACCACTTCAGATCTTGTATCTTCCTCCCTGTTTCAACAACAACAACAACAATAAAATGACAGAAATCTAGATGGGGGAGAAAGCAAAACAAATAACGGAAGTTCATGGTTAATCAGTAATGGTAATGGGAATCATCTGCTTCAACTATTGTCCATCAAGCTTCTTATCAGAGTTGCTTAGAAAGGATCAGTGTTTTCTAAAATGGTTGGCACTTTTCTAATAATATTACAGGAAAAAAGGGGAGCCGTAGCATTTTCTTGGAGGGGGGTGGTTGTTTTGATCCTGATTATAAAGCTCATCTATGATCCCACTACACAGAATGTTTCTTGAGGGTTTGTTTTTGGTTTTGTTTTTGTTGATTTTTTAAAATATAGCCTCCCCCACCCCATTCATAAATTTTTTAATCTAATTAGGATCATGTTGTACTATTTTATAACTTGTTTTGAAATATCTTAACCACTTTCATCTGGCTAAATGTTTTTTGAAAAGATCACTTGCTAATATATCATCATATTATCCATCATAATAATTAGTCCCCTATTGTCAATAATTTAGGTTATTGGTAATTTTTTACAACATAAATAACAGTGTTCATCTTGGTACAAAATCTTGCCCACACCTATGAATCTTTGCTCTCTACATAGCTTATCCTTCCTAATACTTCCAGCAGAGCTGTTTAGAACCTGCTTAGTTACTCCTCACCAACATTAGATATTAGCATAATTTACTTTGTTGTGTATACCTATTTGTTAGGCAATAAATTGAATTTTATTTAATTTGTATTTTTTAATATTAGTGAAAGATATTTTTACTTTTTTCTCCATGTTTTTATCTATACATATATATATTTTAGTATTTGTCCATTTGTGTTCTTCACCCATTTTTCTACTGAGGTCTTTAATATATAAAGAGTTTCTCCAAATCAGTAGGAGAAAGATATAATCCTTTTATTGTGTGTGTTGCAAGCTTTTCCCAGTTTATTTCACTTCTGTTACTTTCACTTTTATTTCCTTGTTTCTCTTTCACCCAAATCAGATCAATATCTAATTACATGCCAGTTCTATGGAATCAATTTTTATTTTAAATACTATAAAATGTCTTGAATTTATTTTGGTATATAGCATTATGTAAGAATGTGAATCTTAACTCCCTGACCAGGGAGCAAACCTGGGCCCAGCAGTGAACACTCAAGAGTCCTAACCACTGGACCACCAAGGAATTCCCGGGTGGGTGCTGTTTAGAATGAGGGGAGCTTGTTTAGGGAGACGTAGATCATGGTCAGAAGGAAGTAAACTCAGGTGAAGAGTTGTTTCCTCAGAATCCTCTGCCCAAGCCCTCCTGGTGCCCTTCAGTATGTGCCCTGGATCTTTCATTCTCCCCACCTATCTCCAGGGAAACAGAGACCAAGGTGGTACGGTTGGGGAATGTGGGAAAGAGCTTGGGGGGGTGTACATTTCTGCCTGGAGCAAGTTGACTGGCCCACTGCTTCCCCTCCTGCTCACTGCAGCCTTCCCTTTGGCTCTGCCTCCAGCCCTTGATTTCATTCCCCAAAGTGTTCTTAAAGTACGTCTTCTCTACTATCCAGCACCAGAGACTGTCCCCTGCCCGTGCTGTCCTGCCTGAGACACCTGCCTTCCCCATGCCCTACGTGAAGAGAAGTGGGCTGGAGGGCTGGTCTTCTGAACACTGAAGCTGGTTGTTACAAGGCATTTACTTTACACACAGAGGAGCAGCCCTTCTCATTCCTCTTCAGTACCACCCACCCCTGTTTGTTCTGGCCTGGCCCTAGCAACAGCTTTGCTACTGTTGACTCTTGCCCCAGATTCATCAACATAGTTTCCTACAACCTGAAGACCCTGCTCAGTCTTGCTGCACTCTAAACAAATGTACATTCTCTATCCATTCCAACTGCCAGATCACACTAAATCAGGTTTCAAATTCTTTCAGAAAAAAACCTTGATCTTCCTTTCACATTGACCATGTCATCACTTTTTCGCCTCCTTGTTTTTCTTTAGCCTTTTTAAAAACTTTTTAAAATATGCATGTGTTTTCCCAGTTGAATTTAATCTCAACCACGATCACTGGGATACCTTTTTTTTTTTAATTGGCATTTTTAGCAAAGGGGATAAAAGAGTAGATGGATGAGGAAGGACAGTAACATAGAGTTCAGATAAGGGAGCAGGACTTTTGAGTGGGGTCCTTGCATGAGAGAGTAGAACACACATTCCTATCCAGCAAGGCCTCTCAAGTGAGACAGGATGGCTGAAAGGTCCATCCTGTACTTACTATAAAGAGATCAGCCCAGCTGGACCTGCAGCAGGCAATGTGTGTGTTAACTTTCTGTAGAAACCTGCTTTATGTGTATTATACAAACCTTAGGGCATCCTTAACTCGGATCTGTGGATCGTGAAAAATTCTGCACAAAAGTTTTATATTTATCTGGGATCTGCAGCTTTGATCAGATGTGCAAGCAGATCAGAGAGAGCTCCCATTTCCCCACCCCCCCACCGAGATGCAGAACCTCTACCATAGAAAGTGTGGCTAGAGTCACGGAGGGTATCTGATGTGGCACAGAGAGTAAAAGGAAGGGCAGGGGAGGTGGGAGGACCTTCAGGCCTAGATGGGTCCTCTGAAAGCCATACCACTGCCGAGCTCTGTGCTCTCAGGCAAGTTCCTTAAGCCTTAGCTGTTTAGTTAGGATGATAATACTTCCATGCTCATGAGGTAGTCGAGAGCATTAAACAGAGAGATTCCTGTGAAATACTTAGCATAGTGCTTGGCACATAGATACATCATTCATAAATGTGAAATTATTATTAGCTGCCAGCATCAGTTTCTTCTCAAGCATCCCCCCAAATACCTTAAGTGGTACAGAGCGCACAGTACTGTTCAGTAGACCCAGCTTTCCTGTCTATAGGACAGGTCCCAGTGCTTACCTTACACAGTTGAAGGATTCATGCTCCAGAGTTGAATACTGTAAAAATGGAAATAGATGGGAGTGTTTTCTATAACCTTGAGCGAAGGAAATTGAAGGTGACGTTGTTTAATGGCTCCTGTAGTCGGTTATATCACCTTCCTTGGTCCAGGGCTGCTGTTCTTTTCCAGCAGCATTTCAGCTTCCATCACAAAGGGTGACTTTTTTTCTCACTTTTTTTGTATTATCACCACCACCATCATCCATTATTATTTGCAGTGTGTCCTTGTGTTCCAGCTCATCTTCAAGAATAAGAGATAAAGTGCCCATGCTTATCTTGATAAACTATAAAATACATCTCACCTTCTCCCTTTTCCTGTGGTCCTCACTTTCTGGACCCATTAATATATGGACTTGTTCCCAGAAGAGTCAGTGAAGATGGAAGTATTAATTAACTGAGGAAATATGTCAGTGTTGCAGCCTCCAAAAGATGTGGATATGCTATTCTTGTGTGCACTAAATCACTCTTTGCCTCAGTATTTTAAAGTTTAAATAAGTAAACTGTATTAAGTAAAGTTTTACTGTAAATGTGCATATTCAGTCACCATAAAGCATGATAATAGCTTTAAAATAACTGTTGTTACTTTGACACTGTGAGACTGTCTGTACCTTTAACGCAAAAGTGGGGAGTTCAGTGCCTCCTAGACTGGAAGCAGTGAGCCCCTGAGCCCCAGGGTTGTGTATGTGAGGTGAGAGCCTCAGGCTGCAAGCCCCCTGAGAGCAGGAGCTGTGGGTGTTCAGGCCACCATCCTGTAAAGTAAAGGGTCCTCTTTTCCACTGACAGGGAGACCTGAGGGGAAGCTAAGATGTTAGGATGGTGTCAGTCAGACCAAGCCAAGGCATTGCCGTTTCTCCTAAGATGATTTGTCTTCATTCTGGGAAACATGTTGGTAGGTGTCATACTGGGAGAATAACTATTTCAGTTTCCTTATTTACCTTATTTGCCTTTTGACAGTGTGCATTAAACATTATTATTTAGGGCCTTCAACTTTTTCTTTTCTTCGTACATTCTTTCCTTTTTTTTTTTTTTTAAATCAACACTCCTACTACTAGCCCTACCACTGCCACCACCTTGCAGTTGACTAAGTAAGTACTTTGCATTGACCTCCCTTCACCCAGGAAGGTGGGTAGAACAGACCTTATAGCTTGTTCTGTAGAGGCAGCTACACTAGGACTTGCCCAGGGTCACTCAGCTGCTAAACGGTGAAACCAAACACAGATCTCCAGGACTCTTTGTACTGCCTCCGTGGGCTCTTTCCCCCTACTTCACTCCATTTTGCCAATCCGCTCAACCAAGAAGGTAAAGACGGTATAAAACAGAGGAAAATCATCATCTTTACTGTATCTGACCAAACTGTGACCTGGTGTGGCTCACTGTATTTCAGGCTTGTTTTGAGGAATGGTCATAGCCATGCGTTGCTCACTTTAGAAGTCAGTGTCATGATGAGTCTTAACAGAAGCAAACAGTAAATGGCGTCAAAACCCAAGATCTAAAGTTATATCCTGGGAATTCCCTGGCAATCCAGGGGTTAGGACTCGACCTGTCATTGCCAGTGCCCAGACTCAGTCCCTGGTCAGGGAACTAAGATCCCGCAAGCTGCATGGTGCAGCCAAAAGTTTTTAAAAATAAAGATGTGCCTCGTATGGTAGCTACTAGCTATATGTGGCTGTTTGAATTTAAATGGAAGTTGAATAAAATTAAAAATTCAGTTATTCAGTCACACTAGCCACAAAGTGCTCAGTTAGCTATATGTGACCTGAGGTACTAATTTTTTTATTTAATTTTAATTTATTCACATTCAAATTTAAATAGCCACATGCAGCTAGTGACTACTAATGGCCACAGATACGCAACATCCCCACCACTGCTGAAAGCTGTTAGACAGCGCTGCTCTAAAGACCACAGCAGAAGCACTGTGGCCTTCTGGCAGGTTGTGCCACACTGCACAGGGGAGGGCAACCGAAATGCATCATAAGCCTTCCTTCCCAGTGACCTTCTCAGCACAGAGACAGCAAAGCTTTGCTAAAAAAAAAAAAACCTGCCACGTGACTCCTAATCCGCAGCCAGTAAACAGCTGGGCAGCGGGTTGCAAGAAGAGCTGGCCTATTTTTGTGCACTGCAGAGTCCTGAGCAGGAAAATCTGAGACAGGAAGCAGTGGCAACACCTAGACACACTTTCTTGTCCCTTTCTTCACAACCAAGGCCACTTGCCCATTTCCACTTGGATGTTCCGCAAGTGCAAACTCCTCAGCGGCAGCCATGTCCAACGCAGGTGTGCTAATGGACTTATCACGACCCCCAAAGGATGAAGTGTTCAGAGCCTTGTGGGCTACAGTCTGAAAGAAGTCATTACCATTGGATGAATTCCAGATTTCACAGTGAAACATGGCTGCTTCTGAGAAATGGGAACATGGAGATGTGTGATGGCGCTCTTGATTCTAGAATCCAAAGAGGGTTACAGTTCTCTGTCTCATGTACGTTACTCATCCAGCCCTTTCGTAGCATAGAGGTTTGTCCTCCTTCCCCACCTGCTTCATTATGATCTGAGGTCCAAAATGCCTTCCAGAATAGCTCTCAGAGGGAAGTAGCAATTTTTTTGACACCTCGATCTCCACCCTCTCCGTCCCCCAGGATATACATTGATGGCACTAATTTGGGGGGCAATGTGAGCATACAATAGCTGTTTACTACTACTACTATTACTGTTACTAAACACTCACATTGAACGGGAAGGGATTTAGTCTTCAGAGGGTTCACTCATAACGCCTCTGGGATGCATTCTTAGGATCTGGTACAGTGAGCTGGAAGAAGGAAATTAATCTCACACTAGAATCCTTGCTTCAGAAAGTCTCTGGCACTAACAGACAAAGGTTGTAACCCTGAGGCATGCTGGGGCAGACAAAACTGAAACCTGGCTCTCCAGAAGTACTGAGTCTTTTCTGTCACTCATCAGACATTGCCTATACAGCTCAAGGAGTTTCTAGTTTTGGTGTTCTTCGGTACCTTTGTCTCCTGCAAAGATGCTGACCTGTGGATACATTCCGAAGGAGCAGAACTGCCTCTTGAAAGTGTCACTGTGGGGAATTCCCCCCTGGTCCAGTGGTTAGCACTCAGTGCTCTCACTGCCGAGGGCCTGGGTTCAATCCCTCATCAGGGAACTAAAATCCCACAAGCCACATGGCACAACCAAAGAAAAAGAAAGTCTCATTGTGATATTTAGAGTCCTCTTTCTCCTTGCAGAGTCTGCAAATTCAAAGGGGATGTGTCATCTCTACACCGTCATAAACTGGGGTGGCTTCGGATTCATCATTTTACACAAGAAATTGCTACTAATCGAGGCCCTTCAGAGAAAGATAGGGCCTTTACAATGAAGTGACCCCTATACATTGGTCTCGATTCTTAGTACTCATCTGAGCCATGCGCAGGTCCTTCAGATGCTTTGAGGTGTTTTCTATATTGAAAGCTGAATGCCTTCAGAGTTGGCTCCTTGGGACTCCAGAGGGAATTAGCACACGTGTGAAGCCAGGTTGGTCTGTATCTGGTATTCTCAGCTTGGGCAAATGTGACAAGTTAGGGACGTTCTGGGCAGAGGACTCTCAGGTCAGGGCTTCAGGGCAGAGATTGCCGAGAAGGTACCCGCCATCTGGCAGACAGACACCACTGACCACGGCATCCTCTCCACCTCCAGTGTCCTCAAGGCCAAGTTACATGTTTCGTTATCTCATTCTCCTTCCCTTTAGGTCCCCAGATCTTTCTGAGTCTTTGTATTCGAAAGACAGATTCTGGTCTTAGATGATTCCAGCTCCTTGTAACCAAGACAGAATCTTGGTGCCTGTCATTGCAGGTAATATTCTGTAAAGGGATTTTTTTTTTTTGCATACCAAATCTAGAGCCATAATTGGACGAGTTTAATTGGAATCATTACTATTCAATATGTGGATGAAAAAGCGGTTTTAATTAAGCATGTAAAAGGGGAATTAATCACTGTTCACACAAGAACTAGATTATCATAACAGGAAAAATTCTTACAGAGTAAAGTTTTTAAGGTTCTTGGTTAAGGGTACTTTCCTCTTTTTATTTATGCTTGCATTTGGATTTTGAAGGAATGTCAGCACACTGTTACTAACTCTGATAGCCTGCACATCACAGCCACTATGGTTTTGGGGCCCTTCTGGCTCTCAGATTACCTATGTAAATACAGGGATTCACTTCTCAGCTCTACCATTTGCTTTATAAAGAGCAAATGTGCAGAACCTAGCAGCAGCAGCAGCCTAGCAGAGCAGTAATCTGAACAGGATAAACATGCTTCCTCTTTGTGTGATGCTCTTTCCCCATCCTCCTGCCAAGAGCAGGATATCGAATGAAAGGAAGGTTGTGGTTGGAGTCAGTAAAGTGAATGTCTAAGTGGCACCTGCTTCATTCAGCAGATCTGCTTTCCCGGGGCCTCCCACTGTACATCTGCTCCTGACAAAGCCTCTTTTCTCCTCCCGTCGGTCAGAGTTGAGAGCAAAGGCCCAGCGAGGAGACATACTGGTTTTGCTTTGTCAGCACGATTGCCTGTGACATTATAATTATACCAAATCTTCATTATTAGAAAGGCCCCAATTGAGAGATTTTCAGAGCCTAAATGGGGTTTTCGAAAGTAAAATTAATAGAAACATCTTTTCTGTTATAAAGCTAGCAAATGGATCTGAGAATCATTGAAGGGGTCTCAATATGGAAACTGAGACACTGCTCTGAGTGAGACTGCAAAGCCCTGCTATCAGATTGGCTCACCAAGGCGGCCAGCAGTTCTCTGACTTAGTGCCATAATGTAGCTCTACTGTGGCGCTCTCCAGTGCTGGCAAAGTTTCTCACCTAGGCACCCAGGAGGTAGAATATGTCAACATAAGTTGATGGGGTCGGGCAGTAAAGAAAAAAGCTATGATGTAAATAAGGGAAATGCCAGGAAAATATATTTTAGGTGAATGCAGAGTGTCCAATTTCAGATTGAGTTTCCATCTAAATAAAAAGCAACTGTTACCATGTTCTGCAGTGTGGATGCAGTTGAAGCATGCTTAAGGTGTGGAGTTGGCTCACTGAAAGGTTTTAGAGCCTTGCTCTAGCCCTTTATAAGTTGAAATTAATTAAAATCAAATAACATTAAAGGCCCAGCTCCTCAATTACACTCGCCACATTTCAGGTGCTCTGTAGCCACCTTAGTGCCAGAGCACAGGTACAGTGTGCCCACCTTCACAGTGAGTTCTCATGGGCAGGACTGTTTTAGAGATTGGTCTGAACTTCCTGAAATGTCTTGACTGCTTAAGTGAGCCTTGGACTTATGGAAAATACCTGAACAAACTTTTTGGTCACGCCAATATTTCAGCCTTGCTGGAAGGAGAAAAGGAAACTTGGCCTGATTATTTTTGGATCAGCTTCCAATGGTGTTTCTTGACTATAATCTTTGTCTTTTCACCTTAAAATTATTTTTCCTCCAAGAATCTTGTGTCCTTTCCCCAGCCCCTCCAACTTCTCACAAAACAGTAATAATAATGATAGTAAAAATGAATTGCAACTATGAGAACAGACTTTAATGTTAGGAATGTCCACTTATAGCTGACCTGCTCCCTGGCCTTCCCTTCCTTCAGCTTTCACAGCCCCACTGTTTGCCTGAAGAGTTCTTTTCTCATTAAACAGAGCTTCTCATTGACAAGAGGGCATGTGAATACTTGGGGGCCAAGAGTGTGTATATGGATTGTTCATTCTGTGTGCAGCATGGGGCGTGGACAATATTCCTGGGGGGTGAGCATTGAGCTGGTGGCATCTTCCATTTTCAGCAAGTCTGGGGAGTAAGGGCGGACCTTTAAGCTTGTTTCTTCCATTTGTCCGTCTCTGTTAGCCTACTACATGGTGGCTTTAACTCCTGGGAGAAAACCTTTATGAAATAACGATGTGTATGTATGTTAGTCGCTCAGTCATGTCTGACTCTTTGCGACCCCATGGCCTGTAGCCCACCAGGCTCCTCTGTCCATGGAATTCTCCAGGCAAGAGTACTGGAGTGGATTGCTATTCCCTTCTCCAGGGGATCTTCCCAACCCAGGGATCGAACCCAGGTCTCCTGTATTGTGGGCAGATTCTTCACCGTCTGAGCCACCGATACTACCTCAAATTTAGACAATATCTTTTTTCAAGAACTTAAATCATTTAAATATGTTACTTATCCTCATAGCAGCCCTATGAAACAGAAATGGCCCTGTTGGTTTTATAAATGTAAATATAGTCAACTCTTAGTTGGCATACACACAATATCTGTCATGCAAATCACTCATGACACATTTTAAATCCTTAGACAGTTTCTCTAAGCAAGCCAGGGTAAAGCCTGAACCATCTCCTCCACCCCCTGCCCAGCTGCTGCATACTTAAGAAATACAAATTAGTTTTCATGTTAGCTTAAAGAAGACATGATTAGAAAATAAGTCTGTGACAAGAAAAGTACAGCATGAAATCAGAGTTTAGTGGGGCGCTGTGGAGGAAATGACCCATCCTTCCTTTGTTTCAACTAAGAGGTGACTATAAAGATCTACCTTTATATCATGGGCATCATTAGCACTCTGTGCTGGCACGTTTCCCAAAGGAATTTGTGAACCCCACGGGTAGATGTCAGAGGCGTCTCTGCGCCCCAGGCACAGGTGTGCCTGGGAAGCAGACTTCCTGCTGCTGCCCTTCCTGGTGCCCTTTTTGCCCAGTGCTTTCTGAAAGTTCTGTGTCGTTGTCAGACCTGTGCAGGGCAGACTGCCTGTTGCAGATGAATGCTGAGCAGACCACAGGGGCTTCATCTTTGTGGCAAGAAGGAAGTGGCTGGAGGGTAGATTTCAGAGGCTACCCTTCCAGGCACTGCAGCCTGCACGGGTGGTGGCATTCCTTTAGTCTACAGTCCTCATCACCTGGTCACCTAATGGTTTTGAGCCACCAGGGAAGCCCAAAAACACCGGAGTTGGTAGCTTATCTCTTTTCCAGGGGATCTTCCTAACCCAGAAATTGAACCGGGGTCAGAAGGCAATGGCACCCCACTCCAGCGCTCTTGCCTGGAAAATCCCACGGATGGAGGAGCCTGGTAGGCTGCAGTCCATGGGGTCGCTAAGAGTCAGACACGATGAGCGACTTCACTTTCACTTTCCACTTTCATGCATTGGAGAAGGAAATGGCAACTCGCTCCAGTGTTCCTGCCTGGAGAATCCCAGGGACGGGGGAGCCTGCTGGGCTGCCATCTATGGGGTCGCACAGAGTTGGACACGACTGAAGTGACTTAGCTTAGCTCCTGCATTGCAGGCGGATTCTTTACTAGGTGAGCTATCAGGGAAGCCCCAGTGGTTTTAGTAACCATTAATGATTTTGTGTAGATCCATTATTTCACTAAAACTTTCAAACTAGTGATTTCTCTATAACACTAGAAAATTCCTCTGCCTTTATTAGCTGGAATTCTTTTATAAAGAACTTGTCCCCATTAACAGTTTGGTTATGCTAACTACAGTCCAGAGGAAAGATGGAATAATACTCAATTTAAATGAAGTTTATAAGATAGATTTCTTTCTTTGTGATCCTCTGACCCCTTAACTGTTTATTTCCACCTCTAATCTGCTGTCTTCAGGTGTCTGACTGTGTCTAAAGCAGATTTTGCTGAGGCGCTCAGTCATGTCTGACTCTGCGACCCCATGGACTATATAGCCCACTAGGCTCCTTTGTTCATGAAATTCTCCAGACAGGAATATTGAAGTAGGTAGCCATTCCCTTCTCCAGGGGATCTCCCTGACTGAGGGATCAAGCCTGGGTCTCCTGCATTGCAAGTGGATTCTTCACCATCTGAGCCACCAGGGAAACCCCCAAATGATGCTCTAAGATTGGGCTAAGTGAGGCATTGAAAAATCAGGAGAGCACCTTTGGCAGATTTTTTGCCTCAGTCTATCCCTGTTCAGATGGAGGAGGCAAGGGCTGGGTGGTAGGCACAGGGGGTGGGAGTCCTTACACTAGTCTCTCCTTTTGTGCCTATTTGAAATTTTCTATAATAAAAATTTTGAAAATAATAATAGAAAAATAAATCTCCATTCTTAACTCTAGGTAAGAAGACCTATTGGTCTCTTGATTGGTCCATTTCTACACCCGACTATTGCAAACTCTTGGTAAACAGCTTGGTAACTTTCTCCTGAGGTTTCTGTCAGATGGGCTGCATTTAATATTTAAAAATACCAACTCTTTACAAGGTATTGTTCACACCTTGTCTACTACACAGACTTTGGAGATTTGGAGTGTTTCCTCTATCCCCTTCCAGTGATATCTGGAACTTTACTAGATTGCTCCTGCCCTTCTCCGTACATCTCTGATCACACATCCTCCTGAGCACCTACATGTCCTGCAAGTTTTAAACACTTTTCTCTCCTGCCATTTTTGATTTAAAGCCCTCTTGGTCAGAACAGCATGGATTGGAGTCAGCTTGTTCAGTCTTACATTGGGATTTCAGTCTCCAGGATATAGCCCACGGTGATTCTGAACACTAAAGGACAAAACCCTGATTTCATTCGTGTTCCTGGGGACTCTAGTAATTTTAAGAGGGAATGGTAAAATTATATCTCCAAATTATGTTTTGAAATACATTCACTAATAAAGTAAAAATGAATTCACTCTTAACATTTGGCTTGTGGGATGCAGGCAAGACAATTTTCTTGTGGCCTGCAAAATCAAGATTAAGGACACAGTGAAACTGCCCTACCCAGAAAAAGCCACTGCTATGGAAGTTATTCCAGAAAGTGGTTTTTCCAAGAGCAGGTTGAGATTGTCTGGTCAGAGGAGAGAAAGTCTTGGGTGCTGAGAAGTGCCTATTACACTAGGGTACCTCTGAGTCTGCTATTGGCTTCATGAGAATATTCAGTACTTGACAGATGTAATACATATTTTAATCCATAAATCCCTCAAATGCCCTCAAAAGCCATGGACTTTAAAAACATGGAAAAGGAAGATTAAATGTCCCGGAAGGAGCTAATATAGCAGAAACAGAACCACTGAGAGAGAAATGCTTTTTCTATTTCTCCCTTGTCTTACTCTTATGAGGGTTACCTGGTTCTCCTTTTCATTTGACATCATTGCTCTTTTCATGACCTTCATCTTCTTGCCCTCATCTGTCCTCTTCCCGTGTGGTCCTTGTTTGTGTTGCTTAGCCTCTTTATCTGCCTGCTGCTGCCTACTAGCTTCTTCACCTGGTTTTCCGTCATGTTCTCCCATCTCTATGTCAGGACACACCATGCCTATTTTTCTTCATATAGTAGTGGCTTTCCTTAGATGTCAGGCACTGATGTAACTTCTTTCTAGGCCTGGAATAAGATTTTTTAAAGGACTTCCCTCCTTCCTGTCCTCCCTAAAGACACTTATAGATATTTTTGATGGCTCTTTAAAAACTGCAGAAGTAACTTAGGTAATAACAATAGATGATTTCACTTTCTTATTTATTCCTCTCCTTTCCAGTCACAGTCACAGGTACCCCATTTAAGTTAGCATTTTCCTAATACATACAGTTCACTTTCTTATGCATAAACCACAGAAAGCATTACATTGCGAATTTTTCCTTTCAGCTTTAAGAATTATTGCTCTTTCACCAACTGTTACGTTTACTTGATAATTTATTTGTTTAGCTACTTTTTTCTCACAACCATCAATGTTTTTTCCCAAACTAAAAGATATTTCTATGACCAACTAGAAAGGCCTTTGGACTGAAAGGTTCAGTTACAGCAAACAACAATTCCCAAAGGTTTCCCAGATTGTGAGAGCAAATGAAAGGCCCATTCTTCCTCAGGCTGTCTGTCCCGCTCTGTCTTGTCATGGCGTGGGGTGGGGGAGGGCAGTCTGTGGTTCTGGGTGACCCTGACTAGGCTTGCAACTCTGAGCTCTGCTGGGCTCCAGCGTGTGCTATTAGTTTTGGGGTTTAGAAGTTTATCGGCATGGTGGTATCATATCATACTGCCCCTGATCATATAGTTAACAGTCTTAATATTGATTAGTGGTTTAGCCTAGGTTGTGTCTTTACTGCTATACCGAATCGGCAGCTGTTTCATACATGTCATCGTGTGGTTCCAGTGCCTGTGCTGACCATCGCTGCATTCAGAAAGGAAGCAGCCCACCAGGCCATCTGCCCTGATTTCATGGCTTTTATCTCTAATCTTTACATCTTTGAAGGCCTTTGGCGAATGATGTGCTTCCTGGCAGGGGAGATCTGCACTGTCTCTGCTTCCCTTTCTGCTTCCTGAGAGCTGTAGTCTAACATCTGTGACCCCAGCCAGACTTCATCAGACCTCTCATTCCAAGGCATCTGGGAAAGCAGCTGGCATTTAGTGTTCACCTACTGTGTGCCAGGCACTGTGCCAGACTCTACCCACATCAGCACATCTAGTTCTCAAGAACCCTGAGAATACTAGTAATGACCATTTTATGTAGGAGGAAAGTGAGACTTCATAAGCCTGTAAGTGGCAGAGCCAGGATTCTTTCTGACTGGGAAGCTAATGGAAATAAAAGCACCTGTTCTACCTTCACATCAAATGCACCTGAACTGCCATACAGCATTCGGCTGCTGCCTTAAGAGTGTTGTGGGGAGAATGGTACTCATTCCAAAGCGGAGTAAAAGGCTTTGGGCCACAGAGACCAAAGCTAAGGGGAATGTAATCAAGGTTCTGAAAATCATGAAGAACGTGAGCAACTGTCATATTCAGGTATTAACGTCTACTGTGTTCAAGTTGTTCACTGTTCAAGAACATTGTCCTGCCAAGATCTAAGTAAGCAGTGTTTGTATAGAGAGAAACAGTAACTATTTGGGAACAGGTTAGCACAGATCTGGTGCCAAATGAGTGGTGAAGCAATAAAATCCCCGGAAGGAGAGAACCTGGTGGGCTGTTCTGTCTGGAGGAACCCCTGAAAGACGGGGAAAGAACAGGACGTAGGTTGGCAGGGGTGATTCTAGGCAGAGAGACCTGCCTGAGTAAATACATGTGGTGGCTAAGGTATACTGAGGAGACAGGTACAGTTGTGATGAAGGCATAAGGTAGAGTATTTGTGGGAAAGGCTGATGTAATCCCTCATCTATTAGCTATTTGGACTTTATTTTCCCTTAGTAGGGAGCCACTAAAAAGGCGGGGGGAGTTGGAGTAGCTGTTGTCAAACAATATCTCAAGATTTAGCTTAACTGTGATGTATAGACTTATTCATCAGATCTCAAAATGCTGCTGCTGCTACTAAGTCACTTCAGTCATGTCCAACTCTGTGCTGCCCCATAGACGGCAGCCCACCAGGCTCCCCCATCCCTGGGGTTCTCCAGGCTGGAGTGGGTTGCTATTTCCTTCTCCAGTGCATGAAAGTGAAAAGTGAAAATGAAGTCACTCAGTCATGTCCGACTCTTAGCGACACCGTGAACTGCAGCCTACCGGGCTCCTCCGTCCATGGGATTTTCCAGGCAAGAGTACTGGAGTGGGGTGCCGTAAATGAATTCCTGTCAGTAAATAAATTCCAGTTATATGCATATGTGTGTGTGAGAGAAAGAGATTCATCACGTGGTAGGTAAGTGATGGAACTCATTACCTCAAAGAGGTCAGGAATAGAGTTGATCAGCTCATGAATGATGAATCCAGAGTGTGCAGGGCAGTGACCCTAACGTTCAGTTATTCTCGCTGGCGCCCATGGTCTACCACAAAGCCTCCCCTGGTGACATGTTCGGAGACAGACCACTGCAGAACCCGTTTTGCAGAAAACAAGGAAAAGCAAATATCTTAATTTTCAGAATGTGTGTCCCCATGTCCATCGTGTGGAAGTTTTAGAAGATCCCTCTGGCTTCTGTCTGGGGAGCAGAGAGTGCATTGGAGCCAGGGCTGACACAGGGCAATCTGAAGGGAAGCTAACATGTAGTCCAGGCAAGAGAGGATAAGGAGCTCACCCAGGGGATCAGCGGCCGATGTGGCTGTGTTCTGGGTTTATGTTTGAAATGAGAGAATTTGCTGATGAATTGCGTGAGAAGTCAGAGATGGCCTGACTTCCAAGTTTTGGGCCTGAGCAACTAAAAGAATGTAATTGCTATTTGTTAAGATGGGAGGAGTGTGTTTGACCATTTGGGTTCAAGAATGATACCCAACTGGTAGAAAAATAGAGCAGGGTCAGGTCTCCTCTTTTCTGTTCTGGGGCCAGCAGTTCCTCCAGGATTTGGGGGCTGACTGCTATTGGACTTCCCTGGTGGCTCAGACGATAAAGTGTCTGTCTATAATGCGGGAGACCTGGGTTCGATCCCTGGGTCGAGAAGAATCCCTGGAGAAGGAAATGGCAACCCACTTCAGTACTCTTGCCTAGAAAATCCGACGGACGGAGGAGCCTGGTGTCCATGGGGTCGCAAAGAGTTGGACACGACTGAGCAGCTTCACTTTCGCTTGCTATTGGCCAAGGATACCCTTGCACTGGGGCCTGAAGTTCCCAAGGCCCTTTTGGCCTCTTTTCCCGTTTTTGCCAATTCTGTAAACCTTACCAAGAAGCCTGAGAGGAGAGGCAGCAGTGAGCCCAAAAGGGACGTCCTCTCCCTTCCAGGTCCCTGCTGGCTGTAGTGGTCAATGGTAAAGGCTTGCTGGTTCCTGCAGAGACTCCCAGCGCCTTGCCTTACCACCAGCTCGGTCACTCAGTCTCCCTCAGTCCATGTTTTGTTTTAATAAACTTTTTATCCATATGCTTTGGAATTTAAAGAAAGGAGGGGATTAGATTTTCTAAACTGAAGAACTCTATGGTTTCTTACAGCTTTGAAAGATGAGGTACTAGAGATTGCGGTACTAAAAGCTCCAGGTTTTTATAAGTGTGTACTTCTGTGGTAAGCCCATGGTTCTGCCAACAGGACTTGCCTATCATTTGTGAAAGGGAAGAATACCTGCCCTGCCGGCTGCTCCAGAGTCTCAGCGGGAAGCTAGTGCTGTGCAGTGGGGGTGAGAAGACTTTGAAAAGCACTGTACAAATGCCAAGAGAGCTTTCTTACTAGGGTTGTGCAGGGTCTCTGTGAAAAACAAAAAGGAGAACTTCACGTCCCTAATGTAGAATGGGAAAGGTTTCCTGTTGCTTAATCAATCGAAATGACCCAGAATACAAGCTGAGATTAACATACGCCTTCTAGATTAGGGCTAATCAGGGGCAGGCTGAGCAGATGCAGGGACAATCCTGGCCTGATTACTGAACCTCAGCATTTTAATCATCTCTCTTGCAAGGGCAGCCGGCCGATTTAGTGCATGCTGGGTTTCCAAGCCTCTAGCCCCCTCCCCCTTTCCTTGCCATGGACATAAAGGCTGCTAGGTCAGAGACACTGAGACGATTTAATCTAATCTCATGTCAAAATGGCTGTGTGTGAGATTCTAAAATCCTCACAGTGGGATGGTAATGCACGTATTTAAGGTAGAGGTGGGCTGAAACTGTGTGTAGAGAATCATGGCCTCGGGTTTCAAGGCATTCGAGGTTATGAAATACCCTGTATATGGGATCTCTTCAAGAAGCTGTTTAGATATGAAGTCGCTGTCACTAGTCATTCACTCTCGAGATGGCTTTGTGTGGGAGTCATCACCCAGTTGTTAAAGGCCAAATTTACTCCTTCCCAAGCTGTGAAGTACAGAATATGAAATCTTTTAAAATGGTTTTATTTGGATGAGCTTTGAATGTAGTTGTTTCTGTATTGCTTTTTCTGGAAACTTCCTAATCACCTGAAGGCTCACCCACGTCAGTCATTCTGTCCCGTGGTGGGGGGGAAGGTAGACACCTGTGCAATCTCAGAAGGCAGGTTTCATTCAACTGTGTAGAAAACACCTGCTCATTGCTAGGGACTTAAATACAGAGATTCCATCTCTCCCTTAAGGAATTTACAGTTTCCTTGGAGCTAAGACGAGTAACCAGTGATAAAGTATATGACCATCGCCTCCTCCATGGAGACCAGGGCAAAGTGCTGTGGGCCCTTGGGAAAAGAGGAGCTCAGACAGGAGGAGGAGAGACTGCAGCTGAGAGCTGAAGGAAGAATAGAAGCCCGTTCAAGGAACAAGCCAAGGATAGTCATTCCAGGCAGAAGTCAGAAAGTGTGCACACCATAGAGGCAGGTGTGGAAAGAGCCTCAATCAAGTCGTTCACCTTCCTGGAATGTACAGTGGGTGGGGATCACCAGGCTGAACTAACTGAGGAACAGGGGCTGATGTGAAGGGCTGCAATACCTCCAAAGGGATTTGGACTTTATATTCCACGGGCCATTGGAAACCAGTGAAGAATTGTAAAGAGGGGAACAAAATCAGTTTGTGTTCAAAAGATTATTCCGGTTATAGCAGTGTCAGCCAGTTTGAATTTCTGCATTTGAGCCCTTTCCCATTTTATTTTAGGGCAAATCTTCCATGATACTAAAAAGTGTTTCAACAACAGTGTGGGACATGGACCCACATCATAGGTAACCCAAACACATCATAAACCAGTAAGAAAGAGATTTAATTCTAACAATTCTTCCAGTTTCTCTGCATCCCAGCACTGACCCAGGACAGTTGCTCGTAGTCAGGAAGAAGGTCCCACTCATAGTATTCAGTGTATTTGTAAAGTCTGTAACTTGTTTAGAGCTTTTGGAACTGAATCAGTCTCAGAAGCAAGAACAGTGAAATAAGACTAATCTTTGCTTCTGGTTTTGGTTGCTGTTTGCTAGCAGTACTCTTGCCTGGAGAATCCCATGGACAGACGAGCCTGGTGGGCTGCAGACCAAGGGGTCTCGAAGAGTCGGACACGACTGAGCGATTTCACTTTCACTTTTCACTTTCATGCATTGAAGAAGGAAATGGCAACCCACTCCAGTGTTCTTGCCTCGAGAATCCCAGGGACGGGGGAGCCTGGTGGGCTGCCATCTCTGGGGTCACACAGAGTTGGACATGACTGAAGCGACTTAGCAGCAGCAACAGCAGCAGCATGAGGATTCTTTGGAGGTGTCCTGGTTTTGCCACAGGGCGTTTGGCAAAAAACGTTACTTCATTAACTTTGTCTGTTTTGACCAGAAGAGAGGATGAAAGTGATGATGAAGATCCACTAGGATGATGGAAGAGGGTCTTGGTCTTCACATATTCACATATACTCAGGCCCATTCCTGCAGTCTAGATGTCAGGGACTAGAGCCCAGCCACACGCTGGTTAGGGCCCGCAGTAAAATCCCTTGACCTGCTGCCCTTGAGGCTGTGCTGATGCCAGTATTTGGCATACCTTGTACCTCATTCTAAACATGAACCAGAGCCAGGCCTGGCCTTGAGGGAACCCTCAATCTAGGGCTCAGTCTAGGTAGATGGGGAAGACCTATCCACATGCATTAACCGGACCTGGCCAGATTATATCCTACTGTCCAGTGCTTACTGAGAATCCCAAGGAAGCTGCTCTCAGTATTGACTAGAGCTGGGATAGGCTTCCAAGAGGAGGGTTTTAAAGGGGAAGGTGTGGGCAGTAAGGGAATTCCAGGTAGCAAACAGCTTGAGCAAAGGCCCAGAGAAAGGAAGGTTACCAGTGTGTTGGAGAATTGAGAATAGTCCAGGGTGATTCCCAGAGCACAGGGAATGAGGGAAGTAAGGCTGGACAAATCACAAGAGTCCTGAATGCCAGGCCCAACATTTGAACTTCACTATCGGCTTTGGGAACCTTTTAACTAGCATCAGGGAATTTGAAAAGTTTGAGCTTAGGGAATGACATGTTATAGAGAGAGAACTTGGGTGGCAGAAAGGAGCGAATGGAAAAAGGAATTGACTGGGGAGATGTGAAAGCCGTGTGCAAAGGTTTAGGTGAAAACACTGAGCCCAGCAGCCTTCTGAAGCTGATGGATGGGCTGGCCCTCTCCTTCCCCTTTCAGGCCCCAGCATGTCAGTGGGAGGACTGTGGGCCATGCCTTCTATTCTCATTAACACATAGCAGGGTAAGCCTGGAATCCTAAAAACGTTGACAAAACAGGACATTTAGCCTCATTTCAGGTTGCATCATTAAATGTTACGGTATTGTGTTTGTCGCTCAGTCGTGTCCAACTCTTTGTGACCCCATGGACTGTAGCCCTTCAGGCTCCTCTGTCCATGGGATTCTCCAGGCCAGAATACTGGAGTGGGTAGCCATTCCCTTCTCCAGGGAATCTTCTCAACCCAAAATTGGTCTGAGCCACCAGGGAAGCATCAACAAATACTTATTTCCAAACTGTCAACAGTTATCCCTGGAAAACAATTAGATACAATTTAACATTGTAAAATTGACGTTATTTTATGTTTGATTTTTTTTTTGCATTACGAAATATTCTGATAAAACATCCCTCTTTACAATTAATTTTTATTTTCATCAAAGTGATACACAGTTTTAAATGACAAAAAGAACTAAAAGGCCTTTAAATATATATATATATATACATATATATATATGTATATGTACCCCAGAGGCAACACTCGGTGTTCTTTTTTCTGGTATGTATGTGTATTATTCTAAATAATAGTCATATTATTTCTTGAGTTGAGGCATTATCACAATTTTCAATAACTCAGTTTCTATGTTTATATTGTTATAAACATAAAATTTTTATAAAGGTAAAACTTTGTTCACTGCCACAACGAGTGGGTATGGTTAATCCTTGCTTTTTTTCTTCTACTTTTTAAGGAGTAATCACCGGTTCTACCCAATTCTGGAAGACCCCTCGAGGTACTCTATCCCACAAGCTCATGCCACATCCCCTGTGTCCTCCAGACGTACTGCACAGCCCCCATCCTGGGCCCTCCTCCTGTCCCCAGGCTCCCTACAGTGGGTTCTCTGTCTCCTGGACCCCACAGCCACTTACTTCTTAAGTTTTCCTGTCTCATTTCTTTGGGGAACAACCTTCAGAGCTTCCAAAGAAAGTGTGCACAGGTAGCTGGCTTTTACAGCCCTTATAAGTCTGAGGAGGTATTTATTCTGTCCCCACACTTAATTGGCGTGGGTGTCATTTCATGGGCTGGGGAGAGAATTCTAGGCTGAAAGCATTTTCTCTCAGAGGTTTGAAGCCACTGCTCCATCATCATCTAGCCTCCAGGCTTGCTTTTGAGAAATCCAATAATGATTTCCAGTTCTTTGTATGTGACTTTTTCTTTTAACCCTTTCTCAAATCCTTTGGGATCTCTGCTTTATCCTTAGTGTTCTGAAATTTTACAAAGCTGTGTCTTAGCATCCGGATCTTTTTTCTTCTGTTCTGCTGGGTATCTAATGGGCCTTTTCAATCTGAAACTCCATGTTTTTCAGTTCTAGAGATGTACTTGCAATGTGTCTGATAATTTCCTACCTTGTGTTTTTTCTAGTCTCTAGAAATCTCTTTTATCAGAGATTGGAGTTCTTAAGGTTTCCTACTTTCCATCTTTTAATCTCTTCTGCTCTCTGGAAGATTTCCTTGACTTTACCATCTCCTCTTTCTGTGGAATGTATTTCATCTATTTGATTTCTTTAACAAATTTTCTCTCATTTTAATAAAAGTATCCGTTTGTATGATACAAATATTTTCTGTCTCTGAAGATATTAGAGTTAGGGCCATTTGTTTTTGTTTCTGCTCCCCATGTTGTCTGTCGCCTCTTGTTCCTTGAGAGTGAGGCACTGAAACAGCTGCTGGGCTGTATAAGGCAGAGCTGGGCGGCCTGCAGGCCTTGGGGTGGTAAGTATCAGGACTGCAGGCCTGATACTTTCATTGTCTCCACACCCCCGGCTCCTCCCCTCCCCACCCACCAGATACCTCATAGATCTTCTCTGCAGCTTCTCCAGGTCAGCTTCTCAATACAGTGGATGAACTTCAGGTGTCTGGTCAGCAAAGGCCTGGGTGTTGGGATTGGTAGGACCTACTGGTCCAGTCAGTTGAATACAAACTGTCAGCTAACTCCTGTCTTTCACTTCTTCCTCTCATTCTGCAGTAGCTGAGCCTCCATGCCCTGAGAGCTCCAGGACACAGGACGTGCAGCTCCCCCTTCTTTAATGTCAGAACCACTTTATGTATGCTCTGCATCTCCCAGAAATATACTGGGTTGGCCCAAAAGTTTGTGTTTTCCCTAAGATGCTATTTAAAAACCCAAATCAACTTTTTGGCCAACCCAATATATTGCCATCTCTTATTCATATCTCTTTTTTTCTCCTTCACTATAATTTTTGTTTTATGAGGAAGAAGAATTTTATATGTGCATTTATTCTGTCTTATTTAATTGGAAATTCTTTTTTTTTTTAATGTCATATAAAATTGTCAGTTTTCCTTTCTTTGGAAGGACTGCCCTTTTCTGAAATTATTCACTTCCTCCTCTCTTTCTACTAAACACTTCTTTTTACTGTGAAATAATAGTGATATTAGGAGGTAGTTGGGGTTTTTTTTTAAGTTGACCCCAGAATGTATTTAAAATTCCTACTGGTCTATGAAATCTAAAATCAGAAAACTAATGACCTAGGCTTTAGAAAAAAAAAAAACTGACCCAGAAGAGAGGGACAATGGCCAGAAGGCAGGCTAAGTTTAAGGGAGAAGTTTTTTCAAGCTGCATAGGCAGAAAGAGGGTTGAAGAAGTCAGTGTAGCAGAATATCCAAGAACATGAATGGTGGCCCCTCCTAGAGAGGAGGGCAGTCAGAAGAGACAGGCTTGTTGGGAGGAGAATTCGTCCCTGAGGGGTCTGTGCGAGCCTCCTGAAGTTGGAGAGAGGCAGGCAGGCGGGGTCATCTCTTGGCACGTTGGGGAGGCCCTGTTCTGAGGCATGTTTCTACACCTTCTCCACATTCTCTTTCCTGATTTAAAGAATTAAAATGGGGTGGGGAAAGGGATGTCTTTGTGCCTGGACAGTGGGTATGCAGTTACGTGCGGCTGCAGACAGTGGTACCCTGAGGGCTGGAGCTGACTGCCCTGCCCAGCCAGCATCTGGGAACCTATGCCCAGCACTGACGGTCTTGCCTTGTCTCCCCAGGACTGGTCCAGATCCCTGTGAGCATGTACCAGACTGTGGTGACCAGCCTCGCCCAGGGTAACGGGCCGGTGCAGGTGGCTATGGCCCCTGTGACCACCAGGATATCGGACAGCGCAGTCACCATGGACGGCCAGGCTGTGGAGGTGGTGACGTTGGAACAGTGACATGCAGCCATGCCATGGCATCGTTTTCTAGTCTACTTCAAAATTTTTTACACGTTTGCAGAGGTGCAACCAAATGGAATTAAGTCTCTCGACTTCGGAAGAAAAGTTTTGTTAACCTTTTTTTTAAAAAGGAAGAAAGGCAGTGGATTTTGGAATTGCATTTTTTAAAAAGCACCACTCTTGATTTTCTGGGATTGGTGGAATAAGATACTGCGCTGTCAACTTCACGGTCCCGAAAAAGCCAAATTGTGGCAGGACTTCTTTCTGCGGAAACGTGTGTATACTTCGGTGTGTGTATGTGTGAGTGTGAATATATGTATATGTGTACATATGGATATACACATTTACATATATATATAAAGTATATATATATATGTGTGTATATATATATATATATATATATAAAAGAAACCCGCATGGAATTATCTGTATGAAATCAAGGTGAGCTGTGGAAAAATAATTCACCCAGTTTAGTGGGTGTAGGGTACGTGGCCAGACAGCCACCTGGTTTTGTTCATACCAGGGTCATGCGTTGAGCTACTGACAAACTCAGGCAGAGGTGACCACGCCCTTCACCAAAGCTGCCTCCCAGTGGCCATCCAGAACTCTCCCTGCTGGGCTCACCTGAGAACGGAGATTCCAGATTGGGGTGAGGTCCAGAAACTGTGCTTGCAAGATCAAGGGGCCACGTGGTCTGGCAGCTGAGACGCTCCTCGGGCTGGCCCAGATGCTGACCTTGCCACAGGCAAATGAAATGTCTTTAAAGCTCCCAGGCAGGACCGAGAGGGTTTTCTTCAGCCTCCCATCTCCTCCCCTCCCCAGGAAACCTTCTCGATCTCACAACTATTAACCTGTCGCTTTGGTTTTAAGGTCAGTCCTGAATTGGTCATGTATATGAACTGAAGGTGACAGAAGTATTAAGGGTTTGAGGAATGCGTGCGTGTGCTTGTGGGTGTGTGCATTGTGGAGAGAGAATGAGGGGGTGAGAGGAGTTGGAAGGGGAAAGGAAGGAGGGAGAGAAAAATCTTTTAAAGACCAGGGTGCACCGATGGGAGCAACTTTTTCCCTTCCTGTGACTTCCTGTAGCTTAACAGAGGAGACAAGAACTGACAGGGGCTCCTGGCGTGAGGAAGGCTGGCCACCAGACTGAGGGGCATTGGAGAGCAAAGGGCTGAGGGTGCTTCCTAAAGTTGGAGAGATCAGGCCCGATCTCAGAAGGGACCTTGCAGCTGTCCCAAGGTGCATCGTGCTAGGCCTAGGCCCCACAGCTTCCTTCTCACAGCTGTTAATTGGTCTGGGTGTTCTTTGTAACAAAATTCTGTGATTTCTCAGCCACAAGCCCTGAGTCTCCAGGGGTCAAATTCACCTGACTTTTTGACAGGCCAAATCTCTGCTCCTTGAGTACAGGGATGACTCTTCCTCCCTCCTCCTGGGCGCCCCCCCGCCCCGCCCCCCGCCACTCCCGTGTGTGACTGTGTATTTAATATTTGTGTTTTTTTTTTTTTAACGCGACATTAAAAAGATTCTTCACGTCTTGCTCAGCCTTTGAGAAAAGTTTCAGATTCTTGTATTTGCTTGTTTTATATAAAACTATCCAGTGTTCTTTGTATTTTTTTTTTTCCTGTACGTAATGGGGGGAGGGAAGGGAAATTTACATAAAACAGTCCTAGTTCTACAATTTGTTATTTTTTTAATTATTATTTTTTATCATCGTTGTGAAACTGTCCAGGGGCTTTAAAGTCCGTGTTCCTTTGTGGTAAAATACCCTCCTGATAGTTTGAGAAATTGCCAAGAAGAAGAAAAGCAGAACCCCGGTAGCAGAGCATGGATCCTGTGTCGTTTTCCATTCTGTCTATTACTGCCTCATTCAATAAATAGTTAACAATGTGGCAACAGGAAGTGGAACTGTTCATCTGTGGAGGAGCATTAGCCTCCTAGGAGCTCTCTTTGGGGGTGGCTTATTCTGCTCTGTAAAAGGAATAGGTGCTTCAATTCAAGCTCAGTGATCTTTGAACTGTGTTCCTTGGCGTTGTAGAGCCCTATAAGGGGAGTGCGGGAGTGGAAGCGAGTGGTTCCTGCCTGTCTTCCCTCACCAGAACAGCTCTGTTGAATCCGTTTTACAAAATGCTGTCCAGGGGGGTTATGGCGGGGGGCATCTAGTTTAAAAATTCCTAAAGATGGTTTGAAAACCTCTTCTCTGGAGTTCCTTTTTTAGGGGTTAATTGCATTCCACATTAAAATCAGGGTGGGTGGCGGTACTTGTCCATCTGTGTCCTCCCCACATGAGTGTTGCTCATTGTTGCAGTGGATTTTCCTTCTTGAAGTGGGGGCCCCAGGCCTTTGTTCCCTTAAGGCCTCGCTCCTTGGCTTCTCTCACAGCTCACTGCTTTAATGTGGCAGCTGTCATTCTTCTGCCCGCACCTCCTGCCATACCCCCAGCTTCGGGCCCTTCCTAAACCTCCCAATAGTTTTGCACTCCCACGCTTGTGCCCGCTGCTTTCCTCAGCTCAAAATGATGCTCTCCTTGCCACCTCCATCACCCCTTTCTTTCCTTTTGTTAGGTGTTTGGGTCTGTTTCCTGGTAATAATGATTACAATAGTTGAATGCGGGAGGCCAGAGATGTTTTCCTTGCTGACTGACAATGGCTCGATAAAGCCAGTGCCACCCTACTCCCTTCTTCTTACCCAAATGGCACATCATCATCTATTGTCACCAGAGAGGGTGAGCCAGAGAAAGGATTGGTGGCAGCCAGATCAAGCAGACCTCATAGCCATTGGGCACCCCTGCAACAGATGGTTGTCTAGAGTACCTCTGTGGGGATGATGTCTCTGCATAGGCAACAGTAATTCTGTTTGCCTGGCAAGACCCAGATGCTGCCTGTTCAGCATGTGTTGAAACTCTCTTTGGTGGGGCTGATGGAAAACTTCACTTCCGTTATTGCCCAAATCATCAGCAGGAGCTGCTGACTCAGCTGCCTACAGGGCCCTGGCAGGTGGAGTCAGTGAGTAAAGCGGAAGCCATTCCATTGTGAGAGGGGAAGGAGTGATGGAGATGGGCACAGTGGAGAGCATCTCTAAAGAGAGTGGCCTCTCCTGAGGGCCAGTGGACTGTCTCCAAGTAGGAGGAACACGGGCCCTGCAGTCCTGTCTTAAATTTTCCAGAGAAACTGAGGAGTCCAGATTTGTGCATGAATCTCCCGATTTCACCAACAAATTAAAAGTCTTTTACATAGTCTGCCGGCAAAAGAAAACCCACCTGTAGACCAGCTCTGGCCCCAGGCATCAGTTTTACTTTAGTGAATGCCTACCATGTGCCAGGTGAATGAAGCATAGCAGTTGCCCAAGAAACAGGATGAGATGAGATGTTTTTGTGTGACCAGACCGCGGCAGCCCAGTGTGATAAGGTGCCATCTGGACAGAGTGATGTGGCATGAGGGGTTCTGTTGCCTCATTTTATCTGCTCAAGGGTCCTCTGCAATAAGTAGTTTATCATCTAGGCTCCAGACAAGGATCTGGTGCTCACCGAAACCAAGACCCCAGCCTCGGAATTCTTGGCTTTAAGTCCTGCATCTGAGAAGATCCATTAGCGATGCTGGTGACCAGTGGAGCCACTTGAACTGAGATGAGTGAGCCGAGGAGAACCAGAAGGGCAGGGAAGAGAAGGGGCTGCTCACCCTGTAAGAAGAGCCCCAGCCGCCAATGCGCCCTGGGCCTCACTCAGACCCAGACAAGGCTCATTTCCTGCCACTTGTCATGTCGAAGAGGGCCTGTTTCTGCATTTGCCTTCCTTCCCATCTGCTGCTGTTCCTCTTCTCTCCTCTATCAGCACCCCTCCCAGCCCCCTGCAAAGCATCAGCTGTGGATGGAGTAACTCTGGGCCTGTGGTAGGTCCTTTTGGTATCGGGAGCAACATCAAAGCTTATCTGGAGCAGAGGCTTCGTGGGCTGAGGAAGACAAGCCCACATTTCCCCTTCCACCTCCATCTCAGTGGGCTGTGGGCCGCCCAGGTCATCAGGCCAGGCCAGCCTCCGCACAGCTTGTGCTCAGATGCCAGCGTCAAGGACACCCATTAGTGCATCCCATCTGGCCTCTGCTGTTAGCTGCAGGCTGGCAGCTGTTGGAGAAGATCCACCCGGGACAGCGGAGACAGCCCAGAGGAAGGAGGAGCACAAAGCAGGGAGATGACGGCGTTAGGACTGGACTCTGAAATAGCTGGAAAATTCTGCTCCCACTGCTGCTGGGCCCCTGAATGAGTCCCCAATCCACTCTGAATTTGAGTTTCTCCCTCCTGAAAAGCCAGTGGGCTGTTAGTGGATGTTTGTTGAGTACTGGAGTGTATTTCTGCAAAGAGTTGGAGATGGGGAGGCAAAGGTACCAGGATAATACTCATCTGCAGAGCAGTGCCAGGACCCCCAAAACCCAGGTCTTACTCAGAGCCACCTTGTAAGGCAAGGGCAGGCCTGCGCCCTAGCCCTGTACAAAGGTCTTCCAAGCTCTGGTTTATGAGAACCATGGCCTGTCTGCAGTTAAGAGTGTTTATATGGTAGCAGTTAGAATAGTGAGCACTTGTACCGCTCTTACAGTGTGCCTTGTTCTAAGAGATTTACGTATACATTAAGTTATTTATTAGTCTTTGCAAAAGTTCTGTTACTATCCCTACTTTACAGATGAGCAAACTGAACCACAAAGAGGTTAAGAGGTAGCTTATTTAATACTTGGGGAGGGGAGCTAGAAATATTCCCCAAACTTAATGCGCTTGTCAATAAAATTGTTGGTGTAACTTAACTGGGTCTCAACTCAAATTTCTTCTGAATTTACTTACCCTTTAAGAAACTAACAATTATCAGTTATTAAATGGCTGCTCTGCACAAGACACTATGCAAAATACTTGACACCTTTATTTCTAATCCTTTCCACAACTTCAGATGGAGGTTTGATTCCATTTTATAGGTGTGGGAGCTAAGACTCGGCCAATTCCGAGAACTAGTAAATGGAGAGCTGGGGTCAGACTACTAAGCCTGCCTCCAGAAGCTCAGCTCTTTGTGCCAACCTCTCGGGGGACAGGTGACATAAGATGAGCTGCACATCTGGATTCCCATGTTTTATATGCATAATTCATGGCTGTGCTGGGTCTTCACTGCCATGCAGGCTTTTCTCTAGTTGCAGCAAGAGGGGGCAGTGTACAGCTGGCCAACTCCAGCTGCAGTGTACAGGCTTTTCATTGCAGTGGTGTCTCTTGCTGATGAACACGGGCTCTGACACGTGGGCCTCAGTAGTTGTGGCACATGGTCTCGCGGCTCCCAGGCTCTAGAGCACAAGGCTCAACAGTTGTGGTGCACTGGCCTAATTGCTCCGCGGGATCTTCCCGGATCAGGGGTTGAACCCATGTCTCCTGCAGTGGCAGGCGGATTGTTTACTACTGAGCCACTAGGGAAGCCCCTAGATTCTCATTTTTAAAGTAACCTCCAGCTGAGTCCTGAGCTCAACCCACATGCAGCCTCTCCCAGTGGTCAGTGTGTTCTGAGCAGGAACTAAGGACCATGCCTGGTCCTTAACCCAAGTGTGCCATACCAGGCGCATCCTTGCGGTGGCTGGGCTTTTTCATCACATGCACACACCCATGCATGCACGCTCACACACATTCATCACATACATGCACACACACACCCAAATATACATAGGAACTTGTATATAGGCAAGCAACCAGTACATCCCACTGAATGAGAGACCTTAGTTTCCCAGGGGTTCCTTATTCAATCACAAAAAATGGAACCCCAAAAACATCCATTCCCACATTCTCGTTACTTCCAAATAGTTCTGCAAAAATCCAATGTTAACTTTGTTAAATGTAAAAATAATGTTTGATGTAAAAATGTTGATTTTATTGCTAAGAAAAATCAGCCCTGTGAGATTGTCCCAAGGGTGAAGAGGAGTGAAGTTACTGGTGCTTGAACACATTCTTGAGTATGAACAGTCACCTTATACTTTTTTTTTTTTTTTTTGGTCTGCACTGCATGGCATGCAGATCTTAGTTCCCAGACCAGAGATCAAACCTGTGCCCCCTGCAGCAGAAGCTCAAGAGTCCTAACCAGTGGACCACCAGGGATGTCCCACATTATGCTTTCTTTTAAAAACCCCAGGGGGCACTTCCCTGGCATCTGAGTGGTTAAGGCTCCAAGATTCTACTGCAGTGAGCACAGGTTCAACCTCTGATCAGGGAACTAAGATTCCACATGCCAGGAAGTGTGGCCAGAAAATTTAAAAACTAAGTTAAAAAAATTTTGTTTTAAAACAAAAGACCCTGGGCCCAAAGGCAGAGAGAGATCAGTTGATGTTAAAATCCAGGAAGCTCTGGGCAAGGAAGCCAGGCCAAATCTTGGCAAAGCTGGGTTGTGATGTCTTCAGTTAAGCCTAAACCTCAACCAGTCTTTGGGCTCCCCTGGCCCTTGTGTGCAAGAGACTTCTAAAGCTGGGAGGGACATGAGCCACCACCCATCATTTAGGCCATGAAAGTTAAGCTTACAGGCACAGAGAAGCCCAGGGCCCTGTGACTGGTGGCATTGTACCCAGACTTCTGACTCGGTGGAAGTCATCCATACCCCCACGACCCTCTGCTCCCTGAGTGCCTCCTCTGGCTTTTCCATTCAGACTCTCAAAACCTGAAATATTTTTCGAGTCCCCTTACCAGAACTATTTTTATAGAGAGCTTTTTCTTTTTTTTAATTCACAAGAGTAAAATTAAGAGAGACAAAAGACAGAATAGGATTCTTTATCCTAATCCAGCGTTCTCATCGATACAAAACACTGGTTAAACTCTGTGGACAACAGACGTTTCTGGAGATCCTATATCACCAACAGTGTGGAGTCGCTTGCCTCTCCCAATGAAGTGGGTGAGTAGGGTGTCACTCCTGTCTTGTAAATAAGCCAGCAGAGCTGGCTTGGTCTAGGCAGAGCATCCCGACTTAACGTTAGTCCTGGCCTCGGTGTCCCGTCCATGCTCCGGCATTGCCCGGCCCACCTGCACAGACTGAATGAGATGGCACCGAAAGCTCCTGGGGTCCACTGGTGATCAAAACCGTTCTGGATGTGAACAGCAGAAATCCCGAGGTGCCTGACAAAAACGGGCCGGTGTCCTCGGAACCCAAGTTTGCATTCCCCAACCGGGAGGGGTGGTCTCGGAGAGGACACAGCTGATTGGCCTGCTGAAGTCACGTGTGTCTCGGGACTAATCAGCCTTGGGGCGGGATAGGCTGGCCGTCGCATAGGTAGAGCAGCCCTTGCAGGGGCTGGGATATGGATCCACCACATGGCAGTTGCCATCGTTTCCACCGAAGCTGCGTCAACCAGGAAAAGGTGAAGCTGGGATCCCAACAGCTTCCCCATTGCCCTTCATTGCCTCTAGAAGATCCTCCTGAGTCTGTGAATGTCTTAAGTCAGAAAATTAGGAGTCATTGGGTAACCAATAGTGTGCCCCGTCTCTCTGCTCCCACCACCCCCAATAACCTCAAGGTTTTTAAAAAGTTTTAATGATACATAATTTACATTCTATTAAGTGCATTCACTTTAAAGTGCATAAGTCAAGGCGCTTTAGTGTATTTACAATGTTGTGTAACCACTACACAACATTTTCGAATTTCACATTTTCATCATCCCCATAAGAAAGGTTTTTTTTTTTTTTACATTTTTCTCAAAAAATAATTTGAAGCAGGTTATATAAAGGATGTGTGCAATGAGATTTTTTTAAAAAGGAACTCAAGACCACATAAAGGGAGGTCACACGTTTGCCAACTGTGGGGTCAACATAGTGATATGATGAAGGTTCCCGTTTCGCTCCCAGTGAAGGGGTTCCTGTAACTAGAAGAAAGGAACAAGTCATCAGTTATTCAAAAGAAAGCACCAAAAAAAAATTTTTTTTAAGTTTAATGGTAGCTACATTCAGCATCTTCCACAACATTTTTTAAAGCATTGAGCATTAAAGTAATGCTCTGCCATAAGTGTTGGCTGAAGCTTGATCTGAACCTTCCAGGAATGGAAGTCTCCCCCTGCACTGGCTCCACTGGGGCTTCTCAGGGTGAGAGATTGGCTAGAAAACGAGGCCACAGGCTTGGGGAGGGCAGTGGAGGCCACAAGGAAGACTCCTTCCCACCCTGGGCACTCAGCCCAGCTCCATCAACAGAGACACTTCAGGAGGGTCTTATGTGTGTGCTTTCAATTTTGAAGTTATTCTGGGAGAGGCTGTAGGTAGTTATTTGCAGATCGCTAAGAAAAGGGAGGAGGAGAGACCAGCATGATGAGCAGCTGACCACTGTGAGTCACTTGAAATGGTGCAGCTGGAGGCTGCTCGGGGGTCGCCCATTCCCTGGTCATTGGGAGACACAGCTAAGGACATTCAACTCCTAGTTTCTCTAGAGAACCACCAATCATAGGAGCCTCTCTCCTCCACCAGGGCTTCTTGTTTAGTCACTGAGTTGTGTCCGACTCTTTTGCAACCCCATGGACTGTATAGCCCACCAGGCTCCTCTGTTCATGGGATTTCCCAGGTAAGAATACTGGAGTGGGTTGCCATTTCTTTCTCCAGGGGATCTTCCCAACCCAGGGAGCAAAGCTGAGGCTCCTGCATTGGCAGGTGGATTCTTTAGCACTGAGCCACCAGGCTTACTAAGAGGCAAGACCAGCCCACCTGCCTCCAAGCACCACTCCAGCTGATCCCTCCCCAATTTGTATAAGACCTGCAGGGAACTGGAGAGGCGCTATTGGGGTCCTTGGAATTGAGGAAAGTGCTTATAACTAACAGGATTTCTGCAAAACCAGGCTCCACCCCCCATTCTAGAGGCTCTGGACCACACCCTCATCCCCAAATACTGCAGATCCTGCCTTCCCTCCGAGCACGGAAGAGGGTGAAGCTGAAGTCAGTATTGAGACTGAAGCTTCACGTGGTCTGGGCCTAATGATGCCCCATATTTACAAAGCTATGGAATTCACTCAAAACCTCATTAAAGAATTAGAAGGGAGAGTCAACAGAACAAGGCAAAGGCAGTGACTGCAGAAAGTAAAACCCACCTTGTGTTTAAACCCACCAAGGCAAGATACATTTGGTTTCATAAAAGACACCTCAGACTTGTGGGTTCATCAGTGGCAATGAAGCGTTCTGTTTCCACACAAGGGGGTGCTTCTTCGGGCATCTCACCTTCCCTGATAATCTTCACAGGAAGTTGTCCTTGTTCTCCTGTCCAAAAGGCTTCCAGCCCCGGCCCCTCCCCCATGCCACCTTCCCAGGAGCACTGAGGAGGCAGAAGCCTGGTTCCCAGAAGAGAGACCTCCAGGGCAGGGCAGATAACATCAGGGGGTGGGGAACACACACATTAGACCCTCCAGAAGTGTCTCTGTTAATGGAGCTCAGCTGGGGGCCCAGGCTGAGAAGAGGGAAGCTTCACTGCTGCCTCCATCACCCTCCCCAAGCCAGCTGTCTCCCTTTCCGATGGGCCTCTTACCCCGAGAAGCCCCCGTGGAGCCAGTGCAGGGGGTGACTGCCAGTCCTGGAAGGTTCAGGTCAGCCATCGGCCAACACTTAGGGCAGAGCTTTGAGAACCCTTATATGAGACTAATCCACCATCAAAACCCCACAGCCCACCAGCCCTTCCACTGCAGCAACTGGCTTTCCAGTGTCTGGTGTTTGAGAAGAGACATATCCGCCATGCATGCAAAACTCGTGCATTAATTTGCAGTTTGTTCACCATAACAGCACTTACAAACATTTAAAAAGCTGTGTGTGATGGGCTTCCCTGGAGGTCCAGCGGTTAATAATCTGGCTTGAAATGCGGGGCTTTGGGTTCAATCCCAAGATACCACAAGCTACAGGGCAACTAAGCCCAAATGCCTTAACTAAAGAGTCCGTGCGCCACAACAATCCCATATGATGCAATGAAGGCCCAGCATGCTGCAACCAAGACCCGATGCAGCCAAATAAATAAATATTAAAAACAAAACTGTGAGCTAACACCTAGATTGTGGTCAAGGAGCTTAAGGAGATGCAAGAGACCCCCTTCCCACCTTGGCTGAGGAACCAGCCCAAGTCTAAACCTGACATGTCACAGTCATCTGGTCTAGCCGCCATCTAAGGTCCCATTCCCCGCAGCACCCCAACACCTGGGGTAACATCTCCAGAGATGGAGAGTTAACCCATCTTAAGTCACAGCCTGACCTACCCGTCAGGAAGTTCTGTGAGACAAACAGAATCTGCTTCTCTATAAAGTCTCCAATGCGTCTGGGGCCACAAAGAACTGTGAAGGTCTCCATGCCTTCAAATACTTGAAAACAGCTTTCACATTCCCACTCTTTTTCATGGCTAAAATCTCCAGTTCCAACATTTCCTAGAGAGTGGTGAGCTGTTTCTAATTACAGAGTGGACTAGATGTCCTGAATGACCCTCCCAGGGAAAACCAAAAGAGCTGCATTTAAAAAATATTTTTAACAACACATCTTTAAATGTATTACCGAGCTAGCAATAATCCACAAATGGGAACCTTGCTCCCTGGACTGTCATTGGTCTGGTCCAGCTCACTGCAGGTGCTCTGAAGACGGCACCAGACCCTGGCTGAGGCACAGATACAGTCTATCCACACCCACCCATCCCCATCCCCCATCCCACCCCCCTAACACCACCCACCCCCATGACCTGATGCTGTCCTTCCTTCAGGGTCGTTCCAGGTAAATATGTAGTTAACTGGAGTCATTAGCTCTTCCTTCCACCCGCATTCATTACAGCCTGGTTTCCTCCATTCTTGCCCTTGTCCAACTGATTTTTCTTCTAATCGTAGGGTTTTACACTTTTCCTTCTCAGATGTCAACTTGGTGCTCCTCACCTATCACTCTGTCCTGGAATCTCTCAACCTAGGCTCTCTTGACATTTGGGTCAATCATTCTGTCATGGGGAGCGATCCTGTGCATTGTAGGGTGTTGAGCAACATCCCTGGCCTCCACACACTAGATGCTGGTAAGCAACTCCCACTCCAGTTGAAATCAAGTGTCTCCATATTGCCCAATGGTGCCCAAAGGGGCAAGAATGCCCCCACAAGACCACTGTTCTGGCTGTCCTGGATGTATCAACCACATGCTCCGACTATAGCCTATGGCAAATGACTGTGGTGGGAGCAGGACTGTGTCCTCCAGCCTGAGCAGAGGGGCAAGCCCAGGGTTCCTCAGCCTCACCTCGCACTACTCCCTTCCTGACTCTTCTGGCATCTTGTGGCTACAGCTTGGTCCTCCTGGAGCTGGCTGTTGCCCAAGTCCCTCTCCACGTGATCCTCTTCTCTAAGGCTCAATCTAGGTGCTGCCTTTACTCAGAGCCCACAGAACCAGCCCTGCCATGGGGACCATGCCTTCCTCTCTGGGCCCAGTGCCTCCTACCATCTCCACGGCACAGACCTGCCCTCCATCCACATAGCCATTCATACCGGTCCTGCCACCCCAGCTGAGCTGTATGTGCTGAAACAGGCCCTGTCTACACTGGCCGCCAGGCCTCCATCGGTGAGCCCAGCCCTTTGCATCAGGGTCCAACAGGGATATCGGTTGGCTCAAGGGAGCACCTCCCTTTGACCTAAGGGGCCGAGGGGCTACATGCACCATGAATGTTCCTTCCAGTCCTGGGGAACTTGGGATCTGGGGGTGAACAGGATCCTGGAGGTGCGAGCAGAGCCATGCAGAGTGTGGAAGCTGGAACTTGATACCCTGTCGCATTCCAGGGCCTCCCCATTACACCCTCTGTTACACACCTTGCCGGCCCTGGCATGAAGGTATGAGTGAGACCCTGCTGGGTCCCCAAATAGCTTTCAGCGGATGGAGAAGCAGACCTGCCAGCAGGTGCTTTCAATGAGGAGCCAGGACTGGGAGAGAGGTGTGTCCTGGGCGTTCAGGTAGCTGCCAGACCGTAGACTCATGAGCACGGATAAAGGTGGGGGCAAGACCCCCCATGTGGGTTCTCCTAGCAGAACACAAAGGGAAGTCAGGAGCAGTAGTGACAAGGGGCCAGCCTGCCAAGGCAGGCCAGGTCACACGAGGCCTCATAAACCATGTAAGGAGCTTGGGTTTATCCTGGGGTTGGGGAGGGGGGTGCCACGGGTCAGATTAGCACTGAGGACAATCTGGGGGCCGGGCTGAGAGGTAGCTGTGGAGATGGTGCCCAGGTGCTCCCCATCAGACCTGTCTCTGGTCTCATCACCCCAGCAACCATGGCCCCTGGAGAGGGCAGGGCCTCCACAGTGGTTGAAGGGGCCACAGCCCGGGCAGCTCCTTTCCTGCGTGCGGAGCGGGGTTCGCAGCCTCAGGAGGCAGATGGCCAGGGCTCTGCTTCCCTAGATGAGGTCAAGGTGCTTCATCATCCGTCCTGATCCTGGCTGGCCCGCGGCTGTGAGGATTAATTGTAATCACGAAAATACACATTGCAAGTTGCTCAAAGATCTGTAGCTTTCTCCTTGACTATATCTGTCCAAAGTTCCCCATCCCCACTCCTGATTTCCTCAACTGTCCCCAAGACTCCAGATCATCTCATTCCTGTCTGCCCCTCCAGGCCTCAAAAAGCCAGCCTGGAGCAGGGAAGAGGCCTGGGGAGCTTGATGCGGATGGCCTGACCTCCTGCCCCACCCACCTCCTCTGCTTTGGCGATAATTTATTCTCGTCGGGCGTTTCCCCAGTGCTCACCCTAGAGCACCACACAGGGCCCCCGCCAAGCTCAGCCCAGGCTGCCCCTGGAGGGGCCTGCAGCGTTGTCACAAGAGCACACCGCCCCTCGCCACTCACAGGCTTAGGAACTAAGCCTCTAAGGCAGGAGATCCATGTACCCTCACACATCTTCCCAGGCTGTGTTTCTGGTTCTCACTCCAGTCCAGCCCCACAGGCTCCATCCATCCAGACCACCATTTCCTCCTCGAACCAATGCCCAGAACACTGCCCCCACCAGGGACCTGTGCCCGTGTCTCCTCTCTCTGTTCCTTCTTCACCTACTGCAGGTGGTCTTGCCAAATCACTCACCTGATCGCATCACTTCTCTGCCTTCCATGGCTCCCGCGGACCCCAGGTTCAAGGGCAAAATATAGCCCCTAAGGCCCTCAACAATGGCCTCTTGCCTTCCAGCCTGGCGTGGTCCCCAAGGAAATCTGGGCTTTCTCCAGCAGGCTCCGTTCCTCCTCCTCGTCCTCATCCCAGTCCCATGTCACTCAGCCCCCGGGGCTCCCACGTCCAGCAAGTGCCCCTCGCACCCTGCATGCTGTCTACTCCAGCTACAGTGTGGCATGCCGTGAGTGCTTAAGAAATGTCCAGCACGAGGCAGAAACCCGCACTCTCCCTGTGCCTGGCTGTAATTTATCAGGTTTTCTAAACTCCTGTGAGTGGACAGTCCCCTTCTCTTTCTTAAGAGCTTGGGCTCAGACACTCTCCTCTGGGGTACACATCCTCAACAGCCTACACCTCCCCCACTCTGCCCAGACTTCCTCACTTAGCCCATCTCATCCTGAAAGGCTGCAGCTACATGGACCAGGGCAAGCCTGGAGTGGGCTGCCCGCCCCTGCCCGCCATCAGCCCTGGTGCCTGGAACCACTGACCACCCTGAGGGCAGGAGGTGGGGAAGGACAGCTAGAGCTACAGGGGACAGGGTTTTCCCAGAAATCGGGGGCTGAGCAGGTCTGGGGGCTTGGGAGCAGGGGGAAGGATTTTGCATCTGTATTTGTACAGTTCACTGAGTCAGAATACATGTGTGTGAGCACATGTGTACACACACACACACACACACACACACACACACACACACTTGGACTTCTAGTCCTACTGCCCCTGAGCCTTCTGCAGGGACAGAAAGTTCCCCAACAGGCCTGCCCCCAACTACTCTCCCACCTCTCCTGACCCAAGCCAGGTTCTTGACCCCAGGGTCTGTCTGAAGGAGCTCCCGCTGCAGCCTGGGCCCTGGGAAGGCGGGTGCCGTCTGTCAGCAGACCCTGAGGCACACCCGCCGTCCACCCAGCAGAGCGCTGCAGCTGGAAGCAGGGCTTCAGCCAGGGGCCACCAATTTCCAAGGGACCCGTTCCCCTATTTATGCAAATGGCTTAAACATCACATCTCTGGGGCCTTGGTCCCACCCTCCCGTCCGCCACTGTGTCAGGAAGGATGCCTGGGGACAGACGGCCAGTCCTCTCTCTGCCCTCATTTCCCCAGACACCAGCCTAAGGGAGAGACCTGCTCTCAGTGAGACAGGGAAGGGGGCCCTCCCCCGGGCCTCAGAGCCCACCCTGAACAGAGGGCCTCCAGGTAAAGGGTGAGGAGGCTCCTCACCTAGGAGAGGCGGGTGAGGGCAGTGGACCCCCGTGTCCCTCCTTCCTCAGCCCTGCAGCCCGCCCACTCCCTCACCTCAGCCTGGACCCCAGCCCTCTCAGTGGCACTGAGGGCCCCGGAGAATGGCTTGCCGGCTGATTCAGAGACCTGTGACCTAGGGGGGCGCAGGGAGACGCTGAGTTCACTTCCAGCTGCGCCGCCCTCTGCCACTGCCTGGTGGTCCGGGGCCCCTCCTCCTCTGCAGCGGGGCAGCAGGTCTGGGTGGAGCACGGACCCTCCCTCAGCGGCCGGCGGCGGAGTTGCTGGCCGAGCCCTCACACCATAGTTGGCAAGTCTAGAACCACCGGATCCCATTACCTCACCAGTGTGAGTTCTACCATTGCCAAAAATGGTGGGAGGCAGGCGGCGGCGGCGGCAGACCTGGGACCCCGTGAGCTGGGGGAGGAGACGGACAGTTAGCGTGGTTCACGGAGGGCTGGCGGGAGGCACCCTCCCCACGACTAGGATGAGGTCACTGTGGTGTCCTTCCTGGTGGTGGCCCTGGGGTGGGCGCCAGCCCCTCCTCAGGCCCTCCCTCTCCTCAAGACCCCTGTGCACGGCAGAAGGGAGACGGGGGGAAGGGGGTGCAGCGATCAGGACTAGCCCAGGCCCCGAGGCTATGCCCACCCACTCTCGGGGAGACCCCACAGACAGGGCACCCCCGCTCCAGGCCACCAGCTGGTGGTTCAGCGGGAGATAGGTGTGCTAAGGAGGACAGAGGGGTTTGGGGACTGGGGCACCTCTCTAAACCTCTGCGTGGGCTTGAAAGAAGAGACAGCTGAGTGGCAGTGCTTTGCTGTTTACCAGGTACTCCATGTCACAGTCCCATTTGATCCGGGAAGAGCCCTCCCATGACAGTCCCTAGAGCTTAACAGTCACCAGCTGGGCGCTCCCCTCCACAGGTAGGAAGGTGTGTTTCTGTACATAATGCTCTTCCCTGTATGTGTCTGTGTTAGTGCCTCAGTTGTGTCCGACTCTGCGACCCCGTGGGCTGTAGCCTGCCAGGCTCCTCTGTCCATGGAATTTTCCAGGCAAGAGTACTGGAGTGGATAGCTATTCCCTTCTCCAGGGAATCTTCCCAACACAGGGATCGAACCCTGGTCTCCTGCATTACAGGCAGATTCTTTACTGACTGAGCCAGCAGGGAAGCAAAATACTCTTCCCTATCATCAAGCCCCAAAGACGCAAATCAGTCCACGAGTGGGGTCTCTTCCCTAAGGATGGTCAGTGAACACCTGAGCAGGGCCTTCCCCCCACGACTGGGCTCAGGTAGCTACTGGGCCCTTGACATCACTCATCTTGGCTGGTCAGTGGCAGGAATGGCCAAACCAGAACCAGCTTATCCCGTCCACACAGAATTCCTCAACCAAGGAATCCACATACACCCACACCTGCCCCACCACTCCATACACTCCTGAGGGTTAGTGCAATCTGGTTCCCTAAGGTAGCACCTCTTCAGGCCTCCAGGTAACTTACCCCAAGGACAGCACGCACCTGAGTACCACATCCCCCAGATGTGGGCAGGCCCTTTCCTACGGAGCATGGAAGCCTCTTGGGTCCTCAAGTCTTCAATCAGCAGGGTAGCCCAACCTTCCATGGCTGGAAGGATCTATTTGCCCTACAGGCCCATGGGCAGTAAGTGGGCCCATTTTCAAACCAGAAGCCCAGGCTGGAGAAGCAGCTGTTTGGGAGACTGATCCCATCCCACAGGGCTGGGGGCCTGAGCAGGGGCAGGGAGATAGCAGCCACCGCCACTGGGAAGAAAAGAGGTGCAAACAGAGCCAGGCCTTCCACGGTACCCCAGTGGGGTGGGGTGGCTGCAACCCGGGGGAGGGCCAGCGGGCCTGGGCCTGGTTACTGGGAGAGGAACCCCCAGGGAAGTCTGCTTGGTGGTGACGGTGACGACACTGAGGCCTGTGGAGGCACCAGCACAAAGTGGGGTCTGGGTCCAAGAGCATTCCCAGGGACCAGCAACTTGGCCAGGAAGCCCCCGAGGCCCCACCATCATGTGAGCGTGTGTGCCTGTGTGCGTGTGTGTGTTGGGCAAGGTCGGGCCCTTTCCACCTTCATCGGCCACGCCCGCAGGCTGCTGGGCGCCTGGGGAGGGGGGTCTTCTCTGCCTCCGGCGCACTAGCACCGCAGCCCCACCAGCAATCAATGGAGCCAGATCACATTTCGCAGAGCCGGGCCGGGACTGGGATAATGGCGGGGATTGAATAAGCAAATGGAGTGTGGGGGAGGGGCGGGGAGTCTGGAAAATCCACTTCACACCGCCCCTCCCGGGAGCTGCCATCTCCAGCTGCCCCAGCCCCGCCCTTCCCAGCCCGCCATCCCTGGCTCCCCGGACAAGGGGCCCTGCACTGGGAGGCTGACACCCGGGGAGTGGCTGCTCTTGAAAAAAACACCAAAATGGAGAGCAAAGTCCTTCCCAGAGACCTTCCCACTCCGACAAGAAAATGCTTTCAGCTGCAGCGGCAGAGACTTAAGTCAGGCTGCAGGAGTTCCTAGGGGACTCAGGGCATTAGGATGGGTTAAACATCTCCCAAACTGAGAGATGCCTGCTGAATGGGTAGAGAGCCCTTCTTCCTCTGGGAAACACGCAGAGGATTCAGGCCCCCGTTGTAATGGGTGGTGAGGAACAAAGGTGAGGGCAGTTGGAGAGGCAAAACGGGGGCGGGGGCGGGGGCCTTCCCCACCCCACCCCAAACTTGGGGAGGAGCGCTGGCTGCAGGGGTCCTATCCTGGGGTCCCCACTCTTGTAGGCGAACTCATCTCTCCAAGCCAGGAGGAGCTGGGGCCTCAACTGGGACTGAAACTAACTGGGGCCTGAAGTCTTCTCCAGAGGAATCCCTGAGCAGGGCCCCCAGAGGCGGGGGCGGGGGGCATGGAGGCTGGCTGGAGGCACAGAACCGGCCCCTCCACACTCCCAACCGGCCAGGCTCAGCAGAGGCGCCCACCTGGGCAGGTGTGCGGGTGGTGGTGGGGTGCAAGAAGCAGGGCCACAGGAAGAAGCGCAGCCCAGCTGGCGGCCACCCAGGGTCTCAGGGCCCACTGCAAAGGGCTGCCCTCCGGAAGTCCCAGGGACAAGCCATCACACCAGCTGCCTTCCAGCCCCGCCCCACCCCTGCCGGCCAGGGGTCAGCCCCTTGCCACTGCCCCTCAAGGGCTCGTCCTGGAGCCCTTGAGTTCTGGAGGGGAAGGGCTGCAGCAGGTTGGCCATCTTAGGCCTGGAGCAGACACAGGAGGTCGAGGGCACAGGGCGGCCAGCCCTGTGGGGGCTGGGCTGTCAGAGGGGACAGCCAGCTGCAGGGCAGCAGCTGACCCAGGCAGAAGTCCTCCCCCTCCCATCCTGAAATGAGCAAAAATGCCACTTTTCTCTTCGGGGGCTTGGAAGACCTTCTGCCTAGGGACACTATTGCCACACCCAGGAGGGACTAGGAGGGGGCTCCTCCCAGGTAGGGAACCAGCAGAGAAATGGCCTGACCCATCCAAGGTGGTCCCTAGTTCCTGGGAAGAAGGGTTTGGGAGCAGCCCATGGGATCCGGCCATCCTCCACTGACTGACCGCCTCAACCACACAACTCCGACACTTTCATCACCACACCAGGACTTCACTTCTTGGCTCAGAAACCAAAAAGGGCTCTTACTGGTACACACTAAGTCTTTGCCTGAGGCTCGCCCTTCAGGGACAAGCAGCTCCATCAGGGACAAACCACTCCATCAGGGACAGGGACAGTGACTTCGGGTCTGACAGCTCCCGGCTGGTCAGTATCCCAGGTCAGCTGACAGAGTTCTTGCTGACCACTGTCCCCGGCTGTGTCCAGGCCTCTCAGCCTCATTCTCTGCTGTCTGGGGTACCCTTGGGAAGCCAGGCCTACAGATTCAGAGCTGAAGTGCCTCCAAGCCCTGGGGGACAGGGGGGTGCCCACAGCACAAAACCCATCAACGAGGCTGACCCCACACACGTTGTGGCTGAAGTGCCAGTCAGGCCCAGCTACAACTCGTGGAATGGGCTCTTTAGCTGGGCCTTTTCTCTCCAAGCCTCCTACTCTGTGTAGCACATGACTTCCCTACAGGGCTGTGATGGAGATCAATGAGAGGACTTACATAATGTCGCCTGATACACCAATGACAGCAAAGGTTCAAAAATGACAGCCCCAATCCAGGGAGCCACATTCTAGCACGTGGAGTGTGAAGGGGACCATTCACCTCCACCCTAGAACCTTCCAGGCACAAGGCCTGAACCACACCCTGGGACTCTAAGCTCACCAAGTACCCTGCTCATGGTGCCATCCAGACAACCCACTCCATGGCAGGCTTTTCCTTCAGGGACGACAGCTCTCCCCGCCACCTCCGCACACACCCAGCCTGACCTCAAGGACACTGTCTTCCAGGGGCTGCCCCCCTCAGTTCCTGCAGCAGCAGGCCAGGCCCTGTGCTGCCAAGCAAGGTCCCACCCCAAGGAGGTGCTGGGAGCCAAGCCAGCACCCATGGCACCACCCAGCCTGGCCCACAGATGGTGACCACCCCCACCCCCCACGGTTGTGGGCAGCCCCATCTGCTGGCCCAGCTCAGATTGCCCGGCTTCCAGCTCTGCTGTGGCCCTAGGCAGTGTAAGGCGATCCGGCTGCCCATGGGCCGCCGCGGCCCTCACGGCAGCTGAGCCAGATGGGCCAGGGAGCCCGCGAGGAGAATGGGGGCCTGGACACGAGACGTGAGGTGGAGGGCAGGGGGAGCGGCTGCGGCATTCTGCTTCTCCCATATTGACACTGCACATGATTGCTCAGAGTGGAGACACGAGCAAAAATGTGCTAGTGCCAAAGTCGGCCAAGCAGACGGCGGTGGCGCGGACCCGGGGTGGGGGACCCGCTGGAGGGCTGTGGTACCTCAAGCATCGCTGCGGCCCCTGGAAGCAGCCCGTTTCCGACGTCCAGGCCCACTGGAGGCGGGGTGGCAAGGGACGGTGAGGTGCTCCTGAGACACTCGTGGATCTGTCTCTGCTCTGTTTATGGCCCTTCGGTAATTCACTGACCGAGACTGTTCACAGTGAATTCTACCAGTGCCATACACAGAACAGGAGTCACGCTCTCTGGCCTCCAACCTGCAGAGAGACTCCCACTCCAAGGCCCAGCCTCCCACCCTCTGGTCGGCCCCCCCTCGTCCCACCCAGCACCTTCACAAGTTCCACAAGCCACGTCTCAACCCAAGATGACCTCTGAGCTGAGGAGAGGCGCCCAGCTCCTGGCTTTGAAGAGGGTGCAGGGAGCGGGGGACGGGGGGCAGTATCCAGATCAAGGTGTTTCCTATCTTAGCCTGAAAGCTGTCCGCAGTCCCTCGCCTTTCCCCCAGCCCACATCCAGCTCAGCTGCCAGAGCCTCCTCTCTGCCCATTATGCCAGGCCCCAAACGAACAATGACCTGCAGGACACCCAGGGCGCCTCTCCTGGCCTCTGAGCGGACACCAGCAGTCCTGTTCCAAGATGCCTCAGTCTCCTCCATCCTCCATTTCCAGCCTGCCCCAAGGTGGCCAGAGGAGCCCCAGGGGGCCAACCAAACCGGCCGCTCTCATCCCAAACCTGACCAGACTGTGAACTGTACAGGCTGGCCATCTCTGCTGCTGGCCCACAGCAGAGACCCAGGCAGCAGAAAGCCAGGACAGGAGGGGCGGGGAGACAGGAGACCCAAGGCCAGGGGGCAGCATGCATAGAGCTGGAGGCATGGCTGCTCTCTAGCAAGGGGAGCGGCTTCTGGCTGGCTCCGAGGGAAACGCAGAGGAAAGCAGGAGGCAGGGAGGCAAGGGAGGGGCTGAAAAGGTTGCATCAGTGGTTGCCAGAGAGGCTGCCTCAAGAGAAGTCGTGGTGGCAGCTCCTGCCTCTGGTGCCAGTCTCCCTGGGGAAGAGAGGGAATGAGGGTCGGTCCCAGAGGAGCCAATGCTCAGGGCAGAGGGCTGGGAGCTCTGCAGAACGGTTAATTCTGGCCTACTCCGGGCCAGCCTGGAGTGGAGGGCAGGGCGGCCCCCTGGAAGCATCAGAGAGAGTCGTCTGGTCCAGAAATTATGAAAACCTCTTGATGATGCTTCTCCCAGGGACCTCAGGGCTGCTGGCATCTACGCCAAATCCTCACCAATTCTGCCCTTGTGCCTAGGGGAGCCCAAATCACCACTCTACACTCTATGCTCCACTTTCCCACCTCCCAGGGACTCCACACCCTGCCAGAACACAGGCCCCTGCTGGGCTCTGATCTTCCAGAACCAAGCCAGCCTGGTGGGAAGGAGGTTTCTGGAAGTCACTCTCTAGCAGTCTGCCTCAGTTTCCCCCATAAAACTCCAAACCCTGCAGCAGGAAAGAAGAGACGATGATGGAGGTGGGAGAAGGGAGTTGTTGGGAGCCTTTTTAGCCAAGACAGTGGCTCCAGGGGAGGTAGTTTTCAAGGGCTCTCCGGGTGTAACCAGCAGGCTCACCCAAGGGGCTGTTGAGATGTGGATGGATGGGAACACCCACAAATCTGCATGCTAATAGGAACCCCGGCCCCTTCACGGCAGGGGACGAAGATCCTCCCAGAGAAGAGTTTGGGAGGTCTTTCCCAAAGCCTCTCCTCCAAGCGAGGAGAAGACTTACTCAGCATCTTTCAACAGAACCCTGAATTCCCTTTTCCTTCTTGTCTCTGGGGAGCAACACTGGGCACTAGCCTGGCCCCAGGCAACCAAGGAGCAGGCTGGGGTCTAAGGAGAGGACTGTAACTATGGATTCCCCTCTGCCCTGCCCTGCCCTGGAAATACAAGTGACCATACGTAAGAGTGCAGGGTCTCCAGGTTCTCAGGTACTCTCCTGACTAATGTGGCTTCTCTGCGGAGACAGTCTCTGTTCTCACCTTTGCCACTGCTTAGGGAGAGAATGCAGAGAACGGCTAACAAGGCCAAATCCCCTTCCAGCCTCCCTTGCTCGGTGCAGAGCTGGGCATGGCCCCTCCCCTGCGCCCGCCTCAGCCTGTTTAACGGGAATGCGGCAGGCCCTGGTGCCGCAGTGCTGGGGTGGGGCCGCGACTGCCACCCCAGCTAGGGTCAAGCCCCAGGGCCCTGCGGCACATCTCCAGTTTCAACTCCGGGGAGCTCGGCCCAGAGCCCTGAGCAAGCAGGGTCTGCCTGCTCTGCGGAAATGGGGGACAAGGGGAGCTGGGAGGGTCAGTTCAGTTCAGTTGCTCAGTCGTGTCCGACTCTGCGACCCCATGAATTGCAGCACGCCAGGCCTCCCTGTCCATCACCAACTCCTGGAGTTCACTCAAACTCACGTCCATCACTGGGAGGGTAGTAACCAACAAAAACCTCATTTGAAATGCTCAAGAGGGAAAACCGAGGCCTGTGGTTTAAGAGGAGTCCTCAAGCAACCTCCCTCTAACCTCCCTGGGCAGACAGGGTTGGGGGAGGGGACCCAGCCCCTACTTTGAAATCCAAAGGCACAGAAATCCACCTGGGGTGTGGGAAGATGAAGATAAGGTCCCCAAGGAGGCTGGTCCCCGTCTCCCACCTTGGCCATGAGTGAGCTCCTGGCAAAGAAGCCCCCAGAACTGGTACAGGTCCGACCTGCAGGCCAAGTGGGTGGGCCTGTCTCGCCCGCAGTGCCACCAAAGTGCTCTAAATACTTGAGGGTCTCATGTACCCTACAAGGTCTCTGCTGACAAACCCTTCCTCCGTGGTCGCAGCCCCACCATCCTGCACTGTGCTGGGGCAGCCTTGACACTTTGGTCTGTTCCCCTCCCTCAGTACAGATGCCTTGAAACACAAAGCAGATCTCCTGTTCTCCTCCAGCGCTATGGGCTTCCGAGAGGTCAAGAGGGTGAACCCTTCCAGATCCCAGTCTTTGACCATCCGAAAGCCGGAGGCTCTCCACTTCTACAAGACGATTCTGGAGTCCTGGATCCCAGCTGTACCCCCCGCTTCTGGCAGGGATGGGACAAATGTCCCCGAGGTCCAAGGGGCGGTTGGGACTCTCAGATATGCCCAGGGCACGGTACCTGTCGTTGTTTCTCCCCAGAGGTCCTAGGGGAGGGGCCAAAGCTGCTTCCCTCGCTGCCCTGGATGCCAGAGCACCCACCATTAACACAGAGGCAGGAGCTGTGTGAGCTCTCTAGCTCCATTAACCCGGTTCGCAGAGGAAAAAGGCATAAACGAAATTCTCACAAGTGAGACTGGTACCCCAGAATTTTTTCTTTCTTTACTTAAGACCGACTCCAGAGGTTCTCCTTTCACTCCCAGTAGCCAGCACCAGGACTTCCAGTGTTGGAAGGGAGGTCCTGAGCAATAAAGAGACCAGCAGCGGAGGCTGCGGCTCAGCAGCCAGGATTTGAACCAAGAACCAACCTCAAGGGGAATTCGCTGGCCAGTTATGGCTGAGAGCTGGGCGTGGGGCCTCAGCCTTCCTTTGGTGAGCTCGGCCCCCTGTCAGGATAGATTTCTTTCTCGGCTGGAAGAACTGCCCACTCTGTGCCCGTTGGGCCCGCTGCGGGCTGCGCAGAGGGTGATGCACACCCGGTTGAGTGAGCCCAGTGACCCAGCCAGAGAACCAGGGGCATAACGCAGACATGCCCCCACCTGGCCCCCAGGAGGAAATCAGGCTTTTAATCCTCAAGAGCTTTGCGAAGCCGGGCAGAATATAGAGAGGCTCCGTCCTCACCTAACTGATGGGGGTGATGGTGGGGGTGGGGAGGTTGATTAGGGCACCGCCGGCTTCCAGTTTCCTAATCGCCCTGAGCCAGTATTAGCACTCCCAGCCCCTGGCAGGTACGTCTATGCACAGTGTACGGATGCCAGGACTGGGGGATGGGAAAGTGAATGGCTCGGCCTGGAGGGGGCCGCGGAATGGGGACGATCCCCGACTCCGGGGCAGCACCCTCCCAGCCCAATTCCTAGGATGCGCTGCCGGTGAGGCCGGCAGACGCGCCGTCCAGCCGCCCACCCAGGGCAGAGCTCAGGGGCCTCGGTGGCTGGCTAGCGCAAACAGGGATGGGAGAAGGGGCGAGGGGGAAGAGTGTCTCAGCCGCGTGCTCCGAGCCTCCCAGGATGGGTGGCAACGACACAGAAGGGAGCCAGAGGTCCAAGAACGGACTGCCCCCTAAGACTGGGCGGGGCCGCCCCGGGGCCACCAAAGCGGTAACGACTTGTAGTGATGCCCAGAAAAGAGGCTGAAGAAACCAGCTCTCAGGGCAGGAACCCCCTCCCGGCGCCGGTTTGCAGCACTCCTCCCAGCCTTGCGCTTCCACCCGAGCCCACCAGGGCGGCGAAACGCCGGCGCGACCCCCGCTCGATTCCCCAGGGAGGTGCGTGGGCCACCGCGGATAAGCACCTCGCTAAACCCCAGCCGCACTCAAGCCGCGCTGCCGCCCCGACTGCGGGGCACAGCCCTGGGCGCACGGCAGGGTCCGCTGGGGGACCCCGGGACCACGGGGCCTCGTGGGCGACTCCTCTGGAAGGCGCGTGAGAGCCAGGAGGCCGCACTGCAGCGTCATTCCCGAAGGCCGACCTGCGCGGCCACCTGCCCGCAACTCTGATCTAGCACCGCTCGCCCCGGGGCGCCCGAGTCCACCTTCCCTTCCCGGCCCGCCGCTGGCCCCACCTGGCCCCGCCCCGGACACTCACCTGCGCCGGCTCCGGGCTGGGCTCGCCGCCGCCTCCTAGCTCCAAGAGGAGTCCACACCGGAGAAACAAGACAAAAAGGACACCCTGGTTCGGAGCGGGCCGATGGACGGAACCCAAGGAGCTCCCGGGCCGCCCCGAAGGCCGCGCCCCGAACCTCCAGAGCGCGACGCTGGAGGAGGCGGCGCCCGAGCGCGGAGCCCGGCGGGGGAACAAAGAGGAGCCGGGATGGGGCCGCGCGCTTCCTGGGTGTCGGGTGACAGGTCTGCGGGGGGAAGGCCCCGGCCAGGCCACCTGAGGAGGAGCAGCCTCCGCGGGGCTGGCGGGGTTGGGTAGGAGAGGCAAGGGGGCCCCGGAGCCCGGGAAAACCGTGCGCAGGGGGCCCTGGACGGCGCGGCCTGAGAGAGGCTCACGGGCTCCAGCGCAGAGGTGCAGGGGCTACACCGAGTGCAGGGATAATGACTCTGGGAGGTTCACGGCCCCCTGAGCCCCGCCCGCCCCCTGCGCCACGCCATTGGCTCAGGTGCCGAGAGGCGGGGGAGGGGCAGGGGGCGGGCCGGGGATGATTCACCTTGAATGTGGCTCCGGTTGGTGCACAGCGCAGGGCACGCCCGACCAGGACTGCGGAGACGCTGGGAGCCCCGCCAGCTCGCCCAGCTCGGCCGGCTCTGGACCCAAGGGGTCTGGCCGCCCTCCCTCGCTCCTTGCATCCTGCCTTCAGGCCAAGGTGCAGCTGGCCGAGATGCGCCCCAACGCCCGGCCACCCCATCGCCCTCGGGAGCCGGGAGATGGCCGAGGCGTGCGTAGGGTAGCAAGCTTGGAAATCCGATCCTGGACTGGGGGAAGGGAAGTGCGTTTGGAGCTGAGACGCACTGAGGGGCCACTGGACGGATCTCCGCAGTCTCCCCCACAGAAAGGTGCGCAAGCCTGAGTTGTCTCAGCGGACCCGCCGGGAGCGCAGGGCTGGAGTGGGTACGAGGGGCTTACGCCACGTCCTCACCCACCTACAGTCGGGCACCTCCGCGGCCCCACAGGTGTCTGGCCACTGCCGCCGCCGCGAACAAAGGCTGCCTGTCCCAGAAGGGGGAGGGGGAGGGGAGCCGCCCCCAGACTCGTTCCCACCCCTCTTCTTCCCCCCCGCCCCCTTTGCGGCAATGGCTCCCCCAGGAGGGGGCGGGGCAGGCCAAGGCTGGGGCGCGGACGCGGATTAGATCCTTTTCAGCGGTCCTTCGCTCAGGTAGCACCCGGAGCATTCGGAGGGGCGGGGCAGGGGCTAGGAGACTCCCAGGCTGTCAGCGTTTGAGGTGACCTCTTCCTCCTTCCCCAGCATCCTAACACCCGAACGCCCCCAACCCTTGCTGTTCTGGGCTCCCTTTCCTGCCTCAGCCCCTTCTGGCTGCCGCAGACGGCAACCTCAGGACAAAACCAGATTAAAATAAAACGTTAATCCGTCCTCCTCCGTTTTAGCCCCTAGTTCTCCTGATCGAACTCCGTCTGTCTGGTGGTTGAGAAGCGACCCTCCCTGCCCCCGCGCAAAAGGATGTGCCTAGCCGAATCCCTACCAATTCTAAACGTCTCTTGTATTAAGATTGAAGATAGCACCAGGTCCTAGGCTCCAAAGAAGGGCGTAAGGATTGGTGGGGGGCGGGGATGGGGTGGAGGTCTACGGTCCTCCGCACCCCCGCCCCTGCGGAGCCGGGAGGGGCTGAGAAGGCGGGTGAGGTTACCAACCCATCAATAGGTCCGACTCCTGGGCTGGGCCTGCTCAGGCCCCCGGAGTCGCCGCCAGAGGAGGAGGCAATACCCTCAACCCCAGGCAGGCTGGCTTGGCGAGTCGCCGGGCTTCGCTACAGCCAGAGATGGGGCTTCAGTGAGTCAGGGCCGGGCCTGGGGAGCAAGGCACAGGGACCAACAAGCCAAAGCGGGGGAGGGGACTGGCTCCACATTAAGCCCTCCCCAGCCCGCACGCATTCCCTCACCCAGCCAGGGAGTCTTGAGCTTCCCTAGCTGCGTCCCCATCTGCGCCCTACCTGGTCCCCAAGGACTGTAGGATGCTGGTGGTAAGCGCACGGTGTGCCCGGGACCGCAAAGAGGTAGCGCAGACCCCGCCGGCTTCGAGTGGCCCCCGCGGCCTGCGGCGCCCCCCTTTATAGAGCGCGCCCCGCCCCCCGTGCGCGGCGCGCCCCGCCCGGGCCCATTCACCTGCTGTTGAGAACCGGACACCGCGCGGCGCAAAGCGAGCCACCCGGCCGCGCGGTCCGGCCGTCGGGGCTGCCGGGGCGGGGGCGCAGCCGAGACAGATCCAGTTTCCCTTTTCTTAAATGCGCGGCTGAAAGTCGAGACGGCCCTGGCCTCGGGAGTCAGCGTTGCTTTCTCCCCCCCGTGGCTCTTCAAGCACCCCGACGCCCCCAGTCCCATTCCGGGAGGGGCAGCGAAACTGCACCCGCAAGGACTCATACATATTTTAGGGAGTAAAGCCCGGCCGGTAACCCGAGCTGGACCCCGACGGTGAGGGGGCGGCCCCTGGGGACCCGATACCCCGGATCCCTTTCGGCTCTGGGCGACCTCAGGTCCTCTCTTTGTTGCCCTGTCCCGCACACCCCATTCCTGCTTCTTGCCTTCCCTCAGCAGGTTCCCCCGTCTTGTTTGGCCTGCGGCAACGTCCTCCAGCTAGAGACCCTTTCGTCTTTGCCGCAGACATCATCCGACTCAGCCCAAAGCCGGGCATCCGCGACGTGTAGTTTTGAGTTCCTCGACCCTCGGGTCAGGCTCGGGAAGGACCCCAGAATCTTTAGGAAGGACTGCTTTACTTACTTCACCGTGGAGGACTCGGCTCCCTTAGCTCCGACCTGGGACACGGCCCCTTTCTCTTGGAGTCTCGACTTTCGTCTCCGGCCATCTCAGTTCTTTCCTGACCCTCGCCCCGCTCTGCTTCCCTAATAACCCCCAACCTCGCCCTCTCCATGGCAGTTCGCCGTTGTGATGAAGATGCCTGGCTAAGAGGTCATCCCTCCCGCCTTGGCCTCACGCTCTCTTCCCACTCTACCAGGCAGGGCTACGGGAGGTGGGGGAGGCAGGCGTCCGAACCCCACCTAGACCCCTCCCGGACGGGGGCAGTTCTGTCACTGTGACTGGCCTGGCTCCGACTGGCCGCGGCCCGTTACGGACCCTGGCTCTCCGCCCCAAGACGTGGGTAACTAGCATCCCCCAGTGAGATCCAGCCCCGGCTTCAAGTCCTTCTGCGCTCTAGTTACCAGGTGGGCGTTTTTCGGTGATTCATTTCACTGCCTAGAGCCTCAGTTTCCCCGTTTGCAAAATGGGTCGAGTCCACCTCTCCGTAGGATAAAAAGAATGCTCGCGTAGGCTCGCCGGTATTTCGTGACCCGTATATCTCTACAAATTACAGACTCCCAGTGTTATCACTGTAGCGGACCCAGCATCCCCGCCTGGGAGATGCCTTCCGGGTGCCTCACCCCACAGCCGCACCCCAAACTCCTGGTGCCGCTCCGGGAGATCTCGCCGCCACCACCCACTCCTTGTCAGGACCTTACTGGGGGCTCCAGTCCCCTGGGGCGGGGGCGCAGAGCTGTCTTTCGATCTTGGCCCAGGCCCAGCCCTCGGGGCTTTGTTCTAAAATCTTAGATGTGATGTGCTTCGTCGACTCGCGCAGGGATGTTCGAAACCCAGTTAACCCCCCGACATTTTTCGAAAAGCAGTGTGTTTGTGTCTCTGCGTTTTTCCTTCGGGCAGTGCAGCCATCTCTGTATGGTTCTCAAAGGGCAGGGAACCCCGGAGATTCAGCTCCGGCTGGAGTGTGGGGCAGGAGGCAGAGAGCGAATGAGAGGATGGAGAAAGAATGAGAAAAACAAAATAAAAGGCGATCTTGTCTTAGGAATCTGTCTAGCTTTTTTTAAAAGTGAGGGGGAAAAAATATACAGTGGTTATATAGCCTGGAAAATATTCTGGATGTTAAGTGAAAAACGCAAAGGACACATCGGTTTCTGTTTGTGGAAAAATATAAATGAGGGAGCATCTAGGTGTCATTTATTTTATGCACTGAAAGTCTCTGCCGGGAGACCCAAGACCTAGCAAATAGACGTGGTTTCCGTGTAGGAGAACTGGGGGCCAGAGGGCAGGGGGCTTTCAGCTGTATGTCCTTCTGGATTATTTGAAGCCTATGTGTTTATCACATGCTTGTATTACATTTTCAATTTAAAAAGCAACTTAAGGAATCGGTTTTATAGAAATCTGATTTGAGATGTTGAAACCTGGAGTAGTCAATCACAGAGTGAGAGAGCTGAGCCCCAGAGATGGTGAGCTGGGTTAGGAGAGCGCAGAGGTTGGATGGAGGGGGTGCCTTGGGATTCTCTGCTCAGGGGAGACACAGGTCCAGAACTCCTGCTCAGAGTAAGGGCGGAGGGAAGCTAGAGGGCACGGCCTGTGCAGTTTTGGAGCATTCCTTCTCCTACCTTCCCATCAGCTGGCACCCAGCTGACTTGGGCCCCTACTGCCCCGAGGCTTGAGTGCCCACCCCAGAGTTGTCCTTGACTGGAGTCAGTGGAGGCAGCTGCTGGCGGGCATAGGGAACTCATCTCTGGGTGGGAGCTCAGCCCTTGGGGCTGAGAACAGCCTCCATTTCATCTTACCTGAAATAAACTGAGAACACCCACCACATGTTCTTTTAGAGGATACAAGGAGAAAATTGGTTCATGGCCCTGGAGAGCAGCCCTGTGGGCCAGAGCTAGGCCAGGGTTCTTCTGGGTCTAGAAACCTAGCTTCCCACCCCAACCTGAAGCTAGGGGATGGCTGCAGGGATCCAGGGCTTGGGAACTCCGAGGTTCTAAGCAGAGATTGTATCTGCAGTTGGTGGGGGAGGGGTCCCAAAACCTTCAGATTATCCAAAGGTTGGTGACCCAGATATGGTTTTGGCCAAGGGCTATGTTTCACTTCCTATGTCCAAAGCAGAATTTAGCTGAATAATTTGGACCCCAAATCAGGCAAAGACTTTTATTTCTGTTTTAGGATACTTCGGAAAGTGAGGATTTAATAGTCTCAAATTAGAATAATCTCCATTTTTAACCATTTAACAAGTATGTATTTACTAGGCTCCTGCCTGACCTTTCTGAGCTTCAGTTTCTTCATTGGTCAATTGGGAGCTTGCCCAAGTCAGAGAACTGTTGTTGTCGTTCAGTCTCTAAGTCATGTGTGACTCTTTGCGACCACATGGACTGCAGCACGCCAAGCTTCCATGTGCTTCACTCTCTCCTTGAGTTTGCTCAAACTCATGTCCATTGAGTCGATGATGCCATTCAACCATCTCATCCTCTGTCGCCCCATTGGAGAAATCGACTAACGAAATGTTTCTGCAAGCACTTTGGAAGCTGCAAACTATTTCTTCGGGGAACACTTCTTTTCAGTCTTCCCAGATTCGAGGGGGTTAAGTTGTCCGCCTTTCTTGGTTGAGAACCCGCACCTCCAAATGGTCTTTTCCCGGTGTGCTGGCAGCTGTCGCGGGCGCGAGGCGTTCCGTTCCGGGCGTGGTGTCCCTTCCTCTCCTCCTAGCGGGAAGCGTCTCCGTCGCGCACCGCCCCTGCCCCCACGCCCTGTCCCCGGTGCCCTGTGCCTGCGGTGTGCGCTTCCCTGCAGAAGCTTCCTGGATTCCCTGCAGCCCACCCGCCCCCGCATCTTCACAGACATTCGCTGGTGGCACTAGGGTCCATCTGGCTTGCCGAGCATCCCCTCCAACCTCCCTAGGGCTACAGAGATTGACCCAATCCCTCAGCTTTTTTCACAGGAGGGATCGGAGATGCAGCTATGCCCCCAGTTTGGACCAGAGCGGCAACTAGAGCACGGTTCCCTGGATGCCAGACTGGGGCTTTTTCCTCTGCTGAGTTGGGCGCATCCAGAGAGAACTCCTAGAGATGAGTGCTTGGTTAAGAAAAAGTACCGAGGAACCCCCTATGGTGCCCCACCTCCACAGGAGCTCCCAGCCTCAGAAACACCCAGGTTCCCTAGGTGGGTTTGGGCATCTAGCCAAGAGTGGGGGGCTGAGGGGGCTTGAGGAGACCTTCGAATATGCTGAGATTTTCCTGAGGACAAACCTGAGGGGTGAGTGAGAAGCAAGTGCTGGGATGCCTACAAGGAGGGTAATCTCCATGTGTTTGGCTACCAGCCAAGATCCCCTCCTGCGAAGTGTGATACAGCGTGGGGGGGGGGGCCGCGGGCGGGCTGGCAGGGAGCGGTTGTGACTTGGCAGATCAGCAATTCCTGAATCTCTTTGATTCTCCTGGATTCTGGTCTTCACAAAGCTCTTCCAAGAACCAGAGTCCAGCATTGGCTCCTGCCTTGTGGGAACCAGTTCAAACGGATGCTCCTGAGACTGAGGGCAGCTGAGGGAGGGATGGGCCAAAGCAGTGGGGATGCAGCTTATACAGTAATTGGGAGCCCTGTCCTGTAAGTGTGTGTGGTCCCTACCGTAGGAGGCGGCTTTGACCTGAGTCAAGGCAGCAGAACAAGGACCACAACCTGTCTCAGGCTTCCTCTCCACCACACAACAGCCACCTGCTCTCCTTCACCCCTTTAGCAGCAATGACCCGGGTCATCTCCAGAGAGGTGGAAACTGCTCGTGTGACTTCTGGGGGCTTTTTCTCTTCCTGTTTTCCCATGTCATGGCCTTTGGATAAGTCTACTCCCCCTTTAGTTTGCAGTTTCCTCATCTGTAAAGGAAACCTTGGAGTTATATCTGCTTTTCTAAAGGTGATCTATAAATGCTGTTCCTTCACTCCTTTAACCCTGAGTTTTTCTTGTACAAGACACATGGAGGAAGTATGCTGTAGCCATAGAAACAGAGACTGATGAGCTGGGCTGGGACCAGAAGAACCCTACTGTGCTAGCTATGAAGCTCCCACTGTGTGCTACATGGTGTGGGGCAGCAGGAGTCCTAGGCTGTTCGGGATGTCACATAGACTAACACACAGTGGCCTGTCTTGGTGGCTCAGTGGTAAAGAATCCGCCTGCTGATGCAGGAGACGCGGATTCAATCCCTGATCTGGGAAGATCCCACATGCTGAGGGGCAACTAAGCTCATGTGCCACAACTACCCAGCCTGTGCTCTACAACCTGGGAGCCACAACTACTGAGCCCACATGCCAGAACTGCTGAAGCCTGCAGGCTCAAGACCCTGTGTTTCCTAACAAGAGAAGCCACTGCAATAAGAAGCTCATGCACTACAACTGGAAACTAGCTCTCACTCACCGCAATTAGAGAAAACGCCCGTGCAGCAATGAAGACCCAGCAGAGCCCAAATAAATACATTAGTTTAAAAAAAGTTAGCACGTGGTACCCCAGGAGCTGAATCAAGCCCTGGAATTCTAGATCATAAAACAGAATGTTTGGGCATTCAAGGAGCTCACAGTCTCTTTGAGACGAGAGGATGAATGCTCGGTAATACTCCAACTTTCACTTCAGAGAAACTGAAGTTAGCCTAGAACTCTCCTTCTGGCAGAAACTGGGCAGAGTGAAGTAGCCCAAGATCAAAGAGCCAAGAGGCTTAGCAAACACTTTCCAACAACTTTCCTCTTTCTGTCTTATTGACCTGCAGAGCCCTGTGGGTATGAGCACCAAAGCCCATACCGGTGACAAGAGGCGTGTGTGAGCCAGAGCTGGAAAGCTGGGAGCCTGCCTCCTATTATACAGCCCCAGAGTGTTGGGGATATGCTTTCCCTTTAGACCCACCCTGGACTCCAAACCTTGGTCTCTCTTCCATTCTCTGCTTTGGAATTGGGAAGCTGCCCCTACCGGCTGCCTGGACTCACTTCATTGGGTCCCCATCACGTGGCCAAGCCTCAGCCTTAGGCCACCTGCTAGCTGATGGGGTCTCTTTAAAGAATTGATTTCCACCCGTCCCTGAAGTGTTTCCTCGGCACTAAATCTCCTGTCACCCGGGCTCTCTACCCCATGAATGATTTAGCACCTCCGAGGGGCCGGAGCGGTCTTCCTGTGCGCTCGGAGGCCTGCAGCTGTGACATCACCATCCCGCTGGTGATGGATGGTCTTTTCTGCACTAATGGGGAAGAGAGTGCACAGAGCCGTCTGGGAGGAGGCCGGGCTGTGGAAGTAAGTACCCATCTGGCTCCACAGACTTCTGGTTTAGGGGGTCTTACTGATGGACCAGCCAGCTAATTGCCCTCCAAGGTACCTAGAGAAAGGGTCTGAGTCCATCGCTCTGTCCCCAGCCCAGAGGGACCCAGGCTCATTTAAGAATGAGGTTTGTCTTTCGAATTCCTGAAGTGTTTCAGAGAAAGGAATCATGTATACCCAGTGCCCTCTTCCCACCCTGGTTTTACAAGACACACACACACACACTTTCATACACACATGCACCTGCATGAGTGAACATGTGTCCACTTTCTCAAGAACTCTCTCAGGAAGTTCATCACCATATCTCACCTAAATCTTTCATGCTACCAACGAAGGCCATTTTTCTCCGACTCCATCTGGAACCGACAGAGAACATCTGGTCATTATCTGCCATATGCTAACCCTTTAAGCACACATGGTGAATGATGACATGGTTCTGGTCCCTCCCTGTCCTCATCCCACCCCCCTATCATTTTCCCTCTAAGCTTCAATGACCCCAGTTCTCTCCATTCCACCAGGCTTTGGGGGAAAGGACACAGGTTTTGTCAGTGAGCTCCACAGGTTAGCGACTTCTTCAGGCAGAGGGTAGGTGGCAAGGATGGCCACTGAATGGGACAGAGACCTCTGCCCACTCTTTTCATCCTTGACTCCAGCAGGCCCTGGCTTATCCTGTAGGAGATGTATCGTGCGATACATCTTCCTGCTTTAAAATCACTTGCACGGGACTTCCCTGATGCAGGGGGTCCAGGTTCCATCCCTGGTCAAGGAACTAGATCCCACATGCTGCAAAGAAGAGGGAAGATCATGTGCAGCCAAATATATAAATAAATATAAATTTAAAAAAAAATCACTTCCCCATCAGCCTATCCTATAAACAGTCATCAGGTGAGGAGCACTAATTGATAAGATTGATCCTGGGGCAGGCAGCCTGTGAACCCATCAGTATCACCTATGTGTCTGCAAGGACAAGGACCTAAAGCAGTGGGACTCAGAGTGGATAAGTTTGGGGGTTTCGATTTGGGTTTTTTTTTTTTTTTTGGACAACTTTGTTGAGGTACAGTTTCCATACAACAAAATTAATCAATTGAAGCAAACAATCCAATGAACTTTGACAAGTATATGTGCCCACATAACCACCCCCACCATCAGGATCCAGGACATCCATCACTCCTGAAATTTCACTCAGGCCTCTTTCAGGTTAACCTCCTTCCCCTGCCTCCCACCGCCTACCCTGTCTCCAACCCCTGACACCTACTAATCTGCTGTCTATCACTGTAGTTTTGTCTTTTCTAGAATTTCACCTAAATGCAATTATATGATATGTAATCTTTCGAATCTGGCCGGTTTCACTTAGCATAATGCCTCTGAGTCTCATCCATGTTGTTATTTGTATTACTAGTTCACTCCTCTTTATTGCTGAGTCATATCCCATTGTCTGGACGTACCGCAGTGTGTTCATCCATTCACCTGCTGGTCGATATTTGGGTTATTTCCAATTTGAGGCTATCGAGAATACTATGTTACTGTGAACATTCATGCACAAGTCTCTTTATGGGCATGTTTCCATCAGAGAGTGTGCTGGCAAGTGTTTAACAACCAGGGACTTCCCTAATGTCCCGTGGTTGAGAATCTGCCTTCCAATGCAAGTTCGATCACTGGTCAGGAAACTAAGATTCCACATGCACGGGGAGACTAAGCCTGCCTGCCACGGCTAGAGAGAAGCCCCACATGCTGTAACTAAGACCTGATGCAACCAAATAAATATATAAATATTAAAAAATGTTTTAACAGCCAGCTCTTTGAAATGGGGGGAAGCCCTGATTTGTAGCCTCTGCTGGTTTCTGGGGTATAAATGTTCCCATCATAGCAATTTGAAACCATCAACATGCTATCACTGATTGAGAGTTCCTGTTGCTCCATACCCTTGCCGACCCTTGATTGGCCAGTCTTTTTAATTTTAGCCTTCCAGAGGGTGTGAAGTTACATCTACTTTTGGTTTCACATTGCATTTCCTTGATAACTAATGATGTCAAGCATCTTTTTCATGTTTGCCTGGATGCCTGGATGAGTAATTTTTTAGGTGGCTGGGAACAAGAGTCTGGCTCTATGGTTTTCTTGCCTGACCAAGAATCGAACCATGCCCGTGGCATTAGAAATGTGGAACCTTAACCATTGGACTGCCAGGGAAGTCCCTGTTGTGTTAATTCCTGCTATACAGCCAAATGATTCAGTAATACCTAAATATATATACGTTCCTTTTCATATTCTTTTCCATTATGGCTTAAGCATAGGATATTGAATATAGTTCCCAGTGCTATCCTGGAGCAGGAAATGGCAATTCACTCCAGTATTCTTGCCTGGAGAATCCCATGGACAGAGAAGCTTAGTAGGTTACAGTCCACGGGGTCGCAAAGAGTCGGACACGACTGGGCGACTTCCTCACCTCACCTCACCTTACCTTACCTCCCAGTGCTATATAGCAGGACCTGTTCCTTATCCATTCTCTGTATACTAGTTCACATCAGCCAACCCCAAACTCCCAGTCCATCTCTCCCTTCCACCGCCCCCCCCGTCTCCATGGCAACCACAAGTCTGTTGTCTGTGCTGAGGAAATGTTCTGAATAAAGCACCACAGTGAAGGACTCCAACACTTTGGAGCCCCGGGGAAACCTGGGGCACCTGGGCCAGTGATTGACTGAGATCAGGTAGATCGTGGCTTATAAAATTCTCCCCTCAGATCTCAGTGGGAAGATCTGAGGTTTGCTGAGAGTGTGCATTTTCCAAGCTCACTAAGAGGGCAAATGAAGGCTCAGCCCTGGGTTTTCTCACTCCCAGCCCCGACAATGGCACTTGGCTGTTTACAAAGAGCTGTCACACACTTCATCTCATGGGATTCTCAGGACAATCTTGTTCCGGTGAGGACACGGAGGCTCCGGGAGACTAGGTGGTTTGCTCACATCCCACAGGTAGTGAGTGGCAGTGCTGAGACCTGAACCCTAGATTTTTGGCTGTCGGGATCCCAGGAGTCAGGTCTACTGACTCCACCCCACTCAGGTATACTGAAGGCTGCAGTAGAAGCTTACTCAGGCCATCTGCCTAGGTTTCAGCCAGCCCCAAGCTAGCTCTGGCTGAGTCACATTCATAGAATTATTCTCTTAACATGGTGGCTTTGACCTTGCCTCAAAGACCCCTGGACACCTTGCTTCAGGTTGCCTTCAGTCTAAAGGTTAGAAAACCAAGAAATTCCTCCTGAAGACTTTTGTCATATTTGGTGAAACTTCTATCTTCCACATGAAATTCCAAACACAAAATGCCTCGTGACCACACAGGCTATGTGTCCCTGTGTGTATTTCCTACCTGTAAGCTCAAGACCAACCCCACCCCCAGTTCCCTGCCAACTGTCTCAGAGCTCAGGTGTTAATGGTACCTGTCTGGCACACAGTAGGCACTTGTTAAGTATTTGTTGAATATATAAATGGCATTTGTTAACAAACATGGTTTCTTTTTCTGGTCTGTAATTTATTAAAAAAAAACCCTAGGAGATGGGAAATTACATTTATTGGGTGTGTGCTTTACCCTCCTTCCTGTAGCTATGTGAGGTTAGTGGTATTACACCCACTTTATGGATGAGAAAACTGTGGCTTGAGAGGTTCAGTACTCTGGCCACTCAGCCAGGATGGCGTGTGGCCAGGACTCCAGCCAAGTCTGTCTGAGTGCCACGCTGACCCTCTGTGCATGTATGTGGGGAGACTGAGTGTGGATATTCCTGGAGAGACCTCTGGCTTCCAGCAGGCAGGGAGGCAGCCCCACATCCTGAGCTCCAGACCTACAGGCCTTGGCCCCATCTGGCCAGTGAGGGTAGATGCTGGTCACAAAACAAGAAGTTTCACAAAGGTAGAGAACAGATGTATGGATACCAAGGGGGAAAGGGTTGGTGGTGGGAGGAACTGGGAGATTGGGATTGACACATACACGCTACTGATATTGTGTATAAACTAGACAACTAATGAGAACTTACTGTATAAGCACAGAGACTGCTTACTACACTGTGGTGACATAAATGGGATGGAAATCCCCCCCAAAAGGGGATATATGTATATGTATGGGCTTCCCAGGTGGTGCTAGTGGTAAAGAACCCATTTGCTAATGCAGGAGACATAAGAGACTCAGGGTCAATCTCTGGATCGAGAAGATCCCCTCGAGGAGGGCATGGTAAACCACTCCAGTATTCTAGCCTGGAGAATTCCACGGACAGAGGAGCCTGGCAGACTACAGCCCATAGGTTTGCAAAGAGCTGAACACAACTGAGGAAACTTAGCATGCACACATGTATATGTACGGCTGCTTCACTCTCTTGCTGTACAGTAGGAACTAACACACCACTGTAAAGCAACTATACGCAATAAAAATCAATTTAAAAAAATTATGAGTTTCCAACTTTCTTCTGGAACTGTATCTCCGACTTCGGGCACTGGCCATAACCAAGGAGAATGTCACCCTGCGTCAAAGTATAAAGTCCAGGAGACTTTCCATCCATTTGAAACCGGAGAGGCCAGCCCCACTGTTCCAGCCCATGCAGGCATTGGTCTGCACACAGCAGCTATTTGCAGTCTGTGGCTTTGCCTGGTCACGGCCACCAGAGGCCGGGGCAGCAGCTAATGGGAGGGGGAGATGGCGGCCATTGTGGGGACGGGAGTGCTGCTCCATTCATGTCCAGCTGCCTGAAAACCGCTGGGCACGTGTCACGTGGGCACTTGTTTATTTGAGGCCTGTTCTAAAAGGGGCAGATGATGAATGACAGTCTGCAGAAGTGCTCTACACAGGAAAAGAACAGTGGAACCCTCACACAAGGAGGGAGATGGAAGCACACCTAACCACCAGCTACCATGGCGGTGACTGAACACTTAGCTCTGCACTGCCCCCAGGGCTCCCAGTCAGTCCTTCCCACGTGCATTATGAGGAACTGGCTAAGGGTGGTCTTGCAACAGGGTGGCAGCTTCCCCTGGGGCAGCTCACACTCTTCCTCTTACCCGAATGCCCAGGGGATTAGGAGGGTCTTGGCCAGAGGCCGGATCTGAGCTTGGGTTATGCACTTGAGCACCTGAGCACCTCCCCGTGTTCTGCAGGAACACTGGTGCTCTGGTCTGAGCCCATTGTCTGGCCATGATGGCCCTGTTTGGGAAAGACCAGCTGTCAGCTTGGGAGGAATGGTGCAGGAACGGGGGCTGCCTGGCCTAGGCGCGACCAGCCCCCAGGGTCATCCTAGTAGCCCTCTGTGAGAAAGAACAGCCACAGTGATAGCTCACAGCACCAGGAGGAGCCTATTGGCCTTCTCGCTTTCCTTCAGAGCCCATTCCATGGGGGCTTGAAGGGAGGGGCAGGGAGGCTGGTGAAAGGCCACCTGAGGCTGCTTTTCAACGAGACTATCCATGTACAGGCTAGAATTACCCGTATCAAGTACCCAGGACTTAATCCACTTTGTAATCAAATGGGGCATCTATCTCTCTGGGCACCGCGAGCCTGAGATGACAGAGTATCTCCACCCACTTCACTGGTGGGGAAGCTGAGGTGCAGGGGAGGACCAGAAGGCATGCATTCAAGTGAAGCAGGCAGGGGAGTTCAGAGCCCTGGGCTCCAAGGCCAGCCCCCACCTTTGCAGAGGGTGGGGTCGGGGCTCAGCTTGCCAGCAAGGGGCTGTGGGGGTGGGTTGCTGCTGGAGGCACCTCTGTTATCTTACTCAAGTTTGCAGAGTCCCTTCTTGGATGAACTGGCTTCTTCCAAGACTCTCCGGGGTGGGGGTTGTTTGCAAATAACACAAAGTATTTCATCATTTAGGCATGCCTATGAACTTGAGTTTCTGTCAGTGGAAGCTAGGTAACTTCCCTGGATGCCTACCCAGACTGACTGAAGAATTAGTAACAAGTTGCCCTGGGGCTCCTCACTTTGCATCCAGCTAAGACAGCTCTGGTTCTGGTTGTACCTCCACCACCATCTCTCTGGAAGAATTTTGGGCTAGTTTCTGGGGCTTCCCTGGTGGCTCAGGGGTAAAGAATCCACCTGCTAATACAGGGGACATAGGTTCAATCCCTGGTCCCAGGAGATCCCACATGCTTGAGGACTGCCAAGCCCATGTGCTGAGACAAGTGAGCCCACGCACCGCAACTAACGAAGGCTGTGTGCTGAGAGCCTGTGCTCTGAAACAAGAGGAAACCACCATAATGAGAAGCCTGCACACCAAAACCAGGCCCTGCTCGCTGCAACTGGAGAAGGCCCTCACACAGAAACAAAGACCCAGTGCGGCCATAAATAAAGAAATCTATAAGGGAAAAAAGAAAAATAAAAGACTGTGGGCAATTTCTTATATGTACTTCAGTGTCTGCATCTGTAAAAACGGGTCCAGTGCTGGGGGTTCCATCTGCACCTAGGGTGGCCGTGTACCTCAAATGGGACAAAGGTGGGAAGAGAAGTTTGTTTTGTTAAATAGAAAATGTTAAGTCCCCTCGAGAGCTCTCCTGGTGGCTCAGTGGTAAAGAATCCATCTGCAATGCAGAAGACGTAAAGAGACATGGGTTTGATCCCTGGGTCGGGAAGATCCCCTGGAGGAGGAAATGGCAACACTCCATTATTCTTGCCCGGAGAATCCCATGGACAGAGGAGCCTGGTGGGCTATAGCCCTTAGGGTCGCAAAGAGTCGGACACGACCAAAGCGACTGCGCACCCACAGGTCCCCTCGAGGGACAGTAATATGTCATGGCCACAGGCCACAGGGGTGCAGCGAAGCTCCACATGCCAGTGGAAAGCACAGCCCTGGGGCTCGAAGGGGCTGGGCTCTGCACCCAGACCTGCCTCTCCAGGCCTCCAGATGCTCCTCCCTTGAGCAGGGTGGGAACTCTCTTTCAGCTAAGGCGTTTTATGCTGGTTCCAAGAGACGGCCGGGCATGGGCTGGGTGATCTCCCTGGTCTCACCCCCTCTGCCTGGGCCCCTGAGCAGAAGGTGTGCATCCTCTGGGGGCTTGGACCAGACCATCTGCTGCCATTCATCCCTTGAGGAACCCACCTCAGCCCATCTGAGCTCCTCCACAAATTGAGCTTGTCACGGGACGGGGAGGGCCCCTTCCTGGCTGTGTGAGGATGGGTGTCAGTGGCCAGAGGGGGCAAATAAATGCCTTCTGACTGGCCTGGGCAGCTGAGGGAAATGTAGACCCTGGGTTTAGAGTTGCCATTTAAAATGCAGAAGGCCAGTCACATTGGAATTTCTGATAACAGTGAATCAGTTTTTTGGTATAAATATGTCCCCAAATCAGTGACTTTTAAACAAGGTGAGGATTAGGGGAGCAGATGCTCCACCCAATTGAAACTTAGAGTCGGCCCTCTACATCCGAGGTTCTCTGAGGATATTCAACCTACTTCGGATGATGTGGTACTATCATATTCACTATTGAAAAAAATCTGCATGTAGGTAGACTTGTGCAGTTCAAACCTGTGTTGTTCAAGGGTCAACTGTATCGCATAGGACACACTTATACTTTTAAAAAAAGTATTCATTGTTGTTTGAAATTGGGCTTCTCTGATGGCTCAGCAGGTTAAGAATCTGCTTGCAATGCAGGAGACACAGGAGATGCAGGTTTGACCCCTGGGTGAGGAAGATCCCCTGGAGAAGGAAATGGCAACTCACTCCAGTATTCTTGCCTTAAAAATCCAATGGACAGAGGAGCCTGTCCATGTGGTCGCCAAGAGTCAGACACGACTGAGCACACAGTGGAAATTGAAATTGGACTGGGAATCTTATATTTCTATTTGCTAAATCTGGCAACTGTGCCTGGGCTCCATTCTCCGGCATAGCCCCAGTCCCCGAAGCCGCTGGCCCAGTGGGGGTCCTCCTGCATTTTCCACCAGTCTCTCTGAATCTTTCTTTTCTTCTTTTTCTTTTCAAAAAATATTCATTTATTTATTTGGCTGCACCAGGTCTTCATTGCCTTAAGTTGTGGCAAGCAGGATCTTTTTAGTTTCGACAGTTGCGGCATGTGGGATCTAGTTCCCTGACCAGGGATCGAATCCTGAGCCCCCTGCATCTCAGGTATATCTTAGTCTCTGGACCACCAGGGAAGTCCCTCTCTGAATCTTTCTGATGTCTGCTCTTGCTGGCTCTGTTTCTATCTCTCATTGCTGTCTCCATCTGGTCAACTCTTGCTCTCCTGTCCTCTGCTGTCTGTCTCAGACGTTCTCCCTTCAGCCCCCTCCCATATACCCTTCTGTCCTCTGAGGTGACTCTGATCAGCACAACTAAGAGCCTGGGGCACAGACACATCCCAAAGGGGAGCCCACACAGCTGGGAGGGTGAGACCCCAGAGGGGTGAAGGGCGCATGGGGGTCAGGCCTGGCTCCCTGTGATATGAGGAGTATAAACCTGGGCCTTCAGGCCACACCCCTACCCCAGTCTCTCCAGAGACCCTTCTTCACCCAGCTACAGGCTGGAGCCCATCCAAAGGGCAGCTGGGGGACTTCCCTGGTGGTGCAGTAGTTAAGACTCCATGCTTCCACTACAAGGGGCACAGATTTGATCCCTGGTCCAGAAACTAAGATCCTGCATGAGGTGCAGTGCACCAAAATACAAAACAAAACAAAAAACCCCCAAGGGCAGCTGGGCACGTGCCCTGAAGGGGTGAACACAGTCCTTTCTGTCCCAGTGAGGGGCAGGTAGCAGGAACAGCCTGTCCGTGGCCAGGCTCACTGGCCCCACCCGCCTACAGCAGGGCTGGCTGAGCCTGGGAGCAGAGGGCCTTGTCAGATCTGTCCCATCCAGGGGCCCAGCTAAGGAGTAGCAGAAGTGATCTCCTGCTGCTTTCCTGACCCAGGAAAGGGGCCACTGGAGCAAGCCTGGGAGACCAGGACTGAGCCCTGCCAGTGGCTGGAAGCATCTTCTGGCTTTCTTGGTTGCTGCTGCTGCCTGAAACCAGCTCCCTCACCTCTGTGAGCCTCAGTTTCCTCATCTGCAAAATGGGAATAAAACTCATCTACCTCATAGGAATGTTAGACTTAAGTTCAATGATCTATGTAGAGCTTTGAGTTCAGGACACAGAAATGGGAGACCCTTGATATCAGTTTCTCCTCTTTGTCTCTGAAGACCAGGAGCCACCTCCAGTGTCTTCCTACAGAATAACTAGCCAAAGGGGAGGAAGCCCTTGGCAGACAGGACCATCCACCCAAACCCAGGTCTTGCAGACCCACACAGTGCGTGTTGGAGCAGACGACTTTCCTCTCAACCTGGGCTTGCTGTACAGCCTGAGCCAGCGTCTCCCTCTTAAGCCCTGAGCCCTGGGTCCAGGAAACACAGCTGGTCTCAGAGAGAGGAGCCCATGGGATGGAGACCCTCCTCACCAGGAAGATCGAATTACCTGAGTGACAGAGAAGCCTAGGGAAGAGGGAGGGGGAGCCATGGAAGTGCCAGGCCCAGGGGTGTGCCACTTGGCAGGATTTGTTTGGTTCTTTGGGTTTTTATATTTTCCCCTTTTCGCTAATTCGTTTTTAAAACTAATGTGCGATATCTTTCCATCATAGAAGTAACCCCTAAACTGCAGACAGAGAACAACATATCACCACCCGTGGGCCACCACCCAATGCAGGCTTCCTCCAACTTTCCCCAAAGTGCATTTTAATTAAGAAGAGAGAGAGAGACCATTTTGTATATCCTGTTTTGTATCTCACTTTTCTCACAGAGTAACCTTGCCTTCTTGGGAAGATTACATTCTGTGACAATTCATTACTGCAGTATTTCATCCTATGGTTGTTCCTTTATTTACCAAGCTCATCGTAAGGACATATGGGCAGTTTCCAACTTCCTGCTATTAAAAAAAAAAAAAAATCCGTATTTTTTTAAAAGTTACATTTGATAAATAAATAGACAACGTGCCAATTTAAAACATTACTGGTTCATATCACAGAGGCCACACACAGTGTCGTAAATGCTAAGGGGTACCCCATGGGTGGAGGAGCCTGGTGGGCTGCAGTCCATGGGGTCGCTAAGAGTCGGACACGACTGAACGACTTCACTTTCATTTTTCACTTTCATGCATTAGAGAAGGAAATGGCAACCTACTCCAGTGTTCTTGCCCGGAGAATCCCAGGGACTGGGGAGCCTGATGGGCTGCGGTCTATGGGGTCGCACAGAGTCGGACACGACTGAAGCGACTTAGCAGCAGCCGCAGCAGGTGCTCGGGCATAGCCGTGGACGATGCGACAGCGTTCCCTGGGCAGGCTCCGCGGAGGGCGGGGCTGAGGGCGGCTCCGGAGGCCGGGCGGTTCCTGGCGGTCCTCTGTCCCCGCTCCGGGCCGTCTCCTCCCCCGCTCTGAGCCGCAGGGGTTCTGGGCGCACGGAAAAAACGGACAGTTCAGGTCTGATTCCCCGGGGACTTGGAGCCGAGCTACTCCTTTTCCAGGAACGGGACTTGGGCGTTTGTCACCCAAGGCGGAGTCACCTGCTTGAGCTAGGGATGCGCGGTGGGGGTCGAGGGACCATCGTGGGGCGGGGTCAGGAGCTCGGAGCTGCTGTCATGACAGATACCAAACCAGAGACTCCAAACAGCCTCCCAGCGTGGACACAAGACTACGCTGATCAGGACCCGGGTTCCTCCCTCCCTCGCGCCGCCGTCAGTTTGCACAGCTCCATTTTTACCCATTGTTCTAAAGGCTCCCAAGGAAAACCTCCTTTAAGGAAAAGCTTCCAGGCTCTAATTCTAAAAAAAATTTTGAAAAAATAACTAGTGGTTTCATTTGCCCCAAACCATTCCCCCGTATTACCTTTGAGAACACGGAGACTAAGTGGCAGGTATGACGTCAAGCTAACAGCAGGTTAGTAACAGTGTTGGAACCAGTCTCCAGCCCTAGTCACCCTTCAGGGGTTTGGAAACCTCCACCAGAGGGAAGGTTGTCACTACTGCAGCCCCTTAATACACTCCACTTCCCACTTGCCATTCCAGGGCTTCCAAGACTCTCCTGAGGGTTTTAGGGAGGGCAGTGCCCACTCGTGTGTTCTGAGGGGCTGCTTCCTGGCCAGAGGCCTCCAGACCCAGCATTCCTGCCTCAGCTGTGCCCATGTCAATCTCCTGCCTCAGTGCTTCCTGAGCCCACCTCTCCCTCAGGACCCACCTTAGAAGCTGTGTGAGCCCCAGGATGTGAGGCATTCAGCACATACATGATAAGTGCGCAAAAGCTAGTGATGAGAATTCTTACTTCCAGGCATCAGTGGTGCAGGGCTCTGCTCTGGGACCCCCATGTGGTCAGCCTCAAGTGCCACGGGGCACCCTTGCCAGTGGGGCTCTGCGCTGTCAGCCCCCGGAGGGACCTGCTGAGTTGTGACAACATCCTGCCCTCAGACCCATGGAATCTGGGAGAGGGAAGTTGGGGTGGTGAGCAGCCTGAGATACCCCCCTTCCCCCGACCTAGGAAGGTGGGAGTTCAGGTCCTTAAAGCAGAAAAGGACATGGCATCCCCTCCCTAAGTTCCTCTGGAAAGTATCCTTGTGTCAGAGTCAGACAAGGGGGCCTTTTCCTAGGATACCCACTAATCGGCATGATGCTCCCCATGACCTGGGCCATGAGATTCACTGAGATATATTCCTGAACACAGGCTGCAGGAGCCCAGCAAGAAGGCGGAAGAACCCGCGCTCAGTGGATGGTGGGGGTGCTGCTAGGGCTGGGGTGCCCAAGTGCCTCTACCAGCCTGCCCTGGAGGCTCCAGGTGTCACAGGATTGCGGCAGTAATTGCAGTACAGCAGGACTTCTGTTTCACGGGGCAGTGAGAGGCTGGGGTAGGCAAGGGCTGGGAAGTGGCAGGAAGGAGCCTCCTCGCAGAGCTGCAGCCCTGGCAGGGTGAGGCTGGCCCCTCCTCGTGGAATCCTGCAGTTCCATCGTCCTGAACCTGGACAGAGCGAAGGATGGGCTCTGGGGTCTTTTAAACAAACAAGCCCATCACTTGCTAAGCAAAGTTGCCATTGGTGGGAAGGACTGGGTGGGTAGCCCGAACGTGGCTGTTTAGTGTTCAGCTTATCTTTGTTTACCACTGAGAGAATCATAAAGCCATCCACAGGTATTAACTGTGCCCACCTGCTTCCAACATTAATTTGCTCTTCCAGGGTCCCAGCCAATGGCGCCAGTAATAAGGGAAATTGCTTTTGAAGTTGATAGAGATGGAGAAGGCAATGGCAACCCACTCCAGTACTCTTGCCTGGAAAATCCCATGGACAGAGGAGCCTGGTGGGCTGCAGTCCATGCGGTCACAAAGAGTCAGACACGACTGAGCGACTTCACTTTCACTTTTCACTTTTATGCATTGGAGAAGGAAATGGCAACCCACTCCAGTATTCTTGCCTGGAGAATCCCAGGGATGGGGGGAGCTTCGTGGGCTCCCACCTATGGCGTCACACAGAGTCAGACACGACTGAAGCGACTTAGCAGCAGCAGCAGCAGAGACCGAGAATGGAGCAGCAGAGCAGCAGAATGGAACTCTATTTAGGCTGTCTCCTCCAGGGGGCAACTGGATCCCTCCCCACCTGCCTGCCTGTCCCCCAAAGTCAAGGGGGGGTATAGTGTGGTCACTGTGGAGCTGGGCAGAGTCCTCAAGTTCTGTTGTATTTTTCCCTCTCCAAAGACCCTCTGTCTGTGTATGCCAGCCCAACACAGGGTATCTGCCAGAGTGCAGCATGAGGGCCTTAGGAGAGACACCAAGCAGAACTTCCTGGTGCCAGACATCTGGAATGTAAGGAAGGGGGTGGCATCTCCTCCCTAAGTTCTTCTGGAAAGGCTCTTGGGCCTGGGGAATCAGAATCAAACAAAGGGGTCTTCCCCTAGGGTACCCATGAATCTCCATGATGCCCCACCCCACCAGGTAACCTGAGTTGAGAGTCATGCAGATATTCCTCCTTAAAGGGGCTTCTCTGCTTTCAAGACATGCTTCTCCCACTTTTCTAGGTTGGGGGAAGTATATTATCGCCCCAGTGCCTCACTAGTGACTACTTTTTATGTGTGTGTTAAAAACTTCATAGCAACAGCCCTTTTTACTCCCCCAACATCCCCCTCAGGACACGCACTGTTGTTGTACCTCTTGTTGGAGATCTGAGACTCTGGCGGGTATCTGGATGGTGGGCTGCCTGGTTCTCTCCGTGTTTCTCAGCTGCCAGCTCCTTCCCCACCTGCCTCCAGCCTCCAGCTCAGAGAGAACCTTGGCTGGGCTGGCCCTGGGCACCCTTCCTCCCTCCGCACCACCCTGCACATCTCACTCAAGGCCGAGGTGCAGCGGCCTGTGTGGCTGATGTTGGGTGTGGGTAAGGGGCTCTTCCAGCCTTCTTGGGGCTCTGGAGTGGCTTGGTCTGGAGGGGCTTTTCCCTGGGCAAGAGGAGGGGCACCCAGAACTCGCAGGGTCTGGACACCATGTCCCTCCCTCCCCCACCCCACCCCCACCCTTGCCCCTTCTCCACCTTCTTTATTTCTGTATCAGCATCACCAGTATTCAGAGGCTTCTCAGGCTGGAGGCCTGTGTAAACGACACCACCTTCCTTGGTGGAACAGAATCCTGACTCTCCAAGGCTCAACCCTGAAGAGGAGGTTTCCAGGAGGGCAGCCCATGTGCCTCGAGGAGCTGACGATGCCCTCACTTCATCCCCGCCAGGGCCTCACTTTGATGTCTGCTGACACTACCTTGGTGCAGGTAAGCTGAGTCCCTTCTGTTACTCTGGTCCAGGAACCAGGTTCTTTGCAACACAGCCAAGATGGACTAGAACCTTCAAAATGGAGTTTGTTAAACTTTAAAGGAAATGCAGCCAAGGAGTAGAAGTAAGCATCACAGCAAACCAGGTAGAACCATCTACTCCCACCTTCTCTCGTCCCTGAGGGGTCCCTCTGCAGTCCCGCTGCATCCGAGGTCCAGCCCCGCAGGGAAGCTCCTGCTCGCAGGGTTCTTGCATATTTCTTCTCCTTAAAGGATGGTGTGGTGGGTTGAATGGTGCCTCCCCCCACCATAAAAAAAGAGAGATGTGCCCATCCACGGCCTAATCCCTAGAACCTGTGAATGTTACCTTGTTTGGAAAAAGGGTCTTTGCTGATGGAAGCAAGTTAAGGACTTTTGAGACAAGGGGATCATCATGGATTATCCTCATGGGCCTTAAATCCAGTGATGAGTGTCCTTACAGGAGACACAGAGGAGACGGAAATGACAGGGGAGGCGGCAGAGAGATAACAGAGACAGAGATGGGAGTGACTTGGATATGGGCCCCGGTAGGCCAAGGGCTGCCGGCCACCCCACAAACTGGGAGAGAGGCGCAGAGCAGGTTTCCTCCTGGAGGCAGGGACCCTACCAACTCGATTTTGGACTTCTGGCCCCAGAACTGAGAGAGAGAATGTGTTTCTATTGTTGTTGTTTATATTTTGGCTGCTTTGCACAGCATGTGGGATCTTAGTTCCCTGAATAGGAATCGAACCCAGGCCGCCTGCATTGGAAGTGGAGTCTTAGCCAGTGAACCATCAGGCAAGCCCAATTTCTGTTGATCTCCACCCTCCAGTTGTGGTCATTTTTTATAGCAGCCTCCTGAAATAAACACAGCGGGTGTCCTAGTACATTTTACCCAGAGACCCCCACCACCCCCTGGAGGCTGCTGGCTGCTGAATCTGTCTCTCTCTGTGGGTCTCCATCCCACTCCAGTATTCTTGCCTGGAGAATTCCATGGACAGAGGAGGCTGGTGGGCTACAAAGATTTGGACACAACTCAGCGACTAACACTCACTTTTTTTTTCACTTTACCAGATCTCTACTCCCAGTGGCCTTGTGGACACCATCCCCTGCCTGTCTCACAGGAACCCCAAAGCCAATATGTTAAAAAACAAACAAACAAACAAACCCATACACTGTTTCTTCTCCCAGACTTCCCCCTAGGAATGGGAGAGCTGCCTTGCTCCACATTCAGCCAAGGAGCTCCTAGTCCTTCCAGGTCTTTCTACCTCAAGGATGGCACCCTCGTGCAGGGCACCAGCAGGTTTCCCTGGGAGTAACTGCCTCACTGACCTCTTCATTTACACTCCACCACTTCATTTAAAAATAAATATTTACTTATTTATCTGGCTGCATCGGCTCTTAGTCTCGGCATGTGGGTTCTTTAGTCTTGGTATGCAAACTCTTAGTGTAGCATCTAGAATCTAGCACCTTGACCAGGGATGGAACCCAGCCCCCTGCATTGGGAGTGCATAGGCTTAGGACCACTAAGGAAGTCTCAACTCCACAACTTTAAATTAGCCCTGCAGTACTGAGGTCTGGGGAAGGTGACACTCAGACACCTCTTTCTCATGTAGCTTACTATGTCCCATGTGAAGGATCCAGGTTCAATTCCCAGGATACCTGCTGGTGGGATGTTACTCCTCCAGGCTCCTTTTTTTGCTCTTGGCAGACATGTTCCACTTGGTGGCTACCTGTCAGCCTGTCCCAAATGAGGTTCTAGAGGAAGCCCCAAGTAGGGGCTTACCAAGCCTCTATCCCCCTAGTATGTCACCTTGAAACTCCAGCGTAATTAGTTTATATTGATCTCCAAACTACCATCAGCATACTGTCACCTGTCTTGAAGGTTATGATTCTTGGCACAATTGTCAGCATGTCACCAGGGTGTTGGGCGTCTCTGGTGGCTCAGATGGTGAAGAATCTGTCTGCAATGCAGGAGACCCAGGTTTGGTCCCTGGGTTGGGAAGATCCCTTGGAGAAGGGAATGGCTAGTATCTACTCCAGTATTCTTGCCTGGAGAATTCCATGTTCAGAGGAGGCTGGTAGGCTACAAAGATCTGGACGTGACTGAGCGACTAACACTCACTTTTTTTCACTTTACCAGGGCCTCATGCCATGTCTGACGGTTCCATAACACTGGCCAGACCTCACATGGGCACAGTCCACTGTGACCAGTGACTGTGGCCAGCTTTGGATCTGGCTGTCCCCTGCATGGCCAGGTATCAGTGGGAGGGAACATCCAGCCCTTCTTAATCACGTCCCCTCTGCAGCCAGAGCGAGCTTCCTGGAACAGAGCTGACCTCATCTCTCTCTTCGCTGAGACACTCAATCTGCGTGACCTGGCCCTGCCTACCCCACCTGCCCACCTCGCCCCTCCCCAGTGCTCCCCATCCGCCTGCTTCACTGAACTGATGCAGTTCCCTGAATGAGGATGTACCTCTTCCAGAACACTTGCTCCCAACTCTTTGCCTGGACAATTCCTGCTGATCTTTCCAAACTCAGAGCAAGCATTGTCTCTGTTAGCAGGCTTTTCCTGGTTTGCCCTGTCTCAAGACCCCTTGCCTTAGCTTGGGTTGCTTTTACAAAATACTATAGACCAGGTAGCTTAAACAACAGACACTTATTTCTCACAGTTCTAGAGGCTGGAAAGTCCAGGATCAAGGTGCTGGCAGATATGGTGTCTAGTGAGCACGCTCTGCCTGGTTTATGGACCATCACCTTCTCTGTGTCCTCATGTGGCAGGAAGAGAGAGAGCTCTGGTCCCTCCCTCTTCTTTTAAGGACACTAGTTGCAACTTCTACTGTTTCTAGTGTCAGACTTTATTTTTTGGGGGCTCCAAAATCACTGCAGATGGTGACTGCAGCCAAGAAATTAAAAGACGCTTACTCCTTGGAAGAAAAGTTATGACCAACCTAGATAGTATATTCAAAAGCAGAGACATTACTTTGCCAATTAAGGTCCATCTAGTCAAGGCTATGGTTTTTCCTGTGGTCATGTATGGATGTGAGAGTTGGACTGTGAAGAAGGCTAAGCGCCGAAGAATTGATGCTTTTGAACTGTGGTGTTGGAGAAGACTCTTGAGAGTCCCTTGGACTGCAAGGAGATCCAACCAGTCCATTCTGAAGGAGATCAACCCTGGGATTTCTTTGGAAGGAATGATGCTAAAACTGAAGCTCCAATACTTTGGACACCTCATGCGAAGAGTTGACTCATTGGAAAAGATTCTGATGTTGGGAGGGACTGGGGGCAGGAGGAGAAGGGGACGACCCAGGATGAGATGGCTGGATGGCATCACTGACTTGATGGACATGAGTCTGAGTGAACTCCGGGAGATGGTGATGGACAGGGAGGCTTGGCGTGCTGCGATTCATGGGGCCGCAAAGAGTCGGACACGACTGAGCGACTGAACTGACTGACTGACTGACTGAGTTGCAACTTCACGCTCTCATCTAAACCTAGAAAGTATGTCAGTCGCTCAGTCGTGTCTGACTCTTTGAGACCCTATGGACTGTAGCCCACCAGGCTTCTCTGTTCATGGAATTCTTCAGGCAAGAATATTGGAGTGGGTTGCTATTTCCTTCTCCAGGGGAATCTTCCCGATCCAGGGATAGAACCCCAGTCTCCTACATCACAGGGAGGTTCTTAACCTAAGATTCATCTAAACCTAATTACCTCCCAAATGCCCCACCTCCAAATATATGACATTAAGGATGCAGGCTTCAGTATTTGAATTTGGGGGTGGGGTGAGGGGACACATACATTCTGTCCATAACACTCCCTCTGTTTGAACTGGGATCCATAGGCGATCCACACCTAGTTCTTGGTTGGTATGTGTCTTATCTCTTCTAAATCGATCCCAAGACAGAATCCCCTTCATTTTCTTTTTTAAAAAAATAATGTTATTGGCTGTTTTTTTGGCTGTGCTGGGTCTTCATTGTTGTTTGGGCTTTCTCTAGTTGCAGTGAGAGGGGACTCCTCTCTAGTTGTGGAGTGCGGGCTTCTCACTGCCCGTAACTTCTCTGATTATGAAGCAGGGCTCCAGGGCATGTGAGCTTCAGGTATCTATCATCCTTAATGACATTCACATCGGCTCACCTGTGGTTTCAATTTGCATTTCCTTGGTAACTAATGATGCCAAACAGCTTATTCAGGCTAGCTCCTGAGTTGTTTTGACTCAGTGACCTGTTGTTCTTGAGAGCATCTTTACTTACTGGTATGATGTGTTCTGGATTCACCTTGGACATTTTCTGGACCCCCCTCACTCTTACCCCCAGACCTGGAATCAATCAATTTCCTCCACAGATACCTGTTTCTTTTCAGTGGGATATAATATTCAGAGCCTAGAATCTGGGTGTCAGGGATCTCATTGCAACTGGACTGGTCATTATTTCCGGTCCTTTCCAGTCGCTGAACTTGGAAATATTATTTGTCTTAAAGAACAGTTTTTTTTTTTAAAATACATTTATTTGGCTGTACTGGGTCTTAGTTGCCACACTCAGGATCTTTGATCTTCATTGCAGCAATGCAGACTCTTTAGTTGCGGCATGTGGGATCTAGTTCCCCAACCAGGGATTGAACCCAGGCCCCCTGATTTGGGAGCATGGAGTCTTAGTCGCCAGACCATCAAGAAAGTCCCACATTTTGAAGAACAATTTAAAAAAAAATAAATTCTTAAAAATTGTCTGTTCAAATATAAGACCCAAGCATATTTTAATTAACCCTATCGATCATCTGTCTGCTTCCTTCCGTGCCAACACCATGTGGGTTCTCAGTGACACCAACATAATCGCTCATGTTTTATTCTACAGTCCACACACAGCACAGCTCAGAGCGACAAAGCCAACCCCACCACCAACAGCGTGATTGCTCAATTTAAGTGTTTTCAGTTCTTTAGTCTATTGAGTATTTTCTGCAAGGACGATAAAGTCAAATTATGTGTTGTGATTTAAAGTCGTTCATTGTGGGTATGCCCTTTAACTAGATATAAAGACTCCTTTGTTTTAGTCCATTTTTGATTTTTAGGAATTTCTTTTTTTTTTAACATTTCATTTTTAAATGGCATTTTAACTAATTTTTTTTTAAGAGGACACACACAATAAAAAAAAAAAACAACTTCTCTGGTGGTTCAGTGGTTAAGACTTAGCACAGCAGGGGTCTCAGGTTCAATCCCTGGCTGGGGAACTAAGATCCCACATGCACGCTCTGGAGCACGGCCAAAATAAGTAAATAAATATATGATTAAAAATTTTAAAAATAAAGATTAAAGAGAGAATACATTCATATAGTCAAATCCAAGACAACAAAAAAAGATAACGAAAAATCTTCCAACCTCTTTTTCATTTTCCCCTTTCCAACCATTTTTATTGGTATCGTGAGTATCCTTTGAGAGTTTGTTGAAATGTAGGCAAATATGAATATGATTACATTCATTATTATATAACTATGATTTATCTATACATTGTTCAGCACAGTGTCATGCCATAAAGTAACTAAAAGTCACCTTCATTTATTTTTACAGCTGCATAGAATCCATTTTATGAATGTAGCAAAATTGTCTTAACCAGTTCACTACTGATTGACATTTTAGTTGTTTTGAGCTATTACAAATGGTTTACATTTAATTTGTTTTATAATTTTGTAAAATATTTACACAGTTCCATAGCCAAATCTACACACAAAAAAATCATTAAATCTGGTGTCCATTCTCTCCACCCTATATAACCACTCTGCCCCTGTAAATAACCATTTAAAAATTTTGTATGGGTTTTTCTTTCATTTTTTTAAAGTGGAAGCATGTGCATATATGCACTCATATTTCCCTTTCTTAGATAAATGAAGCATACAACACACACTTGTCTCTACCTTGATTTAAATTTTTTAAAACATGTGAAATAATTACACACTTACAGAAAAGTTTTCAGTACAGTAAAAAGAACATTTGTTTCCATTTGAGAATAATGGATATTCTCATGGTGAATACCGCATCACCTCTGAATACTTTTTTGTATTTTCTATAGAAAGACCATTCTTCTACATAGCCAGAATACAAACATTAAAATCGAGAAACTATGGTTGATAGTCACTAAATCCTCAAACCCCACTCAGTTTTATCAGTTGTCTCAGTGGAGTCCCTTATATTCATTAAAAAAGGCTCTAGCTCACACTCCTGCATCATATTTACTTTTCAAATCTCTTTGGTCTCCTTTAATCCAAAAGAGTTATTTAGTCCTTCCTTAACTTTCATGACCTTGACAATTTTGAAAATTTCGTGCCCACGACTTTGCAGAATGGCTCTCAGGTGGGTTTTGTCTGATGATGGTTCCTCATGATTGGATCCCTCAGGTGACGCGTCTTCTGCCTAAATATCTCAAAAGTAGCTCTGTGTCCTTTTCATTGCATCAGGAGGTGCAACATTCTTTGCTCCAGTACTGATGATGTTCACTTAGATCTTGTCTGCAGGGCTCCCTCTCCCACCCCATGAACTTACTCTCATCCCCTTTGTTATTAATAAGTATTTTGCAGGAGATGCTTTGAGCCTATGTGAATATCCTGTGTGTGTGTACGTGTGTGTGTGTGTGTGTGTGCTAAGTTGTTCAGTTGTGGCTGCTCTTTGCAACACTATGGACTGTAGCCTGCCAGGTTCCTCTGGCCATTGAATTTTCCAGGCAAGAACACTGGAGTGGGTTGCCATGCCCTTCTCCGGGGGAGCTTCCTGACCCAGGAATTGAACCTAGGTCTCCTGCATTGCAAGCAGATTCTTTACTGCTGAGCCACTGGGAAACTAAGTACCCTGTCCCTCATCAAACTTTCAATTTGTGTGTTTATATCAGTAGAGTCACAGATTGATATTTTATTTAATGGATTATAATCTTTTACTTTACTATCATTATTTTGATGCTCACTGTCTTAGATTTGGCCAGTGGGAGCCCTTTCAAGAGGACTTCTGGGTCCTTTTGACACATCCCTATTTTCTTTGAGCACTTCCTTGTTTTTTGGTGCAAGGTGTCTCAGACTCATTTGTACATTTCTTTAAAAAAAATTTTTTTTTGGCTGTACCGTGCAGCTTGTGGGATCTTAGTTTCCTGACCAGGGTTCAAACCTGTGCCCCTTGAACTGGAAGCATGGAGTCTTGACTACAACCAGGGAAGTCCCATTCGTAACTTGCCCTTGGACTAAAAATCAACCATTGCTCCAAGGAGTCCCAGTTCCTTTTAGTGGAAAATGTTACTTAGAACCAGTCTGGGCCCTGAGGATGGCCACTGCTCAACCTAGGAATATCGTAGGCACATCAAAGGTGCAAAATAACCTTTGCTATCACTGTTATCACTGATCCCACGCCCTCTTAGTGGAGAGTGCTAGGAAATATGTCTACATTTATATTTACTCTTGGATCTATAGATGCAAAAATATATTTATCTAGAACCATATTTCTACACTGAGGTACACATGAGAAAACACCACAAGTTCTCGAACTCCATAGCTTCTCCTAGCTTTCCCTCTTTCCATATTTGTACCTTCTCCTCCAAAGGTGAGAAGTCTGGTTCCTGTTAATCTCTTAAAATGTTGACTTATTTGATCAGTTCCTCTTTGCCACCAATCTCAAACTGCAGTCTCTTCTCCCCTACAGGTCCTCTTAGTGGAACGGAAGCTCTATCCCTAGAGTGGGGTATCTACTAGTCGGAGACAGCACTCTAGTCCACCCTCCCATTCCCCTTGATCTCTGACACTCCATGATGGGTGGGCCTCCCATGGGACTGTCTCTCTCACCCTGTTTGGGCTTACCTGACTCAGCATGCTTACCTCATTCAGCCCACTTCATGGCTTTGGGAATGAATTGTTCAGAAAGGGAAGAAAAAGAAGTAAGAGTAAGAAGAAGAGCTCTACCTTAAAATTTTTTTAAATTTTATTTAATATATCTGGGAGGTCACTCTATATCCATTCATGGATGTAGAGACATTTTTTCATGCCTTTATTTTGTAACCATTGCAATATGTAAATATATTATGGTTTATTCCACTGCTCCTTTGTGGTGGCCAGTGTTTTGCCATTACAAATAGTTGTCAGGTCTGTTTCTGAGGCACCTGGGAAGAGTCGAGTCTGGTATTATAGAGGTTCTGTACCCTTGGCCCTGTTCTGTAGAAGCCACCAGGCACTCTTTCCAGAACATGACCCAGATCTCAGAGAAGTTCCCCTCACTAGCCCATCCAGGGCCAAGGATAGAGGCTTGAGCCACCCATTGAACCACAGACTAGACCTCAGGGAAGCCAAGAACATTTGAGGAGTTCTGGAGACACATTGGGCTTCCCTGGTGGCCCAGCTGGGGCTCTCCACTTTGAAGGTGATCAAGGATCCAATCGGAGCCTCTGTTTCAGAAAGGAATTCTTTTAGCACACATGGAAGAAGGTGACAGTGCTCCAGCTGTACCCAAATGGCCTTGGGATTTGTTCCGTCAGAGGAGTCTCAGGACCCAAGGATCAGCTGAGGAGACAGTCTCCAGTCAGCCAGTCTCCCTGCCCTGAACTCTAAAGGCAACCTTGAAGAACCTTGTGTGTGTAATTCTCACAGGATATTAAATAAGGCTTTGCCCCCCACCCTCGCCTTCAATTATGCTACTTATTTACGCAACGCTTTGTTGCATGTAGGGTATAAAGGTACATTTCCTCTTAATTCTTGTTTTCGCAAGTATCAAATTATGAATTAGAAATGCTTTATGGTAGGTGCTGCTGCAAAGTGATTGATGGAGTGTGTGTGTGTGTGTGTGTGTGTGTGTGTGTGAATGTCTCATATTTGCAGGGGCCAGAACCAAATGAATGATTTTATGAATGAGATTCTTATCAGGATGACAAAAGGCAGCTTCAGGAGATGAGATGTTCGCCTGAGAAGGAAGGAGACAGTATTTGAAGGAGAAGGAATTGGTTAAGAATTTTGAACACACAGGTCCTCCAGCTCCCAGGTGTGGATGGGGAGCTGCCAGAGGGAGATCAGAGAGGCCAGTGTTGATGTTCCAGAAAAGTGAGAAGAGGGATGTGGCTGGTGACTGTCCTGCCAGCCGGGCACAAATTATTCATGGGAAGGCATAGAGCCCAGTGGAAAGAACACTGGGCCATCTATAAGGAGGCTGGTGTGTAACACTGGATGGGTTCTGCTTAGCCTTAAGCAAGTCATTTAAACTCTGAGCTGAAGCATCAGTGGCTGCTCACGTCCCACAGAGCAGGAATCCACCTTTTGCGTCTCTCAGGACCGAGTGGGTTTACTAGGTACCTAAAATCCTTTCTGCAACAAGGCAGGGTATAAACGAACAGACCAATAAAACCCAAGGCATTGGCATGCAGGGTGGACAGTGAGGCCCAGCCCAAGGATCCCAGGAGCAGCTTTCTTTTTTTAATTGTTGTTTGTTTATTTATTTTGGTCACATGGATTCCATGTGTGATCTTAGTTCCCGGACCAGGGATCAAACCCATGCCCCTGCAGTGGAAGTGTGGCACCTTAACTGCTAGACCACCAGGGAAGTCCCCCTGGCAACATCTTGACCCTGGCTCTAGGGGAAGAGAGCTGCCTGGAGTGTCGGGGGTGCTCTGTGGGACAAAGTGGCCTGTGGGGTGCCAGGCACCCTGGGAAGAGCTAGGACTGTCCAGGGTGGAGGCCCTGGCAGGAACGCAGGTTATTTCCCTTGCAAAATGGAATTCAAATCTCAGGTTGTATCAGTCTAGGGAAGACAGCTGGGCACAGATGTGTCTGGGAGGCGGTGGGGACAGGTGTGGACACGCTGTCACATGACCACACTGCTCAGGGACTCTACCCTCTTTTTTGCCTGTCTGAGCTCTCAGGACATGGGGGCTGGCTGTTTTCACAGACCAGTCTGGCATTTCCCCAAGGCTGTCTCTGGGGCCAGAGCCGGGTGAACACAAGCTCCTGAACCCACCCCGCAGGCTCCCCGGGCCCAGCTGGAGAGGCTGAGACGGCCGCTTGGCCGCCAGCACATGCATTAGTAATGGCCACTGATCCTGCTGGCCCCACGCCCTGTTTCCAGAAGGGGACAGTAACTGGAGCCCAGGGGCCCCCTGATTTCCAGACTCCTCCCTGTGGTGGGGTTATCGGACACCTCTTCTTTTCCTGGTCCTCGATCTCCGCATCAGAGTGGAAAGCAAAGACGTTATTTTTCCTCTGACATCCTGAATGTTCCGTATTCACATTGTTGCTTCTTTCAGAGGCTTCTCCAAGATGGAAGAGTTAGGAGGTGACCTGGGAGGCCTCTTAGGGGCACCTCAGCTCCGGTGCAAGTCCTCCCCGGCCTGGACCTCAGTTTCCTCACGTGGACTGTTCAGTGTTCATCTCGGTTCTGAGGCTGGGCTTCCAGGGACCCTGGGACTTGGTTCCTGCCCTAATGAGGGTCACAGTGGGTGGTGGGGACACAGCAGGGCCACCGTCAGACCACAGCAGGCTAAGTATGTGTGCCAAAGGGCAGCAGCAGCCCAGCTGTGGGGGCTCCTGAGAGGGCGTCCTAGACCAAGTAGGTCTGGAGGGTGGTAAGATTCAAGGAGAGTGGCCGGGTCCAGGAGATACTGCTCACACCCCAACTGTCCTCTGGCCCAGGAGGGAGCGAGGAAGCTTTGGGGGCGCTCCTCTCACCCTGGGCCTGCAGAAAGGGCCTCCTCCATTCCCAGGGCCAAAGTTCTGCCCTGCCTTTCCCCCCGCACCACCCTTCACCCCCACAGCTGCTCGGGGGTGTCCCCACGGATCCCCAGCTCTGTCCTTGGGCCCATGGCCTGGCTCTGACAGCTGTCCTTGGGTGGGGGAGGTTCTGGCCACTCTGAAATGCCTCTTCTAGGAGTCCTTTAGTTCTCCCGTGGGAGACCAGGCATTGCTGTTGTTATTGTTGCTGTTCAGTTGCTAGGTCATGTCTGACCTTACCTGAACACACCACACTGGGGGAAAGAACACCTCCAGGAAGGAGGCCATCAGTGAGGGATGGGTAGGCCTGCGTAGGAAGGGGAAACTTTGGGGGAGGGGTGGGCAAGTCGGGGCTCGGGCAGCCCAAAGACTGAGAAAGTGCAGGCAAGAAGGAAGCGGGAGGGCGGGGCCAGCCCAGGCTCTGTAGGGGACCAGCTTTGCGACCTTAATGCCACCATGACCCTCGTCAGTCCACCTCTGCTCACCCACCCATGGCCCAGGGTGTATCTCTAGACTGCTCCAAACAGAGCTGCCTCCACGTGCAGAGGCTGATGGATGGGTCCACTAGGGCGGAGGCCGGGGGCAGAGACAGGGTGTCAGGGCAGGATGACCAGAGCAGTCTTTTCTGGTTGGAGCTTTCACAAAATTCCAGAGTTTCAATCAGCTGCCCAACACCAGGCTCTGGGGGTCAGAGGCTGTGGCACCTGCCCGGCTTTGCCCCTGTGCCCACCTTACCTAGAGCTTACCTAAATGCTACCACCCTGGGCCTGGGGGTCCTGATGGCAGAACTAGAGTGATCAGCAGACGGATGGTGGGGCCTGAGGCCCTGGGCCAAGGTGCGACACAACCCACCCTCAGAGCTCGGCTCTCGTTGGTCCACCCAGGACACCAGGCCCCTGGGCAGGAGGGAGGGTGTCAGAGAGACAATGCCCCAGCCCGGCCAGGCTCAGAGGCCTGGCAGCAGGGGAGGTGGGCTCTCCCTGGAGACTCAGGGCACTCTTGTCCCCAACTTCCCAGGCAGCCCAGAGCAACCTGGCTTTGCAGCACCAACCACGGCCCTGGAGGGGGCACAGTCACGGCTGAGAGGCAGCTGCTGAATAATTCAGCAATGCCGGGTATTTTGATTCCTTGTGGGAGGCCAACTGCCAGCCCCTCAGCCCTCCACCTGGGCTTCCCAGAGCTCCTCCACATCCCTGAGGTCTCATCGGCCCCCTCACCAGGTTGAAACCTGCTTCTCCAGCCCTGCTTTCCCCACAGCTGTGACCCTGCAAGAGCTGCCTCTGTTATCTCCCTTTCCTCCGTCCTTGGGGGCTCAGACAGGTAAAGAATCTGTCTGCAATGGGGGAAGTCTGGGCTTGATCCCTGGGATGGGAAGATCCCCTGGAGAAGTGAATGGCAACCCACTCCAGTATTCTTGCCTGGAGAATTCCATGGACAGAGGAGCCTAGCTGGCTACAGTCCATGGGGTCGCAAAGAGTTGGACTCGACTGAACGATTTTCAGTCACTCACTCCCTCTCCTCTGTCTCACATCATCAAGTCTTTCCAGTTCCATCGCAGAAACTGCTTTTTATGAGATCCATCTGCCTGGACTCCACTTTGGTCCAAGTCAACACCATCCTGAAACCTCTGACAGCTCCTGGCTGGACTCCGGCCTGCAGAACGGCGCTGTTTGCCCTGAACTCAATTGCTTATATCCTCCCCAGCTTCAGGCGAATTCTGCATTCCCACATTTTAGGATCAAATCCTGCTTCCTACCTGGGTTTGCCCCATCCCCGGTGGTCCCACCTGTACCTCCACTCCAGGCCTTTCACCCCTCCTCCAACCCCTTCCTGCCCACCCCCACCCTGCCACACACAGCAGGATCAATAAATGCTTCTCCAGGCCTAAATAAATGCCTCTTCCTCAGCCCGGAACATCGCCCCCACCCTCAGCCTCCTCAGCTGTCACTCAGCTCAAAAGATGTAGCTCAACTCTTCCTCCTCCAAGGAGTCCTCCCTGATTACCATGGCCCAGGCCACCCTAGCTGTTTCTCTATCACAGCCCCTTCTGCAGAGTTTATAACTGTGCAGTCCTGGGTCTGTCTTTTCCACTAGGGTATGGAGTATATGAGAGTGTTAAAAGTGAAAATGTCAGTGGCTCAGTCATGTCTGACTCTTTGCAAACCCACAGACTGTAGCTCACCAGGCTCCTCTGTCCATGGAATTCTCCAGGCAAGAATACTGGAGTGCGTTGCCATGCCCTCCTCCTCCGTCAGGGGATCTTCCTGATGCAGGGATCAAACTTGGGTCTCCTGCATTGCAAGCAGATTCTTTGCCATCTGAGCCACCTGTATATATACTTTTCCTTGTGTGTTTATCAGGTGTCTACCTTTTCTTTCTTTCTTTTTACATATTTTATTTGTTTTTCTGGTTAAGATACATATAAAATATACCATTTAAACAATTTTGAAGTGTTCTATGCAGTAGTATTAAGTACATTCACAAAGTTGTGAAACCATCAGTTTGGTTCAGTTCAGTCGCTCAGTCTTGTCCGATGTCAGGCTTGCTTGTCCTTCACCAACTCCTGGAGTTTGCACAAACTCACATCCATCAAGTCGGTAATGCCATCCAGCCATCTCATCCTCTGCAATCATTGCCATGATCCATTTCCAGACCTCATGCTCCTCTTGTCAGATGGGCCTCCTCTCCTTATTGAGTCAAGTCAAGGGCCAGTTCATCCCCCTCTCCTCATCTACTCAGCCCTCCCGCACACCTCGGCCTCATGCTTCTTGCCAAAGGAACACACGCGGAACAGTTTGTATATCCATCTCCTATATTGGTGTGACTATGTCCAGTGTGGGCTGCTGCAGTTGGCATTGTCTGCTCAAATGAATCACAAACTGTTGAGACCGGGGCCTAGGTCTCATATGCTTTCAGTGACACTCCTATCCTCCCTGACCCACAATACAAATCTAGGCACACAGAAAGATCCAGTAAGTCCCAGGCAATGGAAGTGCCTAGCAGGTGTCATGCCTGGAGGGACATCAGAGCATAAGATGTGCTGGGAACTGAGCTAAGCTGTGTGTCCGCAGACCTGTTCCTTACTAATAGAGCGCCAAAGTTTTAGAACCCAAATTTTTAAAAGATTAATATCAATGCTTTTACCTAATAGCAAAACTTTAAAGAAATTTCTTTTTTAAAAATTTATTTATTTGGCTGTCCGGGCCTTAGTTATGGCACACAGGATCTTCAGTTGTGGCATGTGCCATCTAAATCCCTGACTAGGGGTCAAACTCATGATCAAAGCCTTGTACTGAGAGCTCGGTGTCTTAGCTACTGGACATGCAGGGAAGTCCCGGAACTTTGAAGGGACTTCTATTATGAAACATTTATAACCTACTTAAAAGTAGAGAGGGCTTCCCTTGTAGCTCAGCTGGTAAAGAATCCACCTGCAATGCAGGAGACCCAGTTGATTCCTGGGTCGGGAAGATCCCCTGGAGAAAGTATAGGCTACACACTCCAGTATTCTTGGGTTTCCCTGGTGGCTCAGCTGGTAAAGAATCTGCCTGCAATGCGGGAGACCTGGGTTCAATCCCTGGGTTGGGAAGATCCCTTGGAGAACGGAACAACTACCTACTCCAGTATTCTGGCCTGGAGAATTCCATGGACTGTATATCTATGGGGTCACAAAGAGCTGGGCATGACTGAGTGACTTTTCTAAAAGTAGAGAGGATGGTCTAATGAATTTCCATGTACCAATCACTCAGCTTAGCTTCAGAAGTTGTTAACAAAGGGCTAATTATGTTTCATCTACTACATGCCCTCCCATGATTGGGTTATTCTAAAACAAATTAAAAAATCATATTCTTTCACCCATAAATTCAACATGTATTTTTAAAAGGTAGGTAGTCTTTTAACAAATATATACACACAATATTAAACAATACATTTCTCACCTATAAAAAATAATAATAATTTCCCAATATGACATCACCAGGTGGTCAATACTGAAATCAGATTAATTATATTCTTTGCAGTCAAAGTTGGAGAAGCTCCATACAGTCAGCAAAAACAAGACCAGGAGCTGACTGTGGCTCAGATCATGAACTCCTTATTGCCAAATTCAGACTTAAATTGAAGAAAGTAGGGAAAACCACTAGACCATTCAGGTATAACCTAAATCAAATCCCTTATGATTATACAGTGGAAGTGACAAACAGATTCAAAGGATTACATCTGATAGGCAAAGTGCCTGAAGAACTATGGGTGGAGGTTTGTAACATTGTACAGGAGGCGGTGATCAAGACAAGCCCCAAGAAAAAAGAAATGTAAAAAGGGGAAATGGTTGTCTGAGTAGGCCTTACAAAAAGCTGAGAAAAGAAGAGAAGCTAAAGGCAAAGGAAAAAAAGGAAAGATATGCCCATCTGAATGCAGAGTTCCAAAGAATGGCAAGGAGAGATAAGAAAGTCTTCCTCAGTGACCAATGCAAAGAAATAGAGGAAAGCAATAGACTGGGAAAGACTAGAGATCTCTTCAAGAAAATTAGAGATACCAAGAAAACATTTCATGTAAAGGGCTCAGTAAAGGAGAGAAATGGTAGGGACCTAAGAGAAGCAGAAGATATTAAGAAGAGGTGGCAAGAATACACAGAAGAACTATATGAAAAAGATCTTCATGACCCATATAATCATGATGGTGTGATCACTCACCTAGAGTCAGACATCCTGGAGTGTGAAGTCAAGTGGGCCTTAGGAAGCATCACTATGAACACAAAGCTAGTGGAGGTGATGGGATTCTAGCTGAGCTATTTCAAATCCTAAAAGATGATGCTGTGAAAGTGCTGCATTCAATATGCCAGCAAATTTGGAACTCAGCAGTGGTCACAGGACTGGAAAAGGTCAGTTTTCATTCCAATCCCAAAGAAAGACAATGCCAAAGAATGCTCAAACTACCACACAATTGCACTCATCTCATGCTAGTAAAGTAATGCTCAAAATTCTCCAGGCAAGGCTCCAACAGTACGTGAAATGAGAACTTGCAGATGTTCAAGATGGATTTAGAAAAGGCAGAGGAACCAGAGATCAAATTGCCAACATCCATTGGATCATAGAAAAAGCAAGAGAGTTCCAGAAAAACATCTACTTCTGCTTTATTGACTATGCCAAAGCCTTTGACTTGTGTGGATCCCAACAAACTGTGGAAAATTAAAGAGATGGGAATACCAGACCACCTTATCTGCCTCCTGAGAAATCTGTATGCAGGTCAAGAAGCAACAGAACCAGACATGGAACAACGGACTGGTTCCAAATTGGGAAAGGAGTACGTCAAGGCTGTATATTGTCACTCTGCTTATTTAACTTATATGCAGAGTACATCATGCGAAATGCTGGTCTGGATGAAGCACAAGCTAGAATCAAGATTGCCAAGAGAAATATCAATAACCTCAGATGTGGAAACAACATCACCCTTATGGCAGAAAGTGAAAAAGAACTAAAGAGCCTCTAGAAGAAAGTGAAAGAGGAGAGTGAAAAAGCTGGCTTAAAACTCAACATTCAGAAAACTAAGATCATGGCATCTGGTCCCATCACTTCATAGACAATAGATGGGGAAATAGTGACAGACTCTATTTTGGGAGGGCTCCAAAATCACTGCAGAGGGTGACTGCAGCCATTAAATTAAAAGACACTTGCTCCTTGGAAGAAAAGCTATGACTAAACTAGATAGCATATTAAGAAGCAGAGACATTATTTTGCTGACAAAGGTCTGTTTAGTCAAACCTATGGTTTTTCCAGTAGTCATGTATGGATGTGAGAACTGAACCATAAAGAAAGCTGAGTGCCAAAGAATTGATGCTTTTGAACTGTAGTGTTGGAGAAGACTCTTGAGAGTCCTTTGAACTGCAAGGAGACCCAACCAGTCCATCCTAAAGGAAATTAGTCCTGAATATTCATTGGAAGGACTGATGCTGAAGCTGAAATTCCAATACTTTGGCCACTCATCTGAAAGGACCCTGATGCTGGGAAAGATTGAAGGCAGGAGGAGAAGGGGATGACAGAGGATGAGATGGTTGGATGGCATCACTGATGCAATGGGCATGAGTTTGAGCAAGCTCTGGGAGTTGGTCATGGACAGGGAAGCCTGGCGTGCTGCAGTCCATGGGGTTGCATAGTGTCAGATATGACTGAGCAGCTGAACTGAACTGAATATGATCACTCATTGTTCAAGTTTCCCCAATTGTCTCATAATTTTTTTCTTTAAAAGATTTACTTATTTATTTTTGGCTGCGGTGGGTCTCTGTTGCTGTGTGTGGGCTTTCTCTAGTTGCAGCAGGCGGGGGCTACTCTTCGTCCTCGTGCACGTGCTTCTCACTGCAGTGGCTTCTCTTGCTGCAGAGTACACGCTCTAGTTGCAGCCCGTGGGCTCAGTAGTTGTGGCACTTGGGCTTAGTTGCCTTCAGGCATGTGGGATCTTCTTGGACTAAGGATCAAGCCAGCGTCCCTTGCATTGCAAGGTGGATTCTTAACCACTGGACCACCAAGGAAGTCCCTAAGATTGTTCAAAGAGTTGTCAGGTGGGAGATAAAGACCTTTTTTCCTTCTCTCGTTCCTTCTTCCTACTGCCTAGAACTTGGGATGTGACTTCTGGAGCTCCAGCAGCTATCTTGGACTATGAGGTGACATATGAAAAGTGGAAGCCAAAGTGAGGATGACAGAGAAGAGAGGAGGAACCCACTTCACTGTTATTCTTAGTCTTTATTATCGTGTAATTAACATTAGGTTCAGTTGTAAAACATAGAAACAAAACAAAAAATTTTAAAGCAATGGGTTAAATATGATAAAAATTACTTTTCTCTCTTATGTAACGTAAGTCTTGAGACAAGCAGTCCAGTGCTAACACAGTGGTTCCACAAGGTCCCAGAGTATTAGATATGGATGGCTGTGTAACTACTTATACCCCAAACTTAGAAGTTTAAAACTACAAACACTGCTTCTGTGTTTCAGTTTCTGAGGGTCAGGAACCTGGGATTATGAGGCCTGGGCTGCAGTCATTCCTAGCTTGACTGGGTCTGGAGGAGCCTCTGGTTTAGGGCTTCAATTCCCAGCCACGTGAGTCTCTCCATCGGGCAGCTCAAAACACCTGAGCGGACTCCCCGCTCCTCCAGAGCAAGAGGGCCAAGATGGAAAGACAGAGCAAGACAGGGCACTCAAGGTGGAGGCTGTGGTCTCCCACTCAGTCTCGGAAGTAACAGCCTCAAGCCTGTCTTACCCTCCAGCTCCACCTGCCCCTGCAGCCTGCCTCACTGCCCCTCCTTGCCCAGTCCTCTTGCTGCTGGGAATTCTTCAGGCCCCTGTCCACTGTTCTCTGTCTCCTCTGTACTTTTGTTTTGTGCCTCTGATGGCTGACTTGGCCCCAAGCCACCATTCAGTCTCCTTTCTCTCCATACCACAAGGCCAGTCAGAGCTCTGAGACACCTCTATCCTCCCCCATATCTATTCCCATCTCCTTAGACACCCCTGGTCACTCCTTACCTGGGCCGCCCTGGGCCTTTCTCTCTTTATACAATCCCTCCCCATCCAGCCAGGCTGGATCAAATCCTCTCTTCCAGGAAGTCCCCTCTTTGTGGTTTGTGGTTCTTTGGAGAGCTTTATTCCTCCCTGCCCCAAAGGCCAGCTGGGGAGGCCGGGAGCAGCAGAGGGTTTGGAGAGTGGCTGGCACGGTGGTAGAGTACGTACCTGGCCTTTGGCCCTGCTGTGCTGAATTCCCAGGCTCCTCGGGGGGCTCTTTCCCTAAAGGGACCCGTTTGAAGAGGTTTATATCCCCACCTCTGGGCCCCCACCCACAGCACAGGGTCCTGACTTCCGCCGGGGCTTTTCTGTTTTCAGCGGGTGATGCAGAGAGGAGAGATGGTTAGATTCAGGTCGCGTGGCCGGGCCTTTTGTTAGGGTGGACTTGTTCTGGCCGGGTTGCTCTTGAGGCCGGTTCTCCAAAGTCCCTCAGCTCCTTTCATATCCCAAGCCTGGTCATACAGGTCCCCCCACCCGCCCCCGCCCCCAGACAGAGAATTCTGGGGCCCTGCCTTGACCTTCCAACAAGCCGCTGCTTACTTAAGCAGTCTCATCTGTCGCTGGCCACCAGGAGCCACGGCTAAGGCGACAGTCAGGCTGCGAGGCTCTGGCTCCTACTGAGATGGGCAGGGACGGTCCAGGCCAGGGAAGGGGAGCCGGGGGGCGGCCTCTGTGGCACCAACGGGGGACACCGGGGGGTGGGGAGGGCCATATTCCAGGCTCATATTTGGTGACCTCACTGCTTTTCTTCCTGGCAATCGCAGGGCACCGCGGGTCTCCCGGTGGCACCGCGGGTCTCCTGGTCCCACCCCGGGCGGCTGGGCGGGCACAGGGTCTGAAGGGCGGGTCCGTCCGGAGCCGAGGCCGCAGCGCAAGGCTCGCGCGCCCTCTAGTGCCGGAGGCGGGGCCCGCTAAAATGGCCAGGGGTGGGCCGCGCCCCTCCGCGCCGGCCTCGGACCCCCGCCCCCAGCGGCCCGCGGCAGAGTGCCCAGACTCCAGGAGGAGGGAGGAACCACTTCCGTCCCCGCAGGGGACACCCGCGAGCCCCCGGAGTGACTGTAGCTTGGGGTGGCGGGCTCCAGCCAGCAGCGCGTGGCCGCGGGCCCGACTTCGACCCCGGCCGCTGCTATGATTCGCCCACGATCCCGCTGCGGGGTCCGCACCATCCGGGGCTGGGTTCTGCGCCCCGTGAAGTCTCTCTTGTGATTTGTTCTCTTGTCCTAAAAATTCCTGCTCCATCCCGAGCCGTCCAGGGCTGCGCGGTCCAGTGGGCGCCAACCAGCCACCTGTGGCTCTTGAGCCTGTGCTAGATGGTGACTGAGAAACGGAATTTTTCATCTTATTTGATTGTAATTAACTATTTCAAAACCGGCAGGGTACATTTTTCTGTAACCCAGGCAGGACTCTTTTTTTAATGTTGCAAATGTAAGCGTCCAGATTGAGATGTGCTGTGTAAAACACCCACTGTATTTCAAAGAGCATCGTAATAAGAATGCAAAATATCTCATGTATTTTTAAATAGTCATTACACACTGAAATAATATTTTGGATATATCGAGTTAAATAAAACATTACTTTTTTTTTTTTAAGAAATGTGGCTACTAGAAAATTTTAAATTATTGACGTAGATGGTATTCTATTTTTATATTTCTGCTCTAGGTTTCAATCTGAGTTTCCTGACTCCACTGCAGGGCCCAGAGGTTGGGGACACTGTTATCAGTGGAAATGGGGATGTATGTGGGGAAAGGCCCTGATCCTCACGGATCAAGCTCACGGGGTCTCTGGACAGGTCAGCTAGCCTCACCAGGTTAACCAGGAGGCATCCTGAAGGAGCCCCAGGTGGCAGGATGAGGCTCACAGAGACCCAGGTGCCCACAGACCCAGTCGAGCACAGAAAGAACACTTACTTGTCTATGACCTGAAGGTGTAGGTCCAGCATGGGTCATGCCACACACTGTGTGCCCAGGTCTCTTGGCACCTCACAAGGAGTTAGTGCAAAGTGGGGCCAAGGCCTGGGTTACTTTCTGAGGGGCTTCTAGGGCCAGTGTGAGTGAGGATGGCATGCGGAAGCCCCCAGGGGTCATGGCTCATGGTGGTTCTCTCTGCAAGAGAGCCCTGTGGAAGACCTTCATGGGTCTCTGGAATGTCCTTTTGTTAGCAGCACAGAATTCTTTGGAGGAAATCTGTAGAAGCACATCTTTCAAAAGCTTAGCTTTACTTTAATGTACACTTTTACATGCGCATTCGCAGGCACCTGACCCACTGTTTACAGAGCTGGTGAGAACTGAACTTGTCCTGAAGCTTCTCAAAGTGAGCTGCTTGCTCAGCGCTGGCTGACCTGGGTGATAGGAATCGAGGGAAGGGGAGCTGAGTGAGATAGGAAGGCCAGAACCCACCAGCAGTCCAGCCACCCCTTCCCAGGTTAATCATCAATGATGGGGCGGCCAGAAGGGCCGATTTTTTTCTTTTAGGGAGGTCAAGTCTGTTCCTGCCACCCTAGTCATTTGACACTAGAAGCCAAGTTTGAGCCCCAAAGTGCTCTGAGGAGCCCAGGTTCACAGAAGGGCCCCGGCCCTTTTGAAAAATAAACATCCTTCATTATATGGGTCTACACACACACCCCACACACAAAGTGAGAGGCGACATGCTCTGGCTCCTTTTACCTTCTAACAAATCCCTAGTATGTATAACTGCAGTTCTACGCAGTTCTGAGTGCACAAACCCTATAAAGTGAGGCACTGGGGGGCAGGCTTGGCCCCAGGTAGACTGTCCCAGGCTCACTGGGGTGTCTGAATCCCTGAGAAGCCTGCGAGCTCCCCCTAAACGAGGCTGCTTGGTCTGTCAAGTGGCTCCCGGGACAGCAGGACCTTGCAGACCCAAGGACTGTGGAAGCCAAATGCCCTTTGCCGTGGCACAAGGAGGGAGCAGAAGACACCAGGATCCAGTGTCTCAGAAATCTATTCCATGAGGCAGAGCAGCCTACGGAGATAAGAGTTTAAAGTAAGCATAAGGGGCTCTGAGCCCATAACTTTCTGTTCCAGGACAATATACTGCAGAAACCCCGCATTTCCTTCTCGGGAAAGGGGCAGTGCCTCGGGCAGGCAGCAAGAGCCCCCTGCCACTCAGGAAGCATCTGGACGGAGGCTGAGAGGTAAGTGATGCTGGGTGAGATTATGGTGGGCGAGGGACCCTAGCACTGGACGCACTGAGACTCCTCGTGGGGTTTTTTACAGCAGCTGCCTTGTGTGGTTATCAACAGGATGCTGGTTCACATGACCCTTAATTCTTTCAGCTCGAAAATGGGTGCTCTAAACTCCTGAAGGTCTTTAGGTCCAAAACCTCTAACCTCTGGTCTTGAAACCTTGGTGTTTTCTCAGGCTGATACATCTTCTTCTCTCAGGATACTAAGATATATCATTTCAGAGCCCAGATGGAGTTCTGAGTCATAAATTGTCAGTCAAAGCCTATTAGTTTAGGGACTCGATGTTACAGATGAACCTGAGGTCCACGGAGCTCAAGGCCACACAGCTGGTTTCAACTGACGAGATGGGACCAGGACCCACAGTGCTGGTCCAGTTCTTCAGTCCCCTACTACCCTGGCTGAGAAGTTAGCGAGCTGTCAGAGCCTGCTGTCGACTGTTTTGACTCTGAGCACTGTGGGCCGCCAGGGGAGCTGGAGATGCTTGCTGGCACCAGAGCAGGGTTCCTAGGTGATCCTGCCCTCCTCTCTGGTAGATAAAAAGCTGTGCCTACGGTCGAATGCACTGGGATGCAGTGAGGAAAAAAAGAAGTGTGGGGGAGATGAGTAAGGAGAAAACAGCAAGAGTTGGGGGGATGAGGGCATGTCACCAAAGGAAAGCTCTTCCCTTTGTCTGAAGGGTCTTCGAACTAATGAGGAAACATCGCCACCTGCTGGCCGATGTGGACAAATGCTTTAGGAAAAGAGTTGAAATGTGCTAATCCAGTGATCAGCTTCCCACCCAACAGCCACTGCTTCCTCCCTTCCTTGTTGAGGCAGATGAGCCCTGGCAGGAAGCTGTACTGCCTGTAAGCCCCAGGCCAAGGGGGTGCCTTTTGCTCAGCATTAGTTAACAGGGTCTAGAGGTTTGGGTTGAAGATCAACACAGGAGCCACGCCTGCTGAATCACATGGGGTTAGGCCGGGTCCTCCAGCCTACAAAACAGATGGTTTTTCAAGTCGTTAGTAGAGAAACTGCAAAGACAGCCCTGTTTATAGCCGGCAGTCACCTGCCACTCCAGGCGTAGAGACAGAGCTCTGTAGGCATTTTCTACTGCCTACGCATGACCCTCCCTTCCCAAACTAACCCAGTCATCTGCCTTGTAAGAAATTCTCAGTTTAAAAAAAAAAAAAAAGGTCAATGTCTGCTGCTCAAAGGAGCCAGATGAACAGGGCAAGTGTTTTTTTTTAAAAAAATTGGGATCAGTAATTACAGGGGCTACTATCTTATTGATCAAGCTCCAGCCATTTGCCAAGGTATATACACATTTTATTTAAAAAAAGTTTACAGTTTTCATTATACACAACTATTAAGAGGTTATAGTCAGGAGAGGCATTTGTCCTGTTGACAGAAGTGCCCACTAGATCATCACAATGCAAGGAGAAAGGTGGAAGGGAGGACCGGGGGCAAGGGAAAAATAAGTGATAAAAAGCTTAGATTTCAATTAAGGGCTGGTAAATCCCTTTTATCTCTTCAAGTATCACACAATATGTACCAAATACAATCAGTAAATAACGGCCATTTCTTCCCAAGCCCACAGCCAAGACGATTATTTGCTGACTTGAGAGAGTCCTGGCCCTTCCTCAGGTGAGTGGAGAAGCTGCACCCCTTCCCCGATGGGCCTCCACTCCATCCAGTCCCTAATGGAATCTCCAAGGTGTTCAGTGGCCAGAGAAAATATGAACATGGATTCAGAAGTCCAAAGAAACGCAGGTCTGCGTCCAATCAGAAATGACTTGATTTCAGTCGGTAAGGCCGTGAACCCAGGCAGGAAGTTATGAGATGAATAAAACTCCTACTAACTTTTGTTAATGGCTTTCACTTTTCTGATTGAGTCCCTGGAACACAGAAGGGTCACATGCCATTTAAAAATCCAACACTAGTTCCCAGAAAGTTGGTGTCTAACACCTTCCCCATGGAGGCTAGCAGAGGATGTCTTTCATGATTCTCAGCCATCCCAACAGGATGCCTAATAAAAAGCAAGTGTCAGGTCAAGGCCAACTAGGGCTTCTCGGAGCCTTGTGAGGGGGAAAGAAAGATTCCTTCAGAGGGAGACACTCTTCTGGAGCTTAGATCAGCCTGTTGGCAATTAGAACCGCTTTTGGAGTGGAAGAAAAATGTTAGGTACTGGAGAGATATATGGCAACTTCTGATAATTATCTCACTAATATGAAACGCTGGTAACCTCCATAGTAACCTCAAGGAGGGTGATACAATTGAAGACAAAAACGCATAAATGCCAGTGTCTAGGTTGGCTACCATAAAAAGCAACCCATGAGGCCCCGGTGCTGGGGAGGTTGGAGGCCAGTGGGCCGTGGTGCAGCCATCTCGTTTGTTGTGTTTGGTGAGAGATGGAGCTCGGTCATTTGAACAGGGGCAAAGAATGCTTTGTGCTGATAAACCACAAGGTAGGATTTCAAAAGTGAGGGGTACTAAAGCAGGGAAGGGAGACTGCCGGAAGCAGCTCTGATCTACCACTACCACCTTTAAAAATACGCAGCCTTTCTGAGGGGCTCTGGATGCTTCTTAAGAGTGTTGTGATGGGACAACGTGGAAAATAGCTTTTGGTGTCATACCACCCTTTGCTCCAGACTCACTCAACCATCTGTTATTGGGGGCCTAGAGTCCTCAGAATCACAGCGTGGCCCTCTTCCAGCTTCCTCTCCTACCTCTCTCAGGCACAGAGAAGGGACAAAAGTTAGTGTAAAAAGGGAGTCTGTTCAGCTTACCAAAAAGCAGTTTCCCCATGGAAAGGAAAAGCTCCACACAGAGCCTAGCACATGCACAGGACCAAGGTTAGTGCCCAGAAAGCACAGGCTTGAACAGAACGTGTGTGGGGGGGTGGGTTCCACGTGATGCGGGCAGCTATTCCAGGAGCTTCTAGTGCTCACAGAGAAGCCTAAAGGCACCGTCACCACAGACTTGGGTGGGCGCGCACACACACGTGCACACACACACTGCAGCCACACTCGTATCAGCTTCTGAACCCCGGCAACCGCCCCCAACGAATCTCCAACTGGGAAATTCTGCACCACCAGACTCCTAGCGCCGGTGCTCACGAGTGCAGGCGAGCTGGTGTCTTTCTGTTGGATCAACATGCATTTAAGCTGGGGAGTAGAGCTGTGGCACTGCTCACGAACCTTCCCTAAACTTGCTTCTACTAGTTTTCTTTGTTTGTTTTCTGACAAGATTAAAAGCAATTTTTATCTGGACATTATTTTTTTTTTGAAAGGTAATTAGAACACTATTATTTATACAATATTGAAAAAATACAATTTTTTATTGTTTGAACTCAAATCACCACCCAGCACTTTAAGCCTACCCTAAGTCGCACCTACAGATTACGGTTTTAGCACAAGCAAACTGCTAATTCAGCAGGTAAGCAAGTTAAGACAGTGCCAGCAGAGACCCTCCCTCCCCCAAGTAATGAGAAGACAACGTGCTAGATAAGAGTTAAAGTACACCATTACATGTTAAATAGTTCATACTACCCTTCCAACAAGCTACAAATGCTAGAGAGAGAACTCAGTACATGAACTAACCACAGCCCTACTTAACTGCACTTTTTTTTTTAAAAAGAAAACCTTTTGCTTCATGCCCGTAATTAACATAAGTAAATTATTTGCTTTTTATTTAGGAAAATAATCATGCTAAAAGCAGGTTGTACTTTATATAGATTTTCAAAGAAAAGATTGATTGTGCTTTCTGAATAAAAAAGATAGGGTATCTTCCAACCTCAATGACTCATATCTTATGGAATATAGCACTTCTAAACTAAAAACACACATCAAAAAGAAAGATTAAATTCTCCCAGTAGGACATTCAAAAGTCATCTTTAGAAGATTTTAGGATTGGCTAATTCTGCTATTGTCCTATTGGTTGTGGCAAAAAACAAAACTCCACAGAACTACTGTCTGAAGTTCTCCAAATTCAGCAGGCAACACTCAGATCTGAAAGAAACTCTGCCAGCAACCTGGACACATGGTTAGCTGAGTAAACATTTGATTAGCAGGCATTGAAACTGTCTGATTTCCTTTTAACATATACAGGAGAGAAAATTCTCTTCCTTCAAAACCTGTTCTACATCGTATTTCTGAATCCTTTCCTCCTATTCAGTCTCACTCAGGAAAAAAAAAAAAAAGCTGTTTTTCCCATGGAGAGTCACTTTGGGTACAAGAACCTTTATTTGTTCCAATTATTACTCATTATAAATTTAGAATGTGTGTTGGGTCTACAATACCCATTTCCCATTTCCACAGGCAGATGATGACCAGGCTGCTGTCAAGAACGCCAGCAGAAGGGAACACACGATCAAAACGTGAGTGAGAGGACCCAGGAGGCACAGCCGCCAGCAGGGTCTTCTTCCCGAGTCTAACGGTCCGCTGAGCGGCTGTCCAAGGGGGAGGCCATCTCTTGGAAGGTGAAGATTAAATGTGCAACCTAAGCACGATATACACACACACGCACACACACCAAAATTAAAAAAAAAAAACCCACCACCATCAACCCGAAACCTTGAAACAAAAACCCCCACGAGCACCCTCAAAGTTAAAGCTCTTAGTCCAGGGCAGCGGTCTCACAGTGGCCAACAGCACGATGAGGGCGGACTCTGCCGCGTGAGAGCAAACTTCTTCCCAGTCACTTTTCTCCTCCTGTCCTGTCCTCTCAAAAAATGGTCTGGAATATAAGTTCTAACCCCAAGAAAAAAGAATCAGATTCAGCAAAACCATTTCCAAAAGGTTCTCCAAAGCAAAAAAAAAAAAAAAAAAAAACAAAACACTTGTGGCTGCAGGGCCTGGTAGCAAGAAGGGCAGAAATCTACATATAAAAATGTACTTAAAATCCAAGTCGAAAAAAATCGTTTTAAGTTTCAATACTCCAATGAGCTCCCTGTTTTATATTGTTACTCCACAGAAGTGGGGCCACCTGGGGTGCACAGGAAGGAGCAGCTCTGATCCTGATGTGGCTGGCTCTAAACGCTCCCACAGCAGGCCTTTTCCTCCCCAATTTTTTCCTTTCCGTTTTGAAAAAGCACTATTCTATCTTCACGTCCAAGAGCTGGTTGGTTTTGGTTTGTTTCTTTGGAACCATCAATAAAAGAAGCGACTTTTCCCTGTTATTTTGACTCAGGCCTATCTATCAGAGCGGCTATTCCTTTTGACAGTTCAGTAGCACACAGGCTGACTTGGCCAAATGGACTTATCAATGCATGCATTCGGACCGCATATTGCTACCAAAATGGAATGTGGGAATATGCTATGCACCTCAGGTTGAGAAATGACCAAGAAATCAAGATCTAAAGGGTGATATATAATATATATATATCAATGCTATTATTCATAAAAACCTTGTTTAGTAATAAAAAAAATTGCTTTGTTTAAATATGAATATTATAGTCTGCTTCTCATGGTTAGGAAATAATAGTCTTTCTGAAAAGCAGGTGCTTTTTCTACTACAACTCCATATCCTGGGCCTCGTCTTCTGAAAAGTCAGACATAGAACTCTCCGACGAGCTGTCTCCAGTGCCCTCTTCCTGCTCTTTCAGTGCCTCCTCCGTTGCATATTTCTGGATGTACTCTGCAGGGGGGTGGGGAAGAGAAAACACAGTAAGCGGCAGGCATGTGCTTCAGTGGCCCCCAAAGCTGCCAAGTCCAAGGGAGCTTCACGCTCTCCCCGCGCTGCAGGGGTGGGGGACAGACTGACAGACGACAGTTATTCTAGTCACTAGACTATAAGCAAAGGGGCAAGTTGCACAGGGAGATGTCTTTGGATGTTATGCATTTTGCCCCCTTGGTAAGAGAGGCAGAGCTGAACACTTGATTGGCAGGGGAACAGACACTGCACCACCATCCTCAAGTCTCCCGGGGGCATGTATGAGATAGCTGACCACCCCTGGCATCGGCAGCAAGGCTCAGGACAGCTGGCACACATCTGGGCCCCTGTCCTCCAGCCAAGGTGCTCTCCCCCTCTCTCCCTGCTGTCTACTGATATGGCTGCACTCCTCCAAACTTGATGGACCAGGGAAACGCAAACTCCACACTTTCTTTTTACTTCCTATATTCATAAACTATTCACCGCTCTCCCCCTCCCCAGACAGAACAGGGCTAATTATGATTTCATAGTCATGTATAAGGAAATCTCCCATCATTTTTTAGGGTTACAGTTATGTAATTACAGTCAGCCCAAATCTATTATTTTAGAAGTAGGTTTTAGTCTAAACAGATCCTGCCTGTCAGGTTTTGAAGCAGTGGGTGAAAACAGTCTCTCGATCTGCTCAGGAATGAGCTGCTATCTGGGGACACAGAGAGCCTGAGTGTGACTTCACCACCTATTCATTTATTTACCTGAAGATTTACACTGTTGTAGCCTAGGCTGCATCTGCTGGTTCAAAAAATGTTAAGAACTGCTGAATAAACAAACTTTTCCTAAAAGCTCCAGGTGCCGACAGTTTTCAAGTAAACAGCCTACGCATAATATGAAAGGACAGGACAGACTCCCACCCAGAAAAACACATCCTTATGTCCGTATGCTGGTTGTTCCCCCTCTGGAGTAGTGGCGATGAGAAGAGAAGGTAAATGGGCCAAGTCTGAATGATTCGGTGCAGGGCCAGGGAAAAGTATTTTTTATATTTTCAAAGGATTGTTTTTAAAAAAAAGAAAAGAAAGAAGAGTATGTGACAGAGAGCATATGTGACCAAATCTGGGCCTTAACAGAAAAAGTCTGCAGGCTTCTGACTTATACTCCTGCAGACTCATTATCATGAAATTTCATGCTGAAAACAGGATTTCAAAAGCCCCTGGCTAGGTAGGAATCTGCCTTAATTCTTAGTGTGAGAGAAATGTTTACTGAAGTCTTGGAAATTTTATTTTTACTCTCTGATGGGCCGGCTACTTTGTTTCTTTGGGACACGCTGTAATTCCACACTATCAGTGCATTCAAGGAGACCATCCTATAGTAAGGGCTTACTGGGAGGCGGCTTTTCAGGAGACAGAGAAATGAAGAGCAAGGTCACGGATGAGCAGGTGACACACAAAAAAGCAGTTAGGGGGTTAAGTGCCAGGCAAAGGGATGCGGGAGGAAGGGACTGTGGTCCTGGAGAGCCAGGAAGGCAGTTCTGCCCTGAACCTTCAAGCAGCTCCTTGAAGCAGCACAGGAGATGCCACCCCAGGGGAAAGGCCTAGACAGCCCCGCCCCAAGCACTGGGGAGGAGGAAGTGGCTGGGATGTTGAGACACATTCAGATAGAATTACGTTTTTCTTTTAAAAAATCTGAAGCAAAAAAGCCAAAAGGTACAGGTTTGCTACAGTTGGATAGTGGGTACATAGTTAAGTTATTCTGCTTTTCTGCCTGGTTGAAAACGCTCCCTGACCAACTAAGGCAGCAGATACCGTTGGGTATCTCAAACTCTTTGGAAAGCTCCAGTGGCACCCGTCCTACAGACAGTTCAATATCTACAAGATAAAACAGCACCAACCAACTATGAATCATGCGCACGGTGAGAAAGGGTACACTTACCTACGCGGACACTGAATCAGTAAGGGGTGAATTAGCTTCCTAACGGGTAGGTGGAGTGGGGCAGTGAAGGGAGAGACCGAACCGAAGTCTGGGACAGGAAAAGTTCTCAGAAAGGCAAGGGGTAAAAATACCACAGCTGCAGGGAGGAAAATGGGTCTTGAGAAAAACCCAAATGAAGAAGAGAGGAGGTCACGGATTCAGCAGAAGAGGGGAAAAGAAGCTAGACTCCATGAGTTTCAGGGAAGGAACAGAGAAGTTTGAAAATTTAGGGAAATAAACAGCAGGACTCTAAAGGAGTCCACAGGAGCAGATGAAGGCTTTTGACATGGGGAGACCTCTGATAGTCTGGGATGGTGGGGAACCAGGAAGAGGAGGGGGAGGACTAACAATGCCAAGAGGAAAGGGATAAATGGAGAGTAAGACCATGTTGGTGGGGGACTGGGTCTGAGAAATAAGACAGGATCTCCTATTTCCTATAGGAGGAACCAGAAAAGATGGGGATATAAATATAAAGGTATATTCATATACATACATATATATATATATACCTTTAAATATATATATATGTATAAAGGTACAGCAGGAAGCTGGGGTGCACTCAGGTCTGCTAGTCATGATCTTCTCAGGTTACTAAGGAACACAAAGTGAAACTAATGTTTTGGATCTAGAGCCCCCTAAGCTGGAGCTCGCTGCTTGAAGATAAAAACGGAGGTTAGGCTCCTACAGCAGATATGTACTAAAACAGGAAAAGTGCTAAAAAGAGGCATAATGACTGTAGACACTAAGTGATTCTTATGTCAAAATAATACAGTCTCGTAACAGAATTTTATCTGGTTGAAAGGAAATACATGTTTTCTTGAAATATATGTTTCTTTGGCTATGTCAATATTCTGGCTACATAAATTAGATATTAATTGGCAAAGCACTTGAGACTTAGGTAAGGTAATTAGAGTAGATTTATTTGTATTTTATTTCAACACAAAGTACCAAATACCCTAAGAGACTAGGGTAGAATGAGAAAACAAAGGAAAAATACTGTTCAACAGACAGCCCCAGATGACCCCATCTGTCTCATACTTTGACATTTGAGAGCGAAGACCCATGCATTCTGGGCTCTCAAATTATTTCTACTGCCATCTCTTGCAAATGTACTTGGAGGGGCTGGCCACTTTGCAGAAGCTCCTATTCTGAGCAGCTCTGCAGATGAACAAGTCAAGCTAAAAACTGGGTAAAAACCAATGCCTGACGTTTGTTAAGAAGAGCCTGTTTTCATGGACTTTGAACGCCTCTCCTTTCTTGTCAACTTTATGTATCTAGACCTTCCACCATGACAGTTCTCAAACATCTACAGAGGTAAAAGAGGGTGATGACTGCCAGTAACCCTGTGTGTAGCTTTAGCGGCCCTTTCACAACCCCACTTTCATTTTAATGAGATTCGTGTCCCATTCGCACGTACGCCTAAGAACAGGAAAACGGGATTCTAAATCCTAAAGGGTGAGCTAACTAGTGCCACATATCTCAGCTTCAACAGCACATTTTCAAGCTTTAATAGAAAAATCCACAGCCCCAAAGCACTGGGACAAATACCTGCAGCACAAGAGAAAAGTACCTTAGATGTAAGCTTCCCCAAATGCAAGCAAGCCAATATGGGAACAAGAAAAGAGTTCTTGGGTAGTTGGGTAATTTTTAATCAACAGGTAAAATGATATAATTAAAAAAAAATCTAATGGTGAATTCAAAATAATTATTCCCCAACTCTCAAAGTTAACTGATGTCCTGAAAGGCCAAGATGATTTCATGTATTTAAAAAATGTGACATTATGCCTTTCAATTAATACTTTACCATCAAGTAAATTTTCTAAATTACAAGACAAGAGGAAGCAAGTGAAGGCAAAAGTTCTTTCTGATAGGGGGTCACAGGGATTTCTGGCAGGGTTACGTCTGCTTCTACCCAACTCACAAGTCTCCATTTCCTCATCCTTTGTTATTTTGCTTTCTCCTCTTTGTTGAAACCTTCAGCTTTCTAAAGGTGTCTCTGGCCCTTGAACCTATAGAGGCTAGCAAGCTCTGCTTCAGCCCAGAGCTGTCCCTTTTTAGGCCTGAGAAAAATTACGAGTAACTGAGAAGGGTTTTAAATGATAAACACCTAACAGACTTAAGTTCTTTTGTCTCCAGGCTAAGCCATTTGCCTTACCTTTAATTTTCTGCTTGTATTCTTCTGGTCGATGGAGGTACATAGCTGCAGCATCACCATTGAGAGGATCTATGGGGTTGGGATAGGCCAACAACTGGGGCAGGAAGGACTCAAATATATTGGTAAGATCTGAAAAACAAACAGAAGTATGTCACGTGCGTCAAGTGCGTCAAGTTCACCTAAAGTTCATTGACTTCAGTAGTCAAAGCTTCTCACCTTCCAACATATTTAACTACATGGGTATTTTTCCATAAAACTGTGGTCTATTACATGTGACATATATCACAGATCATTTCAACACCAATTTTAAAATTTAATTTTAATTTGAAGAAACAGATAAAGGTACACTTGATATTCTCTATGAAAGGCAACTGTCCCAATTCTAATTCACTCCACTCTGTAAACTGTGAATTCAGAAATACTACAAGGTTTATTAAAACTTGTGCCCCAACACTGTATAAGCACTCTACATTCTTACAAAGTGAGCAGTTAATTTCTTAGCATCGACATTTTCTATGATTTTGGAAATCCCCATTCTGAAAAGTATTCAAGCCCCAGGTCTCATGAGAACCAAATACAATTTTATGGGCCTTGACACTTAATTCAATTCTCCTAACTTCTAATGGAGGTAAATATAATCAGTTTTTCAATTATTCTGGGCAATGAGGGTAGGAACCTATATGGACCATTTAAAATCATAAACCATTGTAAAACAGATAAGTACCAACTTACTCCTTTTATTAATACTCATTTAAATAAACATTATTAACTCCCTCCTTGCCAGATTCAGCATAAGGTGCTGAGTGTACACAGATGACATCTACATACACAGAAAAAACAACAAAACCCTGCAGTTACCTAGCATTTTATGAAGGAAGTAGGCCTTGAAAACTTCTTAACACAGCCACATAACTTTAGAGATGCTCTAACTTCCATCCTATTTGCTGCTCAGTTAGCAGACAGTGAACTGTGGAACCTCAGTGCTTCCATCTCTTTGCCCACTCTAAGTTACTCACCATGTTTTATAAAAAAAACATTTCTGTTTCTGGAGGGAATGCTGAAGAATAGTAGCATAAGAACTACTTTTCAATTTATTCTGCTCTTTTCATGGATTTTGTTTTAGAGTGGGCACTTTCATGCAGTATTATAAGTGAATGTTTTGTCAAGCCACGTCACTTTAGTGATTCCCACCCAGCCAGGGGTGATTTTGCTTCCCTGTGGCCACTTTAGCAAGGTCTAGAGAAATCTTTGGTTGTCACAACTGTGTGGAGGAAGAAGTAGGGGAGGCTGGGGTGCCACTAGCATCTAGTGGACAGAGGCTGGGATGCTGCTGAAACATCTTACAATACAGTGCCCAGGCAGCCCTCCATGATAATTATCTGGGACCAAAATGTCCACAGTGAAACACGCTGGTCTAGATAAAAGGGGTCAGCAAACTTTCGTAAAGGGCCAGAGCAAACACTAATTTAGGCTTGGTGGGCCATATTTAGTCGGTCACAGCTACTCAACACTCAGCTCTGCCATGTAGCACAAAAGAAGCCATAGATAACTGATAAACAAATGGGTGTGGCTGTGTGCCAATAAACCTTGACATACAAAATCAGGCAGCCAAAGTTTGCTGACCTCTGCTCTAGAAAAATCCTACAAGAAGCAGACTGTCCTTGTCGCTATAAGGTTAAAAAGCTGAGCACTCAAAAAACTCTATGACATCATGGATGATCAGGAACGGCATTAAGTTAAGTGAAATAATTCAGACAAATACGGTATGATCTCACATGTGGAATCTTAAAAAAAAAAAAAGGAAGAAACAAATAGCAAACAGACTGGTGGCTGCCAGAGATAGTGGAGTTGAGGCAGGCAAAACGGCGAAGGATGTAAAAGGCATACATTTTCAGTGAATAAATAACTCCTGGGAATCTAATGTACAGCATGGTGACTACAGTTAATAACTGGACTGCATGTTTGAAAGTTGCTGAGAGAGGAGATCTTAGAAGTTCTCATCACAAGGAAAAAAAATGTTTTCATTTAGTATGTATGGTGGCAGACATTAACTAGGCTTAACGCAGTGATCATTTCTCAACATGTATAAAAACATTAAATCATGCTGTACATCTGAAATAATGTCATAGATCAATTATACTTCAATAAAACAAGAAGCAGAAAAACAAAACAAAGCCTATAACTGCTCTATTCAGCAGAACTTTCTGCGACGATGACAATGTTCTGGATCCACTACTAATATGGTGGCCACTAGAAACATGTGGCTACTGAGCACGTGGAATATAGCTGGTTTGACTGTGAGGACTTAGTTTTTCATTTTATTTAATTCTCCTTAATTTAAATAACATGTGGCTAGTAGATCCCATATTGGACAATTCAGGTCTGGAGAGTGATCTACGGAGAATCCCACAATGGCCAAGTGTGTTAGTCACACAGTCGTGTCCAACTCTTTGCGACCTCATGGACCGTGCCCACCAGGCTCCTCTGTCCATGGAATTCTCCAGGCAAGAATTCTGGAGTGGGTAGCCATTCATCCCCTTCTCCAGGGCATCTTCCCCACCCAGGGATTGAACTTGGGGTCTCCTGCACTGCAGGCAGATTCTTTACCATCTGAGCCACCAGGGAAACCCCTAGCACAGAACCACATTACAGTAAAATTCTCACATACCAGAAAACAAATGTGGTATGTTAATCAAAAAAAAAAACAAAAATGACCCTCCAAGATAGCCCCAACCGTCCAGCAGGACTTTTCACTGCTGTTTTATTTTTTTTTAAAGGAAGCAACATTAAACCAACTGATGGTACGAAATCATTGAAAACTATTTGTAAAGCTAAGGGACAGAGAAAAATGCTTATGTTCTAATACTGAATAGAGAAAGTCTGTAGAATATTATGTTCTCTAGAGTTATGATGATGTACACAGTATGATGCATAAGAATATTTTTAAAGTTATGTCAAATTACAACAGGCTTGTAATTTCTACTTTTCACACTTCAAATAACACTTTACCTTTTTTTTAACCTTTAAAAATAGCCATTTGCCTATAAATATGTACTTTCTACTTTAACATATGTTTGAAACATTTAATAAAACATGACAAGTCTGAAAAAATTTTTCCTCTCTTTATCTTTTAGTAGGTGGGTTATCAAGGAAATGGTAGAAAATGTTAAAAGGTAAGCAAATTAAGGGACTTTGTGGGTAGCTCAGCTGGTAAAGAATCCGCCTGCAATGCAGGAGACCCCGATTTGATTCTTGGAATGGGAAGATTCCCTGGAGAAGGGATAGGCTACCCACTCCAGTATTCATGGGCTTCCCTGGTGGCTCAGATGGTAAAGAATCTGCCTGCAATGTGGTGGGTTGGGAAGATCCCCTGGACTGGGCTTCCCAGGAGGCACTCATGATAAAGAACCCACCTGCCAATGCAGGTAGACATAAGAGATGAGAGTTTGATCCCTGGGTCAGGAAGATGCCCTGGAGGGAGGGCACCTACTCCATATTCTTGCCTGGAGAATCCCATTGACAAGAGGAGTCAGGCAGGCTGCAGCCCATAGGGTCGTACAGAGTCGGACACAACTGAAGTGACTTAGCACCAAGCAAATTGAGGAAAAAAACAAGGGGTGTGAACCCCGAGTTTTACAGCTTAAACAAGATCCCAGAACAGAGAAGAGTTACAATAACACTAATGATAGTAATGGTAATAGTACTGGCAGTAAGAGTTTACACTTAAACAGCCCTTACTACAAGCCAGGCCCTGTAAACACCTCACATACATACTCTTCATTACACTACAGCCAATGAGGTAGGCACCATTACCATCTCCATTTTACATATGGGGGAAATGAGGTAGAGAGAGGGTTAGGGGCCATGGGACTGGGTTTCAAACCTGGGCTTTTGCACTATGCCGCTTCTGTTAGTGGATTAAAGGACCACTGTTTTCAACCATGATGGCACAAGATCCCTACATCTCTGGATATCCCCCTCCCCGAAGGTTTTCCTTCTCGTATGTTCAAGGCCAACAGGATGGTCTCTAAGCAGAGAATGTTCAGGAGTTTCTTGGTTGAACTGTCAGATGTTTCTTCACGTAGCCCAGCCCCAGGAAGGAGCTAAGGCCATTCACAGATACACATGCATAGTAAACTGGGGCCTCTCCTGCCACATGAGCATTCCAGGCGCTGCCCCCAGAAGATTGACAGCTGAATGTTCCTATCAAATGGAAAAAAAAAAACAAAAACAAAACCTTGAAGATTTTACTCTTTGTAAGTTCAAAAGTGTTTCAGGACTTGAGAAATACTGCAGACACCAGGTCTCATAACTAGGTGTTTCATATGTTCCAGGAAAAGACTTTATACATTTCCCCACTACTTTTAAGTTTTTCAAGCTATCAATAGATGGCTTTGCCTATGTATTTGTTCCAAACAAATAAAAGAACCCTCAATTATTGCTTTTTCCCTCTTGTGTTCGTTGTCTTCCTCTATTAATATACTTTTGATCCATTTTACAGAGGTGCTAAGTCACGCCTCTAAAGACAGAACAGAAAAGAAAAGTATGCAGCCCAGTTTCGGGGAAGACGGCCGCTTCTAGAGGCCAAGATGCTGCGGCCACGGCCACTGCAAAGCAGCAAAGTGCTCCTGAGAGTGGCTGACAGAGCGGCTGGCCACTGAGAGGGCCCTCCCCAAAGAAACATCTCTCAAACAGGCAGATGTGCACAGTATCTTCTTTCAAGATAAACATTTTGGCAGGAGAGACATAAACCATAAACCAAGTATCAAATAAAGATACTCATCTTTGGAAAAATCCATCACAATAAAATTTTTTTCCCCTAGAACTGTTAATAATAAAAAACTTTGATCAGTTCCAAAGTCTTTTAAAAAACACCGACCTTTCACTTTTTGAAAGGGAGAGAGCCAGACATGGATCAACCAATCTAGAGATTACAGTCAGCTGGCTCCATTACTGGATACCTTAAAGCAAGTCCCAAGATCCCTGAGAAGTATGGTTTATGATGAGCAAACAGCTTTCCTTTTCCCTTGAACTAAATCAGCACTTAACAAAATGCAGTCCATTAGGACTGAGTCTTCAGCCTGATCTTACAGTATTAATGTTAACAATATTACTACACTTATAGCTCAGTTCTGTTGTTCAGTCGCTTAGTTGTGTCCGACTCTTGGTGACCCCATGGACTGGAGCACACGAGGCTTCCCTGTCTTTCACCATCTCTAGGAATTTGCTCAAACTCATGTCCGTTAAGTTGATGCAAGAATACTGGAGTGCGTAGCCATTCCCTTTTCCAGGGGATGTTCCTGATCCAGGGACTGAACCCAGGTCTCCTCTACTGCAGGCAGATTCTTTACCATCTGAGTCACCAGGGAAGCCATATAGCTCAGTTTAGGCATATAAACTAATGGTTTATATCCATATTTAATTATAAGAAAGAGAGATCTAGAAAAACATTCTACTTCTGCTTTATTGACTACACCAAAGCCTTTGACTGTGTGGATCACAACAAACTGTGGAAAATTCTTCAGGAGATGGGAATACCAGACCACCTTATCTGCCTCCTGAGAAATCTGTATGCAGGCCAAGAAGCAACAGTTAAAACCGGACATGGTGCTAAGGCACAGATGGTCGAGACAAAGGTAAAAAAAAAAAAAAAAAAAACTGGACATGGAACAACAGACTGGTTCCAAATAGGGAAAGGAGTACGTCAAGGTTGTATATTGTCACCCTGCTTATTTAACTTATATGCAGAGTATATCATGAGAAATGCCAGGCTGGATGAAGCACAAGCTGGAATCAAGATTGCTGGGAGAAATATCAATAACCTCAGATATGCAGATGACATCACCCTTGTGGAAGAAAGTGAAAAAGAACTAAAGAGCCTCTTGAAAGTGAAAGAGAGAAAAACAGCTGGCTTAAAACTCAACATTCAGAAAACTAAGATCATGGCATCTGGTCCCATCACTACATGGCAAATAGATAGAACAATGGAAACAGTAACAGACTTTATTTTCTTGGATCCAAAATCACTATAGATGGTGACTGCAGCCATGAAATTAAAAGATGCTTGCTCCTTGGAAGAAAAGCTATGACCAACCTAGACAGTATATTAAAAAGCAGAGACATTACTTTGCCGACAAAGGTCCATCTAGTCAAAGCTATGGTTTTTCCAGTAGTCGTATGGATGTGAGAGTTGGACGATAAAAAAAGCTGAGTGCCGAAGAATTGATGCTTTTGAACTGTGGTGTTGGAGAAGACTCTTGAGAGTCCCTTGGACTGCATGGAGATCAAACCAGTCCATCCTAAAGGAGATCAGTCCTGAATATTCATTGGAAGAACTGATGCTGAAGCTGAAGCTCCAATACTTTAGCCACTTGATGCGAAGAACTGACTCATTGGAAATGACCTTGATGCTGGGAAAGACTGAAGGCGGGAGGAGAAGGGGATGACAGAGGATGAGATGGTTGGAGTGCATCACCGACTTGAAGGACAGACTTGAGTTTGAGCAAGCTCTCTGGGAGTTGGGATGAACAGGGAAGCCTGGCGTGCTGCAGTCCATGGGGTCGAAAAGAGTCAGACATGACTGAGTGACTGAACTGAATTATTAAAAACACTCAAATCATACTGATCTCTTACCAAAAGCAGCAGTTACCCAACTCGGTCTAGAGCAATGGTTCTTCAGCGAGTTTAGGTCCTGGATGTTCATCCATCAGAATTACCCATGGAGTTTTTCCTATGTACCCTAGAGATTCTGATTTAGGATTGGTTGGCCTCAGCATGCGTGTGATATGTGTACAGAAATGCACCACCTACCCTACCCACAACGACCAAATGAGAAGAGTTATGTGCTGGTGGGTTCTTTAGCTCAAGAAAACATTTACGTCTTGGCAGCTAAGCTGCTGCAGAGGCTCTAATTTAGGGGCACTCCCTGGCCCTTTCATCATTTTTTTTCTCCTGCACACTGCTATCACCGTCACTTACTCCAAGTGGAAGCATTCCAAACTATAAGTAGGAAAGGCAGGTCTCTTCCTCTCTACATCTCAATTTCTTCATCTACAAAAAGAGAAGTATAATACCACAATTCCTTACAAGAAATATACATCTCTAGAAATGATTGTAAAACAGTCTTTGAACTGAACCAAAATATTTAGACTAAAATATTAATACAAATATGCCATCTTCTCAGAAGAAATTTCAGTTACCTGCATCCCTCAAGTGATATGTATTAAAAATTAAAATGAATCACACGCACAAAAATGTACCAATTCTTAAAGTAAAACCACCCTACTCCAGGTGACTCACAAAAAGATGGGTACGTGGCTTAAGGGAGACGACACATAGGAGAGGATGAATCACGTTATCTCATGTTTTATTCTTGGCTGTTTATGAACCAGTGGCTGTAAGTTATTTCTTCTTCCTCTATTTCCTTTGAACATTAAAATGGAAACTTTTGTAAAGCATGCTGCTATCTTCAGGTTAAAACCTTGTGGACCTTGTGCTTGATGTGGTCAGCCCCACCAGGAACCACAACTACCAAGCAGGCAGTCCTCTTAGAGATCTAAACGTCATAATCTTCGTTTTTCATATTTAACATCCAAAATGCTGTGACTCAGAAAATACCACCACTGTCCAGCACAGTCATGGACAGGTACCACCAACTGTAAGAGCCCTCCTCCATTCTCCAATGCCACCTCTCATGCCCGCTTTTCTCACCATCCTTCAGATGCCCAAGGCCCTGGGTTCCTTCTTATTAAAGCTAAACAAACAACATACACAAAAACTTGTTTGGAAAGACATCAGCCACCTGCACAGCAATGCGAATTCTGTGGTCTTTGTATTAATATAAAGAGTGTATTTTACACTCTTATTCCAGGAAGTTCATCATCTTACAATTTTAAAGAAAATAAGTCTATGATGATAACTACCAAACCAGTCTTTTACATTTCTGGTCTTAAACTCGACATGGCCTACAATTATTTCCCTGAATACTCCTTTCTCCTAACACCTATGTTGACTGCTCTAAACCTCTGGAAGGACCTTGGTTAGGCTTTCCTCCTTTATTCCATGTACTCAATCAATTTTCCAGACTCACTATTTACCTTAGTGAAATGCCTTTAGTTCCTCTTCTATTTCCCGTGGCATGTAACTATATCAAGTCCAATATATCTTTCTGGCCACACCACGCAGTTTCGGGATCTTAATTCCCTTATCAGGGATTGAACCTGGGCCATAGCAGTGAAAGCGCCAAGTCCTAACCACTAGACCCCCAGGGAAGTCTCCCAGTCTATCTTTCTAGATCTGCATCAGGACAATCATCTCTGGCTTCAACCTTCCAGTCTCCAAACGCTAGTCTTTGGAACCAGAGAACATGTCCTTAAAACAATCACTCAGGTTATTTCCCATCAAGAGCAAGTTCCTCTCATTTTTCCTACAGTACTTTGTATTCCATAAGCATGTTATCCAAACAAACTTATATTTTACTGACCCTCTCCCTCCAAAGAGAAGGACCGCTGGCTTCCCAAGCTGAGAGTCACTGAGTTAGCCACAACTCCCTAACGTGTTTAACTGTTTTGTAATTCAATAGGAAGCAGGGCTAAAAGAAGAGTAAAAAAGGAAAAGTACTCCTTACAATCAGAGAGGTAAAAAGATGGGCAAAAGTCACAGGGAGTAGATTCCGGTGGCTTAGGACTCTTGACTCTGTGACCTCCTCTTTCCATGGCTTTAGGCCATTATAGTTGAAGCTGATGGCTAAATAAGTTGAGATCACCGGGGAATTAAAACTATGTTATCCTTGATTTAGCATTCCCTGGTGGCTCAGACGGTAAAAGTGTCTGCCTACAATGAGGGAGACCCGGGTTTGATCCCTGGGTTGGGAAGATCCCCTGGAGAAGGAAACAGCAACCCACTCCAGTACTCTTGCCTGGAGAATCCCATGGACAGAAGAGCCTGGTGGGCTACAGTCCATGGGGTCACAAAGAGTCGGACACGATTGGGCAACTTCACTTTCTTTCACTTTCTATCCTTGATTTGCCAGAAAAAATCAGCAGCTGACCTTTTAAAACCCAATGATTGACTCTGCTCATCTTATGAAGAATTAATTCAACATATTGCTAAGTAAGCTATGGATTTACAGTTATATGTTCAAAATAAAGCCAACCATAAAATTCCATTTTGCTTACTCAAGTTTTTTTTTTTTTGGGGGGGGAGGGGAGGTGGGTGGTATCTGTATGTATAAAAACACACTGACATACATGTAGTCAATGTTTGTAAGATTGAAACAGGGCAAATACAATTCCCAGGTTTCCTCAGGTTACTTAAGAATTTGGGGTTAATTAATAGATCTTTACTTTTCTACTCTTGTCAGCTCCTAAGAAGCTGTACTACTAATGATGGATTTGAGTTTTTTTAAACTTTAATTTTCTTCTGCTTACAGTCTATGAATACTAAAGCCAATCAGGAGGAATGCCCTCAGATAGGTAGGAGGACTTGAAAAAAAGAAGTGGCTTTGAGATGAAATATTCTCTAACTAACATGAACCTAACTTAATATGGAAAGCCTATTTCTATAGCTGTTTGAGGGCACACATGTGGCAAACTGAAGCAGATTACTACGAAGACTTGCTGTGGTACCGTGATACAGAACCAGCTGGCCACAGGGTTTGTATTTAGTTTACCAAATGCTAACATGCTTTAATGGATTAATATATCCGGCACACCAAAATGCTAGATGACATACTCAAAAATGTATCCAATCACTTTACTGAGAGGGTCTTCTGTGTGGATAAATATAAGAAAGGTCTGAACTCATTAGATTTACACGTGTTCTCGTGTTAGACCATGAAAATAAAAGTCGCTCAGTCATGTCCGACTCTTTGCAACCCCATGGACTGCAGCCCACCAGGCTCCTCTGTCCATGGAATTCTCCAGGCCACAATACTGGAGTGGGTAGCTGTTCCCTTCTCCTGGGAATCTTCCCAAACCGGAGTCTCCTGTACTGCAGGCAGATTCTTTACCAGCTAAGCTACCAGGGAAGCCCATGTTAGTCCATGGGGATATTTAAAGACAGAAAAGCAACTCTTCCCTCATCACACTTTCTACACAGAATTAGTAGGAACTAGTAAGAATTAGTAAACACTTGAAGAATTTTAGCAATATTCATGATATACTTAATCTCACTATTGAAAGCATTACACTTTTAAGTATTCCAAGCTAAAAACAAGTATTCCTGTCATATGTGGGAAAGAGCAATGTCAAAGACATAGGGTGCTAATTAAAACCTGGAGGAATACTAGATACATTCTGCCAAGTGTCAGATCACCAGGTCACTGATCAGAGGTGTAGCTTTATAACATGGAATGTTTTAAAGCATTCTGCCATCTTAGAAAATCATCTTTCATCCACTGCCTAATTGCAGCCCCCTCCCAATAATGTCTTTAAACTGCAGAGATGTGCAGAATGAAATGAATGCTACTACACAGATCAGAAGGAAGAAGAGAGACCCTCGTTCAACAAAAACATTTTCCTTGTTGTCATATCAATCTCGAAACACTTTCCACTTTACTTAGGTGTTCTTTAGAGGTCATTCATCCTAGTTTAAACCTGGCATGACCCTGCTTACCTTAAAAGATTGCAAGCTAAAACATGGTAATAGGATTTGTTATTAGCCTTCTAGAAATGAGGGCAGTTAATATATAATTAGCTAGTTGGATTGGAGAAGGCAATGGCAACCCACTCCAGTACTCTTGCCTGGAAAATCCCATGGATGGAGGAGCCTGGTAGGTTGCAGTCCATGGGGTCACTAAGAGTAGGGCACGACTGAACGGCTTCACTTTCACGCATTGGAGAAGGAAACGTCAACCCACTCCAGTATTCTTGCCTGGAGAATCCCAGGGACAGAGGAGCCTAGTGGGCTGCCATCTATGGGGTCGCACAGAGTCGGACATGACTGAAGCGACTTAGCAGCAGCAGCTAGTTGGATATTCTTACAGTCATACTAAAACTCATTTTTAAATTACTAGGCAACAATTTAGTTTGTCTTTAATGTCAAAAAAGAACAAAATAACTTCATGGAATTATAAGATAAGTGGCCATGGATGGGGAAACATTTTACCTAGACACAGTGATCACAAGCAAACAAAGAGAAAACAAATCTATAAAGTCACAATCACTTTCTTTGCAGTTATAGCCCCAAAGAAAGAAGAACATGGCTGTGGCTGTCTTTTAGGACCACAGCCTGGTTCATGTCCCACGAACCACAAAGCCTGGACTACTCCATGATTCTAATGCTGACTGTCAGTGAATGTGAATGTGGTGTTTTTAATGAATTTCTGCTAAGTTGTTCAACCCAAGAAGGCCCCATTTTTCTGTGCATAGCTAATTAAATTCTTGGGCCACAGGCCAACACCAAATCTAAATATCTACAAGCAAACAAAGGAGGTGGATCATGAAGCTAGCACTGTAGAAACCATCAAATCCCAAACTCCAGCATATTTCTTTTTATATCTGTTGCAGGTGACATCTCTCCCTTAGGCCGAGAAACTAAACTGTTCTACCTGGCTTCAGTCTAGGAGACTCATAATGAAATCCAGCTGCTCCAAAAGCAGGATGACATTTTTGATTCTAACATGGATCAATACTGAGCTCTCAAGCCTGTTCAAACAGTAGTTGTTGGCGAGTCAATCATCCATGCAGACAGATAAATGCATCTCTTATCTCTACAACTACACTAAAATGTCTAGAAATATACCAAGCAAAACTCTAAAGCAGCCTAAAGCATTATTGCAAGATACAGTTACCCTCAGGTACAATCTGAGTTGTTTGGAAAGATTCACAGACTACCTGATTGAAAACAGGGGTGTAATAACAATGTATGTCCAATATGCAAAGGCTTAAATTCAATTAGCAGCTTAAAGTCATTAAGTTATAGCACCGTACTATTAAGTAAATTTATGACTTAAATTTTTTCTAAATGCCTAGTAAAAGAAGCATTGTTTCTTCTGCCTAATTCTAATCTCAGTCCCCGAAATACTCCTTTCATTATAGTCAACTTCATTTGTCTGTTATTGACTCTCCAAATGACTCCAGGGGAAGTAATTTCCCAAATGTTGATTTTTCTCACCAGCAAAATAAGAGGAGTATCCAGTCCATTGGCTAGCAACTCTAAGGGTGAGAATAAAATTATAAACTGCCCAATTTTATAAGAAAACTGTCTTCTACGTTACTTGTTCACACTTAATCCACAAATAAGTAATTTATCAAGTCAGTCGAAAAATGAGTAAAAGGAAGGCTAGAGACTGAAACATAATTTGCGAGGGTCAGGTATACACGGCCCGGAAGAGTGAGAGAGAAACTCAAGTTGTATAATGCAGTGAAGGTACCTGACCTTCCAGGAGTGTGGGATGAAAATACGATGGATAAAATATATTTTGGAGTAAAAAGGAAGACTGGAAAACAGAAAAGGAGCTAAGAAAGCTATCTATGGCTTAATGAACTTTCCTTTCACCAGTCTTTAAAATTACAGTTGTTTTTGAAACTGAAATCCAGATTCTCTTGGCTGAATTGTAAGTTTTCCAAGCTTTTATCACTGCTGCCTGCAAGAGCAGAAAGGGATGTAAAAAAAGGATGCTATCATACAGGAAGCCAAAATGAAATCAATCTCGTGATGGCATCTGCTACTTTCCTTTTGCTGCTGCAAACAGTGACAACAGTAACTCCAAACTCAACAGTAACTTCATATTGATGACAAGCAGCATCTTTATAAAATTAACCATATTACCTACTATAATTCGTTCTCTGGTAAGGTACATAAAATTTAAAATTACTAGGTGATTCAACTACAATTATACCAATTTTGAGCTTCTGAATGAACAAACTGCATGTACACTCAGTAAAGGAAAAGCAGGAGGAGAACAGAGGCAGTACATCAAATGGGCTGCCAGAAATCAATTTTCTTTTGCAGGGTTGCGGGTGACAGGGTGGTAGAGGAATAAAGGACTAAATTTGCTACAAACATAAACACTGTTTATTATCAGGTAATGATAAGTATAAATCTGAAATTTCAACTAGGAACTGCCATTACAATAAAAATATGTATACATATTGCACAGTACATACCCGAGGCAAAGTTAATTGCAGGAAATTTCACAAGTACCTCCCTGCTCCTTACCATATTATATAGTAGAGATGCTGAAATAAGTTTTGGTTACCAAGCTAAGCCTTTTGCTTTTCAGTTGAATATCCATGTTAACTTGCCAACTTTCTCCTATTAATCGAACTAGAATAAGAATCACAACAGGAGACTCAGTGATTCAGAATTTACCGATTATGAACTAACCTTCAGCCAGAGGGTTTAGCAGTTTGTAGTAAAAATTCAGTTCAGATCTCAAGATCAGGTAAGTCTAAAAGAAACTTCAAGGTCACCTGAACCAATCCTTTCTACCAGTACTTTTATTATTAAATATATAAATTGTAGTTACCTGCTCCTAATAAGACTTTTCATAGAAGAAATGCTGAATTTTCTTGAGGAATAGTTTGGATTTGAGCAAAATGTCAAAACAATTCTCCCATGATGAGTATCATTTTGACTGTACTCTAAAAATATTTTCTTCCTGGTTTCCTACACTTACCTATGTGTTCACATTCTTGTATTATGGAACACTTAAAGGTAACTCATACACATGTAATTGGGAAATCAAAATTTGCTTTGATCAATGTGGTTTAATTCTTGTTACTAAGTGCTTTGCAAGGTTATACAAGAACATATTCTAAAATTTTATAGATGTGATGAAACCTTAGTCATATTGGCCTTATGCTTGAAAGTCTATCATTAACCTCATATATTATGACTGTTGGTGGGAATCTAACATGGTACTATTTTGGAAAATAGTTCCTCAAATGGTTAAACAAAGTTACTATATCACCCTAGGTACATACCCAAGAGAAAGGAAAACATCTCCACAGAGACTATGGGTGGACAAATACCTACAGAGGCATTATTCATAATAGCTAAAGAGCATAAACAACTAAAATGTCTATCATCTGACAAATAAAAATGGTATCTGTGCTGTAGAATATTACTTGGCCATAAAAAGGAATGAAATACTGACACATGCTCCAATATAGATGAATCCTGAAAACACTGCAAGAAGTGAAAAAGCCAGTCACAAAACAACATATATTAATATAATTCCATTTTTAAGAAATGTCCAGAATAGGCAAATCCATACCAACAATAAGTAGGTTAGTTGTTGCCTAGGGCTGGGGGAGGGGCTGGGAGATGAGGGGGTGATAGCTAAAGGGTTACAGGACTGCCTTTTGAAGTGATGGAAATATTTTATGATAAAAATGTGGCAATGGTGTAGTGAATAATTGTGAATATACTAAAAACTATCAAATTATACACTTTAAATGTGTATATTTTATGTATGTGAGTTAAAGTTCAATAAAACAGTCATTTAAAAAAATCTGTTCTGAGATGTGAGATGCTTGAGAATCAGCGAACCTCTTCCCCAAAGCTCCTCTGGTCAACAGTAAAAGAATTAGTCAAACTGAAGTCCAATTTACTTTATTGTAATTGGAACCAGCTTGCAATATTTAGTTATGTACATTTCTAAAATGTGAATGCAGTTTAAGACAACACATCATTACATCAGATATTCCAGGCAGCCTGCCACGAGACATTTTTACCAAAAAAACCATCTTGAAGGGAATTCATTTAATAAACCTCAGAGTATATGTTCTTTCCTGTTGCCTCATCTCCTTAAAAGCTGCCGTTTCCCTAAACTCTCATGTTAAACAGTACTGGGCATGGTTAAGTCACTTACTAATTCAACAAATATTTGAACCCTTACTGTACACAAGGTACTGCCTTAGGCACTTGTACCTATGTGCATACACACACGAGACAAAGTCCCTGGTCTTGTGGAGCTTACAATCTGATAGGACAAAGACGAACAATAAATAAATTTTAAGGTTTTTAAAATAGAGGGTGCTGTGCTATTGGGGGACGTTATTTTAGATGAAGTGGCCAGGAAAGGAGGCTTCTCTAAGGGAGCATGTTTGAGATGAGAAAAGAAGGTGCCAACTACACAGAGATCAGGGAGGACAACTCCAGGCAGAAGAAATTATTTCTGAAAGAATTGGGAGGAGGGAAAAAGAAGGATTAACTGTGCTGCTGATGACCAGCCTCTGTGGTTCTTATCACCAGGTCAGTGCAAGGTGACTCGCAGACGGAGGCTGGAATAAGGGGTCTTGTGTACCTTCAGACCACCCGAAGGTCTCATAACAAGAGGTGGCCGTCTCTGCTTAACCCCTGCCTGATGTGATCTTTCCCTCTCTGCACCTCTCAGCAACTGTTTGCTGTCTGGACCATTCGTTCTTACAAACACACTGGTGCGAGGCACCATGCTAGGCATGCCAGGACTTAAAAGACCCATCGGACGGGTGCCCCGCCAGCCCTTAGGGCAGCAAATAATCCAGTAGCACAGACAATGTAGGGACAGACAACAAACATTAAGTAGAAAGCAAAAGCCACCGCACCCCACCCTCCACGAAAAAAGAGCTGTAAAATTGAGCCATGTCCAGAGATTACTTCCAGCTGGAGCATCAGGGGATGCTGATGAAGTGGGGGCATGAGAACAGGGAGACTCTGGGAAGCCTGAGAACTTGGACATGTGGGGAGAACACACAGACTGATTTGTTGTGTCCCTAATTAGCTTTAAATATATTTAAAAATATTTTTAGCTCCCCAACCAAGTTACAAGCTCAGGGAAATAAGACCTGATACTCTCTCTCTGTGACCTCAATTTACGTGCAGATTCACTGTAAGAGATGTCAGTTTCAGCAATGAAGGGTAAGGCTAAATGATTATTTGCTTCATAACAAAGTTTTGATTTTTGAAACAGATGATCTCCCAAACCTCCTAATTACATCATTTCATTTCAAAGGGACATTCCTAAGAGTTTTTCCAAAACTAAAAGGCATTACAGATACACATGTATACAATGTGGTTCAGAATAACACATGTTTCTCTTTGTATTTGTGTGTCTGCATGTGAGTATCAGTATATCTTCATTTCAGAATCTTAAAGATTATTTCAAACTTTCACTGCTAAACCAGTCTGTACTCATGAGAAAATATGTTTTTTCACTGATTAAACTTTCCCACCAGGCCTTCAAAATCCCTTCACATTCCCAACAAAACATCTTAAACCAGAGAAGAAAATCCAAACAACATTTTTTTAGGCATTGTCTCAACATCTCTAAAAAATATTCCATGGCCAAACTCACCATAGAGAGCTGTCCAAGTTTGATTAATTACATCTAGACACACAGTTCCTGACCTGAAACAGATGGAAAGAATGGCATTTTAAAAAAAATCAGGAAGTTAGTTGCATGTATCAGACAATTTTATCATCAGAAATATTTTTAATAGATCATTGGGAAAAAAAAACTCCAAAGAATCCCAATTGGTAAAAACACAATGGAGGAGCAGAATATACACAAAGTCTTAAGAATCTCTGCAGACTGAAAGGGAAAACCAGTAACTATACAATGGAGAAACCAAACAACACCATAACCAGGTGATGAGAATTAACACTGTAATCAGGGTAGACAGACTTGTGTGCCTCCAAATGGAATACCCTGGGGAGGACACAATCTTATCTTTCGGTTTTCTGGTCTTAAGAGCATACTCTGAACCTAATAAGGGAAAATCAGACAATCGCAAGTTGAGGGATAGTCTATGACATAACTGATCTTTATTCTTCTAAAATGTCAATTCTGTACAAAATCTGAGGAATGGTTTCAGATGGAACTACTTTAAAGAAACATGAAAACTAAATGCAGTAGATGTTACTAGACTGGATCCTTTAATGAATGAAAAAAGTGCTAAAAAGTACATTACCAGATATGGCAGTAGATGAAAAAGTACTGCATTAATATTCATATTCCTGAATCTTATGACTATACTGGAGTTACACAAGAGACATCCTTATCAGGATGACGGACAGTTTTAAAAGACAGTGGGGCATGATACAGACGCACACACACACATATACATACAACCTCTCAGAGTTCAGAATACTTCATATGTACACACATGTGTGTATATATGTAATATCAAAATTTAATGCTATGACAAGGAAAACCTGTGGGACAAATAGTATTCTAAACTGCCCTGAAGTACAAAATAGGAGGCACTTTTAGCACATTTTAAAATACCATTAAGAAAATATTGGAAAGAAAGGGGTAATTGTGATTGATTAATTGTTTGCTTAAATACTTCACGGGCTGAAAATAATACACTCTGTACACTGAAGACCGATCTCTGGACTGTGTCTATACAAAGAGACGGAGATGTGGAATAGTATAAATGTTAGCTGGATATCAAGGGAAATGAAGGACTCGTTCGTGACAATGGGAAAACCCAAGTTGTCCAATAGCAGACTTTGAACTAAGTGGTTTAGAATATCGTATTCTTGGATTCTGTAGTGTCAGTGACCTTTCTTACAGTCCTATCTGTTGATAAAATCCAAAAAGATAATTGAGACTTTTTACAATACATAAACTCTAATCAAGGGCAGCTGCTGCTAAGATTTAAACATTTTAAAATACTTACGCTTCATCAATGTTGGGATGGAAAATTTTATTCATGAATCCTGTAAAAAGAGATGTTAATTAGCAGCACAAAGTATCCAGAGAACAATTAAAGTATTTCAGTATTGGAAATAATTTCAGTGTTAGGATAACTCATTACTTCCAATCTTAGATCTTTAGTTACTAATTAGACTATATTCTCCTGACAGTGTCAATTACTTAAAATATATCAGCGTTCTATTAATCAAATGGGCAAACTTTGAGAGCAATGAAGCTTCTAATAGTCATTAGATTATTGAAGCTTCTGACAATCATTAAAATAATTATTTTCTGAGTTATGATGGTACTTGCCAAGAAAATTTATAGTATTAAATGGTTTATAACTAGTGCCATGATAAAAGTTAAGAAAGCTACTCTGACTTTTCTCCCCCCAAATTTTATTGTTCAATTTCTAAATGTGGAGGTTCTGCATTTGAACTTCTCCTTCTGAAGCTCAGTTACTGGCATCATTGTGCTACACTCTGTGCGGAACATGAATGAAGCTGTTGAAACACTGAAGGAGTACCGCTTCCAAACCACAAAGGATTTCATAAGAACAGTGACCAAAATATTTCCTTTAACTTTAGTCTACTCATTCCAGGAAACCCAGTTTTGATTAAAATTGGGGCAACTAAGAAATTGGGCAAGGTGTTTAAAAAAATTCTGTAAGATGGCTATATTTGTCGGGGATTCAAGCTTTTTGATTTATTCCTAGAAAAACAAGTAGGTATAGACTTTTAAACAAATGTATTGGTATTTAACTTCTGAAAAGAAATTATTTTCTAACACAAAACCCGTGATTTAATCAATTTGTATACAAGCAAATGACAGTCCTCTAAAGCAGAGATCCAATGTCAAAGCTGTCATTTTGTCATCTTTACTGCCTAACTTCCTTTTAAGACTTCCTTATTCAGTTCCCTAGTTTCAATAAATTGAAGTTCCTTATTAAGGTGAGCATCACGTCCCAATCCCACCCTCCCTCACACTCATAGCTCACATTCACCTCTTTCATTCATTCAAAATATATTTGTTCAACATCTGTGTATCAGGCACTGTGCTTATTTAGGGTACAAAACCAAATAAAGACAGTACACTATTCTTGAGGAGGTCACGAGACAGGAGCAATGGGACAGGAGACACGAAAAATAATCGCAAGATGCACAAAGAGGTGGCAGGGAAGCATGCATGAGGAGAGGAAGGTTTCAGGAAAGAGGCAGACAAGTGGCATCAAAGGAGGATTCTCAAGGATGAGGAGCGACAGAGGTCAGCTCCAAAAATCTAAGAAATTTCTCTAGACTCACAAATTGGGGATTAGACTATATGAAGTCCCAAGCATTCCAACCCTTACTTGCTCAAGCCACTCCAAGTACTAATCATGGTTCCGATTTTTGTTCTTTAATCTTTGGTGTTAAAATAGCTTAATGTTTTATCTACTTACTATTAAGAAAGTCCATGCAATCTTTAAATTACTATGATGCAGAAGGATTTGTGTCCAATTACTATGCCATATTAATTTTTCATTAAAGATGTCTCAAAGTCTAGATTCACAAGGTATGTGTTTATAAGGAGATTACAGTAAGCCAATGGAAACATTCATGCCTTAATGCTAAGAGAAGAAAAGGCAGGATAGAAATTCTACCTAACCCTAGAAAAACACTAATACATGTATTCAACAAGACCCGTGAGGATACCTGTTGCTGTGGTGTTTATAAAAACCAAGAACTAAGTTCAACCCCATCACCAAGGGACTGGGGAGATGCTGCACATCCTTGTACTGGGAGTCCTGTACAGCTGAGGTAGTGAACTAGGTCAGTATGTACCAATTAGGGGGAGCCTGGTGGGCTGCCGTCTATGGGGTCACACAGAGTCGGACACAACTGAAGCGACTTAGCAGCAGCAGCAGAATAGAGCCAAGGCTGAGGGGAAGCAAAAAAACTGCAGGATGATATATATATGCATCATGACAGCGTTCAGATAAATGAAGACAAAGCAACACTGCATACTCTCTGTGGTAACAACAACAGAAAACTCTACTGGACCAGCGTATACCACATTTACAAGAGTGATTATTTTAGTGAGGGTGCAGGGTCAAGGTCATGGTGGGAATGGGGAACAGTGATTATGGATGAATTTAATTTACAGAATTATACTCCTTTAAAAAAGAGATGGTGCTTGCTTTGGCAGCACATATACTAAAAAGAGGTAATGTGCTTACATATTATTTGCCTTTTTTTAAAAGTGTGCACACAGATAAAAAAAACTGGAAACAAAAATGTACAAATATTAACAGTGCTTCATTCTCAGTGGTGAGGATATTTTCTCCACAAGTTCTAGTGAGGTGGACGCACCCAGAGCCTGTTACACAGAGTGAGTCAGAAAGAGGAAAATATCATATATTAACACATATATATGAAATCTAGAAAAGTGGTACTGATAAACCTATTAGTGGGGCAGGAATAGACATGCAGACATAGACAACAGACTTGTGGACACAGCAGAGGACAGAAGAGGGTGGGACAAATTGAGAGAGTAAAACAGCTAGCTAATGACAAACCAGAGGGTGTGGGGTGGGATGGGGAGTGGGAGGGAGACTTCAGAGGGAGGGGACATATGTACACTTCAGGCTAACTCCTGCTGTTATATGGCAGAAACCAACACAACACCGTAAGCAATTATCCTCCAATTAAAACTAAAAAGAAAAAAGAAAAACCACCTCCACCTCTGTACCAGAAGCAGGACCGCAGCAATGGAAATGGGCTAGAAGGAATGAACCTTCAGAAAATGAAATAGAGCTTCACCGTTTAATCCAGGAACCCCACTCCTGGCTTATACCCAGACAAAACTATTAATTCAAAAAGACACAAGCTCCCCCAGGTCCACAGCAGCACTATTCACAACAGTCAAGACATGCAGACAACCTAAATGTCCACTGACAGATGAAGCAATAAAGAAGATGCGGTGTATATATGACGGAATACTACTCAGCCATAAAAAAGAACAAAACAATGCCATTTGTAGCAACATGGATGCAACTTGAGATTATCATATTAAGTGAGGTAAGGCAGAAAGAGAAAGACAAATATATACCACATGATATCCCTTATGTGTGAAATCTAAAATATGAACAAATGAGTCCATCTATGAAGCAGAAACAGAATCATGGATGTAGAGAACAGATGGGTGGTTGCCAAAGAGAGGCTGGGCTTAGCAGATGTAAGCTTTTATACACAGGATGGATAGCAACAAGGTCCTATTGTACAGGATAGGAAATTATATTCAATATCCTATGATAAGCCACAATGGAAAAGAATACTAAAAAAAGAAATGTATAACTGAATCATTTGGTACAGTAGAAATTAACACCACATTGTAAATTAACTATATTTCCATAATAAAAATAAAAGAACGAAGCTTCAATAATGTGATGTCACAGGGGACCTCAAAAGTATAAGCCAAGGAAACAGCCATGGTGAAACAAGCCTGAAATGTTTATCAAAACTGTCTCTGAAAGAATAAGGTGCCTGACTCCTTGTACAAGGTCTGGAGATTACATTTGGCACCAATACAGTTTCCACACTGTTTTCAATTAAATCTAGATTTTGGCTTGGTTGAGTCCAAAACTACTAAAAAAGAGAGCCAAAAAGGGCTCAGTAAACATATTCTTTAGTAACAAATGGGTTGGAGCCCAGTCCCCATTGTCCCTGCTGAACCCCATCTAGCTGTGAGGTGGAGAGCAGAACCTGCCTGGAAGGGTCAAAATGCTAATCGGGGCTTGGCTTCTAGTCCCAACTCTGCCTTTTAACTGCAGGCCTTGATCAGGTCACTACACTTCTGTGGGCCTGTTTCTTTACCTGCAAAGAGAGAAAGCTGGACGACATGATCTCCAAACCCCCTACTCTTATTCTGTTTGTAAAAGGACGATCAGTTCTAAAATCTAGGATTTAATAACAATGGCCAGAGCTCTGAGAACAGAGAACTTAAGGAGAAATGGCCAATGGTTAAGTCCATTAAGGAAATTAATTCTGTGAGGGCACATTTTTAGGGTACAGAAGTATTCTGGAGAATGTAATACAAAGCTGCTAACATGCTAAAATACCACAAAGTGATACAAAAATCTGCTGACTATTCCAAAGTAGGCAGAAATGGAGTTTATAACCTTGCCACTGAGAAACAAGCACAGCCAGACCAATTCTACCAAAAAAACAATTTCCACAGTACAGTCATCTCTTCCTACACCAGTTTTTTTCTATTGTTAGAAAAATTACCCGATGCAAATAAATGGAAAGGGGTATGTGTGTGTGTCTATATACACACACACACACACATATATATACACACACATCCTTTACATTTGTTCTTGGACAAGCTGTGGGAAGCATTTCTGGCAAAGCTATTTACATTCTGGATAATGATGGCAACAGTGGAACTTCTGCACGAGGAGGGGAGGAGACGGATAAAGAATAAGCTAGGAATTCAGGGAAGGAACGTTCTCAGGACTGAGCGTGTTTGCCCTGGCACGTTTTCTTTCCTTTTGGCAAAGCTATCACCACCCTAATGAATTTGTCTGCAACAACAGAATTTTCCCAACACTTGTTTCCATTTGACCAGGAACTATTTTGAAGATATTTTAAGAGAACATGTTTTGAAAACTGCTTTTATGGAAACATGACAAGTGGAAGCAGCAAGTCATTTTTAATCCACATAAGATTTTATTCACTACCAGACATGTTCTAATGGTACATTTCAGTGATTTGTTCAGATAAAATTCAGAACTCGTTACAATTTTTTGGACAGTTATTCTCTGGTATGGCTCAAGCACTTATAAAAAGGGGGACAACAGGTACAAACATTTAGCTGGACAGCTTACCCCCTCTGTCCTCTATCATTTATCAGAAGGAAATCAGGAGATTTGTAATTCTGGAGGAGGAATCCAAACCATGTTAAGCTGATGCAAAACTACACATCTTAGAAATAAAAGCACAGATTATTAAAACAGAAAAATATGCCATGCTTTCACTTGTTTCACTCACTCCAACACTCAACTGCTCTAGAGTAACAAATCTCTTGACCCACAGGCTAATAAGCAGAGAAAGTAAATAATACCGTGCCGAGTCATGCTGAAAACTGTTTTTTTTTTCTTGTTTTTTTTTTTTAAATTTCAGACTGTTTCTGTATCCAATCCCAGGAGGGGATCTGTACAAAGTGTACACACTTTCGAATAACTGATACTGGATCAATATATAAATAAATAAAGGAAGCAGAAATTAACCATACTTTCCATCTTTGTTCCTTTTATTCGTGGGGATATTTTTAGTGATCAAATTTGTGGATAGAATGAAATACCAAGGGCCAATCACCTATCCAGAAATTGCATCCAAAATAATTTGAAGAAATGAGAGGTCAAACAAGGTGACTCATGAAACAAGATAAATCCACCCTAAGGTATATGAGTGAAATGCATGAAAGGCAGAAATGAGAACTTTATCCTAGAGAAGAAATGAACCTGGACTTCAGATGGTTGGGGCAGCTGTGGCTGATACAATTTAATTATAAGCTTATGAATCTCTGTGAGAAAGTATTAAATTACTCTCGTGTTCCATCTTCAGGACAAATACTCATATAAAGTAGACCATTCAGAATAAAAATGATCAATTCTCTATTTTTAAAGTAGACAGAATTATTTTAAATATATTTATTAAAGATTAAATCCTATCTTCCCTAGCAGTGTCTCAGACTATAAATTTTTAAGGGCAATAACTTGGGTCTTCATTCCTAGTGTGCAGGAGGTGAATGGAATTAGGATGCTCTAGCTGAAAAAGGGGGGTGGATGCTGCCAGCTTCACGGCGACAGCTCTGCTGCCAGCTTTGTGCACCAGTGCGTCCTCAGATAGATTCTTCATCTTACCTCAGACAGCCAGGCCCAGCCCATGGCAGCCTGCACCCGGGTAGAAGTCTCTTCCGAGAGCTGAGCCTTTCCTACTCAGGAGAGATGGACCTGGGCCGGTCTCTTCTTGGGTGAGGAACCAAGCAAGGAGCTCACTCACTGCCCTGTGTCATGGGAACTTCTGCACTGATCTTGGGTGTGTTCAGGAGATCTAAACTCAACAAGGGGTCCTCTTTCCTGTTTCTTCCTTTCTCTCTGATAATATGGAATCTGAGGAATGGGCTGGATGGATAAGAAAAGTTTATTTATAACTAAGAAAAGGTGAAGTGTTATCCTTCAACAGTACAACTCTTCTACCAGCCTAGTAGATTACCAAAACCCACTCTCTGGCAGTTCCATTTTTTGGAAGATCGCCTTCTCTTTCCTGTCTCCACAGTTTATCTTTCACTCTCCTGGTCACTCATATAACCACAATGACTCAATCAGGCAGGATTTATTTTCATGGTCAGAGACAGGGGAGTATGAGCAGAACACCCTGGACGTGAAATTTCGAGACTTAATTTCAAGTCTCTGCCACTTACTATACAAAGTTGGGGTTAAAAAATCAGGCTCCATTCAGGCTGCCTAAGTTCCACTTAGGCCTACTGAATCTCTTTTCTGTCTCCTTGTTCATAAAGCTGGGTTAAGTAAGAGTATCCACATATCACAGGCGTGTCACCAAGATTTAACGAATATATGCAGAGCATATGACCAGTAACTGGCACACAGTAAGTACTCAGTAATGTTACTATTAGCTGATAGAGTTCAGGCACGTAATTTCACATCACTTTCCTCATCCTAAAAAGGAAAATATCTGCCCCAATATAACCTTCTCTTAATCCTTCAGGAATTGTCAAGTGCATTAGAAGGTATTTTGATTATGGGATATTAGTTTTTTTTTTTTTTTAATAACCCTATCACACTGGAAATGGAAAATACAGCTACTCTAACATTTATTATTAAAAAGACTGTTCTGATTGCATTGGCATATGAACAAAACACTGGAATGGAAGCTAGAAGGCAGACTCTGCAACTAGTCAGCAGTTCTGTATCTCTGCCTTCCTAGGTCTCATTTTTATCATCTTTCAAATAAAGGAACTGGATGGTATAAAACACCAAAGCTCCTTCTAGGAATATGGTTTTCACCAACCATGCTATTCACAAGAATATGAACAAAATCTTCAACTGCGTGAACAAGTTCTTCCAAGGGAACTAAGATATTATTTAGTTTTTAAAGTTTTAACTGAATTTCATTTAACTAAAGAAAAATGAAGCTAAGAATATATGTTTTCATTAGACCACCAGTCCTAAAGGGAAAGTGAATTTTATGCCCAGAAAACGCCAGAATAACTAATCAGCTCTAAAGCTAGAGGTTATCTACTATAGTTAAAGTAGGAACTAACCTAAACAGTGAGTGAGGTAGGATTTCTATGCAGCAAATGGAAAGACTGTATAATCATAAATTGCCAAAGGCAGAATTAAAACTGACATCAGCCAGCTTCAGGAAGGAAATGGGTGAATCTTCTCACAGAAGCAAGCATGAATAAAAGCAAAGCTACCCCTCAGAGGTGATATGGGGAAGGGAAATGAAACTGACTACTATTTTCACTCTGGCTATACAGCAAGATGAAGCTAAGTGGACTTAGATATTACAAACTGTGAACAACAGGTTTTTCAATGAAAGGGCCAATTTGGCAACTGACTTCTTTCATCACTGAGAGCTTCAGCACTTTGCCCCTAAGTTTCTCCCCCATCAACTCCTGTCATTTTTAGTGACATGACTGCCTATACAGACCATCCTCTTCACCCTAGCCTTTCAGTTATCTCAGCTTCTCCTCAATGATCTTTCCTCAGTTCTATTTCATTCACACTCCCAGGACATGCTTTTGAAGTCTGTCATCTCTACAGACGGCTTCACTTTCAAAATCACAAATTCAGACATCCCCTCTCCGATGACAGTCTCCTATCCTTGTCAAAGTGCTTCCCACCCCCACGAGCAATTCTTTGGCCTGTGAGCTCTAATCCAGTGGCCCTCCCCTTTTTCTGCCTGTGTATGTGCGCTCATGCACATGCGCTCAGTCGTCTCCGACTCTTTGCAACCCTATGGATTGTAGCCTTCTTCCTACCTACCACCCTACTTTCACTCCTTCTCCATACTAAGTCTAAGAGCTATCACCATCATCATTCTCTAGCACTCTAGTAATTCCCGGCCCTCTCCCCTCCAAAATGCCCATCTACAATGGAAGGACACCAATCATTCACAATTCTCTATACTTGGACTTGAGGATGCCAATAAATAGGCATTCACTCACTGACTCAAACAATATTCTTCTGCAGAACAGGCAATGCACCAAGTCCTGAGTTGGGGAGATAGATTTTTAGTGAACCATACCCAGGGACTGTCTTCATGGAGTTTGTATCTATTGGGTTAGCAGGGAAAAGAGATATTAAGTAAACAAATGTACCAGTTTTTAAAAATATGCTCTATAATCTTTTGTGGACTCAACATTCCCTATAATTTTCCTCTCTCCTTTCTGTAGTAGCTTGCTCCCCCATTCTCCAATGACTTGTATATTTTACCAGTATGCTGCAAATCTCTCCTTCCCTTTGGTCCTCCATTTCTCACTTAATAGGACTTAATAGCCCTGTATATTTTTCATGCGAAAATGGGTGCTAATCAGCAGGACCCCTCATTGTCCCCAACAATCCCCCCCATGCTAATTTCTCCTGTCTGAACAGCTGCTCATATGTTCATGGTCCTCTCAAGTACCAGTTCTATCTTGTCCCTTCCTACAATGTCGAAGGCACCACTCCTTCATCCTCCTCCTGACCTCAAACATCACCAAGCTTTCCCTTTCTTCTAGACAACTCCCTACAATGAGCATATAAACATCCTTTGAAATCTCCAAGAAATAGAAAGCAAAGCCTTCCTTTTATCTTCCTCTAGGTATTAGCCTCCTTTGTATGCGCTCCTTAATACAGACAGATTTCTTCAAAGTAACGTGGATCTACACCACAGATTTTCAACCTTGGCACCTTGATCCAACCCATTAGTATCTCTACTATTTCCCCACAACAGCAGAGTGGTCACTGAACCTGTTTAAAACACTGCAATGATCTTTTCCATTGCATTAAAAATATAACTCAACCCTTTAACCTGGTCTACAAAGCCCTAATAGGGCCTTGCCCTGCCTACCATTTGGACCCTTTCTCATATCTCACTCTCTACCCAGCCTTCCAGCCTCATCTCTCTTCCCTGAGCATGCCAGCTAAGTTCCTGCCTTGGTGTCTTTGTCTTCACAGTTTTTCTGCCTAAAATGCTCTTATCCTTGACCTTGGAAGATCAGGGCTGGCCTTTTTTCCCTTTTCATTTAAACCCCAGCTTAAATTTATTTTGTCAAAGATCCCCTTCCTGAACATCTAATCTAAGACAGCTATCAGGATTGTTAATTCTATTACATCAATTCTCTGAATAAACCTATCAAGACATTAAAATTTTTGCTTTATCAGCCCCCCATCTTCATTTACCCCAAAAGGATTTAAGGGTCAAGAGACCAATCTGCTCACTTCTGTGTCACTAGCACCTAGACTAATGCCCTGCACATAGCTGGTAGCTGATAAATTTGTGGAGCTGATTTGAAGAAATAATATAAGCTGTATCCATTTTACGAGAAAGTAGGTTCTACCTCAGATGCCAAACATAATCTTTTCAAAATCATATCCCCAAAAATTTCATTTTCAGAACACCAGTAAAAAGAGAGCTTTTAACAATGGCTTATGGTCTCATAACATTATCTTAACTTTTTTTTTTTTAAGGACACTCTTCTACTGCTACTGCTGCTGCTGCTGCTAAGTTCTTCAGTCGTGTCCGACTCTGTGCGACCCCATAGACGGCAGCCCACCAGGCTCTCCCAGACCTGGGACTCTCCAGGCAAGAACACTAGAGTGGGTTGCCATTTCCTTCTCCAATGCATGAAAGTGAAAAGTGAAAGTGAAGTTGCTCAGTCGTGTCCAACCCTTAGCGACCCCATGGACTGTAGCCTACCAGGCTCCTCCGTCCATGGGATTTTCCAGGCAAGAGTACTGGAGTAGGGTACCACTGCCTTCTCCAAACTCTTCTACTAGAACCTTGTTTCTCTCTATCGGAATTCAAAAAATATAGTTCATTACACAGTAGCACTTAAGTATTTTTAAAAAGGAACTACATTCAAACCCAAAGTTACAAAAGTAGAGAAGTATATTGGTGATCTTAATGGACTTTAGCTTCCTCAGTCTAAGAATTCATTCCATTTGTGGAAATACAATGGTTCAAATCAGTCTTTGTTAAATGACTGACCCCAAACCTCTCATGAATGACAACTCCTCTCTATTCCAAATCCTGGTCCACTTCTGACTAAACATCACTCACTCAAAGTCACTCACACTAGTTCCTGAGGGAGTAACTATACAACATTCCCAACCAGGAAGACGCAAAGGAAAATGGTAAGTATTCTAAGCTCTAGAGTTAGTCATACACCATATTATAGCACTCCATTCCAAAAATACTGTGAGGTCATTTCTGGCCATGGTGAAATAAAAAGTGTATTATGCCAGAAGAGTCTGCTAAATCTGTCAATGAAAAAGGTGAAACCATTTCCCTTAACCACTGGCACAAGTAAAAGGAATACGGTACACTGATCATCAGAATACCTTTTTAATTAAGACCTGGCAGCAGACTGGGAATTTCAGAACGAAGTCTGAGGTTATCTAGTCTAGTTTCCTTTTGGAACAGAATGACCTAAAACCATTCTATTTATGATAGTCTGAACTAGTAAAGGGCACTGGTATGGCTCAAAATAGCATTCTAATTTTTGTTATTGCCCATGACTTTCATTTTGTTTCTATTTACTTAAATGGATTTGACTACCTCCTGCCATATGCTATTGACATCAATTATACTGTGGAATGAGCTTGGTTTTCCCCTAGCCATTCTATCAACGCTTGGCAAACCATGATGTGGTCTCTCCAGAATCTTGCTCTCAACCAACCACTCCTTTTATGCAGTCAGCTTTCATATTAGCAAATTACAGTCCAGACACACAGTGCGTATAGCCTGCTCTTGGGAGTAGGTGCTCCTCACTGTTCACATGGAGATACACACGTGTAGTACTTTGTAGTTAGTTTCTAGACTTGTTAGCTGGCTCTTATAACACAGTTTTCCATTTTAAGAAAGTATCAATGGTGACAGAGTTCTTGAGCTTGTCTTAAGGTTACTTACAAAAGATTCTGTAATACTCTATAGTTCTATCTGAAATCAGTAGAATGCATGTCTCTTAATATATTAGCCAGTAGTCATTTAAAAATAAGGTTCAATGACAACTTTAAAATATTCTCTTGGATGCTATTGTTCAAGTAACATAGGTAGATCTGATGGATACTACTGCAGATCTTGAAGCGACCTTTTCAAGACCTTTAGAGGCTGAAAGCCTTAAATCCAATATTTTATCTCATATTTTATTAAAGATACAATTTTTACCCCTTGGGTTAGGTTTATCAAAAGGATTTCTGTTATTAATAGCTACAAAGGGGTCTTTTTGGTTCACATGAAGAGAAAAAAGGAACAAAGGAGAACAAGTGAAAGAGTCAGACTGAAAAGAGCAGGTAAGAATTGCTCAAAGTAACAGGACAGGAGAAAGGAAAAGGAGAAGAGAGGAGTGGAGAATGGTTACATGTAAAGGTGCAAAGATGCTCCAAGATGGAGTAAACCAGACTGTAGGCAGAGAGACAAAGGACACAGTGTATACACTTACACGCTGCTGCTGCTGCTAAGTCACTTCAGTTGTGTCACACTTACATGCACAAGTAATTAAAACTGAAGGAAAAAAATTAAGGGGAGTGGTGGGAAACATGAGGGCCAGCAGGCCCTTAGCAAACTGAGAATTCTGACCAACTGATGGCTTTCTGTAACAACAGACAGGAAAAGCATAGACTCAGACAAAGATGCAGACAGGACATCTGAAAGATACACACTTGCCGTAAGTTTCTTAAATACTTACTTTTATAATAAAAGGGAACTTCCTATAGACTATTTGGCAATTAGAGGAAAATGGCTTTAATTCCTTTAACAGCCATGGATAACTATAGCCAAAATTTGGCATTCAAACTTGGTATTTGTATAGAAAAAAATTATAGTTACACTATCTTTTTTTTTTTTTGGTTGTGCTGTGTGCAACTTGCAGGATCTTAGTTCCCTGACCTAGGCCCCTGGCAGTGAGAGTACCAAGTCCTAACCACTGGACCACCAGAGGATTCCCTCTTGTGTGTTCTTTTATTAAAGATGGTGTTAACTATTTACAATACCTAGAACATGGAAGCAACCAGATGTCCATTGACAGATGAATGGATAAAGAAGTTGTGGTACAGAAATACAATGGAATATTTATCAGCCATAAAAAGGAATGCATCTGAGTCCTAATAAGTGGATGAACCTAGAACCTATTATACAGAGTGAAGTCAGTCAGAAAGAGAAAGATAAATAGTGTATTCTAACACATATACGGAATCTAGAAAAATGGTACTGAAGAATTCACTTACAGGGCAGCAATGGAGAAACAGACAGAGAATAGATTTATGGACATGGGGAGAGGGGAGGAGAGGGTGAGATGTATGGAAAGAGTAACCTGGAAACTTACATTACCATATGTAAAATAGACAGCCAATGGGAATTTGCTGTATGGCTCAGGAAACTCAAACAGGGGCTCTGTATCAACCTAGAGGGGTGGGATGGGGAGGGAGATGGTAGGGGAGGTTCCAAAGGGAGGGAATATATGTATACCTATGGCTGATTCATGTTGAGGTTTGACAGAAGATGACAAAATTCTATAAAGCAATTATCCTTCAATAAAAAAATAAACATGGTGTTAAAATATTAAAATATGAGTAATGGCTGTAAAACATTTTGTCCATTAGTATGTACTGTAATTTGGACATTCCTGGCAGTATCCAGTGGTTAAGATTCCATGCTTCCACTGCAGGGAGCATAGGTTCTATCCTTTGTTGGGGAACTAAAGGTCCTACATGCTATGTGGCGTAAGAAATGTGGGGCATAAAAGGAACCATAATTTAACTACTTTATTTATCAACTGAGTCGTTAGGTTGCTTCCAACTTTTAAGTTTTAAAAATAACACTGCAATTTACATACTCTTGTGCATTAATCTTAGTGTACAGGTCTGAATATTTCCTTATTTTAAGTAAAATCATTCAAAGGATATAAAATTTTATCAACATATACTGCTAGGTTGGCTGTATCATAATACCTTTGCCAACAATGTTTAACTTGCCAATTTAGAAAGTCATATATTTTCTTATTTTTTAATCTTTGCATTCTTTGTATTGGATACAAAACTATTTTGTTCTATGCTAATTGATCATTTTTCATTTTTAGGAAAAAAACTGCTCTATGTGACCTCTTTATATATGGGATCACTCATCTTTATTTCCCCCCAGGCAGCAACTGCAAGTCTGTTTCCTTAGATGGGTAAAAGCTTTTTCTTAGCTGGGCACACGTGTAATGACCGAAAAGTGTGAATCTAGAGAAGTACGGAATATGACAGTCTCCGCAGCGACTTCTTTGCATAGCACAAAATCCTCATAGACTGGGGCATTACTTGGGGTTTTGAAAGAGTATTTATAAAGTCCTTATGTTCACCTTCACCTCTCTGAAGCTTTGTAAAGACTCTATTCTCAAACATGAGATACAATTCGTGTAAACATCTATCTCCTCCATATATTCTCTTCCTCAATTGAGGTGCTGAGTCACACTTCTCCTAAAAAGCAATGAAATGCTGTCACTAGAGCAAATGCAATATTTTAAATACACTGATATTTTTTTCCTTCCAACTGGTGAAAGCCTTTTACAGCCTTCCTAAGTATCCGGTGGAATGCCATATATCATATATCCTAAATATTTAATACACTGGTCAATACCAAACATGTACACAGTCCATTTAACTACATTATCTCATTTTCTAGAAGAGGAAACAATTCAGGTAAATATCATCAGAGTCAAGGAGAACTGGGGCCAGAACCATTCTTTCCCGATAACTAGTCCACTGACCAATCAGACCCTCCTAACTACGCGGTGACACACCTAGCAGCATTGCTCTCATTCTAGTTTCTGAATGGGGAGAGAAAGGGGAGAGAAAAGTCTGGACCTTCAAATAAATTAGACCTTAGAGATTCAAATATGATTTATATCAAAGCAGTCTCTCTGGAATACGATGCAAGTATTTCAATGATGTTACAACTGATTAAAGGAGTTTTAGGATTTCTTTCTGAAAGAGCCCGAAGGGCCAGTTTAAAAAGTAAATCATAACTCTTAAACTTCAGTCAGTTTCATAATCATGTATCATTAAAGACTTCAACTGATGTTACTCAGTTTTTCAATTCATCTTATTCTCTGGAATTAAATGACCTTTAGCCATTTCAAAAATTTATATCCAGCTTCAAAGCATCAAGACTCGCCATCACTCATGATATTCAAAGAGAATGTAAAATTCCAAAAGATGAGCTTATTAAGATGTCTGGAACAATGATGGCTTTGTAAGAATAAGCTGGTAACTTCCCCAGGAGGCTGTTAATATTCCTTCTCTTTCCAAAGAGGAATTAAGATCTATAAATTAAGGAGTTAATTTACTTACTTAAAGATGAAAATTGTTTTTAAAAGGACTTTTTCAGTTACATGTCAAGCAGTCAGGTTACTATTGAAAACTCCCTTAAACTGTGTTTGGAATTTATAGTTTACCTGTAAAAGTACATTGCATATACACTTAAATATTTAAAGAAAAATGTTTTAAAGTACATTTTTACGTACTTTATGTAAATAATAATATCCACTGAGGGACAGGATTATAAGACATTTTAATTTTTCTTTAGTTTTGCTCACCTGGACCTTCTTACACTCCTATGGATAAGGAGCATTTATACAATTAAAAATATACATAGCAACATTAAACAAAAAAGTATACATAGATATATATTTTAAAACCCCAAGACCTAATCATCAAAACACTTAATCTAAATTTACACATCTTAATATTTAAGAGATCAAAATTTGGCTCGGAAAGAAGGGTATGCTTGCTTACATACTATCGAGGCAGGGTTTAAAAAGAACAGTGAGGCTGGATTTATCTTATTTCCTCTTCTGTATAGTTCTGCAGCTATCTATTACAATTCAAAAACAAACCCTTGCCTACTCTGCAGGAGCAGCTACCTCTCAAAATGTTTAAAGCACACTGCAACAGTAATTACGTTGTTGATGACCTGAAAATGGGTCACCCCACACAACTGATTAAAACTCTTACCCAATCTTCTGCTGGAGGAAACAGGACAGCTTGTAAAATATTTCAACTATATCTACTTCCCTAAGAGAAGATGGTACATACACATTTGTAGGTATTATCAAGTTCTAAAAGCACACAGAAAGGGAAAGGAAACATTATCAAGAAGTTAAGTTAGCCTAGTCATTTGTCCTAACCAATTTCATGTTACATCATTAACTTAAGAAAGTACAGAGGCTTCTGTTGCATCATTAGTTAACAAACAATGTCTGAAGTTCAGATAGTTTTACTTTGAAAGTTATGATGAAATAATTGTTACCTGGAAACATGCTAAGATTTGAGAAATGACTACATTTCTGTAGGATATGTAATTGTACTTCTTGGTTCATTGTTAGTTTCATCAAGCTATACTGTTTCCTTTCTGACTAGGAATCTAGGTTTAGCAAGCAAATTTTTAGTTCTATAGGTAAATAGTTACTTATGAAATCTACCTGAATGAATTTATATGGTTTGGATATTCTGTTTATAAAGGTTTAAAGATTCTATCTACATTCCACCACACTAGGAACTGAGAAACAGCTGCTGTCCCACCTGTGCTAAGGTATTAAGTCAGATACACTCAGGAATTGTCTCGAAGATTCAACACCTCAGAGCACCCTTCCTATATCACCATCTGATAACTCTACAGTTTGCAGCTTCTGATAGCAATGGGAGATTTCCAATTCAATATCCATAAAGTATCTCCTCAACTGTTGTTTAGTTGCTAAGTCATCTTTGATTCTTTTGCGACCCCATGGACTGCAGCCCGCCAGACTTCTCTGTCCATGGGATTTTCCAGGTATGAATACTGCTGTGCATTGCCATTTCCTTCTCCAGGGAATCTTCCCGACCCAGGGACTGAACCTGCGTCTCCTTCATTGGCAGGTAGATTCTCTACCACTGAGCCACCTGGGAGGCAAGCCCATCTTGTTAATTATCAAGTTTAAAACTCAGCTAAGGGCCCTTCAGAGGAAACTACCAGTTTATTCTTAAAACGAACATTAAGAGTTCCCAGACTATAAAGGAATTATAGATGCTCTATAGTATTTTTATAGCCTTAAATTGTAAAACCTATAAAGTACCTAGATGTTAGGGGGACAAGTCACTGCATTTGATTGGGAGTTACTCACATTTTCACATTATTTATCCCGGACAGAAATATGGGGGCTTAGAATTAAAACACAAAGCTCGGAATGTCTTTGGTTCACCTCTTTTGAAAAACCCTTTTTCGGGGGCAAGGGAGAAGTGTAAATTCCAAGAGTTTTAGCATTAGCTCTGACAATTCTGAATAAGTGATTCACTGTGACAGAGAACGCTCTAAACATATTCCAATTTTATTTTTTTCCTCCTTCTTAAAATTGGCCCATTCTTTGTAACATCTAAAAATCACCTACAGAATGAAAATTTTAAAAGCTGGCTTAAGTTAGCTAAGTTACTACCATTCTACAGTCTCAAAATATTTAAAGGTATCAAGCTCAACCAAAATATACCCCCGCAGCATCTGATGCTAATACCTAAACTATCACTAAATGCCTTAATGGGGGTGATAAGTTAATATCACCAATTAGGGCAGAAGATGAAGGTGAGGAAAAAATACCCCACTGAGGGTATTTTATGTAACCCTACTGAGGTTTGTTTCTATTCTACTTTCTTTAGCCGTTTAGAGGGTTAAAAAGATTTGGAGTGGAAAGAATGGAAAAAGGTACATAGAGTTGGAGTGAACAAAAGCAAAAGTAGGGTATAAGGTTAAATGACAGAACCAGAATAGGCACTATATAATATTCATTTCAACAATCTGGCATTTAAAATGAGATTTAAGATGTTTATTAATTTACTGCTAATAGCCTGAATGGACAGTGGGTCTTAAAATTATTTAATCTGACCCTAAAAGACAGAAAAATCTAGAGTTACAGTCATTACAAGCATGCAAAGGATATATTTAAACACCTTTTATCACACTATGGAAGTCCCTCCGTAAAATTACTAAATAACCTAAGCCAAAAAAAGGGGGAAAATTCAGTAGAGCAAATACTTCTGGAATTAACTCCCATAAAATGTAGGCTTGTTTTTTTTTTTTCCCCTCCATTTCAAAATTCTCTAAGGAAAGAAACTGGGTAGTTACATACCTATAGAAGGAGATTTGAAAGGGTATTTATCAGGAAGATCCACTCTAACTTTCCATACTCCGCCTTCATACGGTGCTGAAATAAAGCAAAAATGTTAAAACATTAGAACTGTCTCCAAATTAGAAAACAGAATCTGACTGTAAGTTAAACATTAAATTCTAATCTCTTTTGAGAATCTTGCAAATTAACTGCTTCAAAAGTCAGGGAACTCTTATAACTAGTAGGTACTCTATGTTCAAATGTAATACTTTCCTTAAAAAAAAAAATCTAGAATTAGCATAGATTCATTTTCTCTTTCAAATTTACCTGATTCTTCAAACACTGTTCAATTATTTGGTAAGTAATAGCTTACTATCTCAGTCTATCCTGTGCCTAACCCACCCCTCCCCCCAACAACAAAAACATTTCTACAAAACCCAGAATTCACAATTTATGTTTAATACTGTCTCACAGGGCTTCCCTAGTGGCTCAGATGGTAAAGATCCACCTGCAATGCAGGAGACCCGGGTTTGATCCCTGGGTTGGGAAGACCCCTATAGAAGGGAATGGCTACCCACTCCAGCATTCTTGCCTAGAGAATTCCACGGACAGAGGAGCCTGGCAGGTTACAGTCCATAAGGTTGCAAAGAGTTGGACATGACTAAGTGACTAAGTCACACTAACAGAGATAAGAGAAAAAGCATATAGAATATTTATCCTAACAGCAAGATTTCCTTACTGGTTCTAGAATTCAATTAAATTTGCTTTTCAAGAACTATACATATCACCATCTATCTTGATATTCACATTGTCTATTAAGAAATATAAGTAAAATAGAAAAACACATACCAACACATATACTTACTTCCTTGTGGTCCATAAAACTTCACTACAAATTCATTGAGTCCTCCTAGGATAGTAACCTCATGCTTACTCTCAATACTAAGGTGGAAGGTAAAGGAAATTACACAAGCTTTATGTTACCCAGAACTAAAGATGGTACCCCCAAGATATGCCAATGAAAGTGTTACCAATATTTTACAAGAAACCAATAAAATATAAAATATGATAATTCTGGTAGTTTAAAAGGTAATATGTACTCCTGTGAAAAGAATATGAATGAACTTTAGATTCAGGGAGATTGGTGCTCAAATCCCAGGACTGCCATTTGGTGGGTTTGAGCCTAGACAAAACAATGTAAACTCACTCCCTGAGCCTTTTGTTCTTGGCAAATCAGGAAAACACCATTTTACAGACCTCTGTGAAGAATAAATGGGTTAAATATGTAATATGTGTAAGACTGCATTGTGTATGTAAGTAAATGAAAAACAGGAACTTAATTTTAGCTTTTCTCCCCTCTGTTCTCTCTCCACCCCAACCTCTCCCCAGTGATCCTTTAACATAAATCCAGTGTTCCCTCTAGTCAAATTCAAGCATTCAGTAAAACACTGATTTTCTTGAACTGGAAATGCATGCCTAAAATTACAGATTTTCTAAGGAAGTCCTGATAATTTTCTCCTGGCTTAGATAATGAAATGACTAGTGATACAACTGTGCTGTAAAAACAGCACTGCCCAATGCAAAAAAACAGCCCCCCCCCCCCAAAAAAAAATATATATATATTTTTAAACTTTGTCTGTAGTATTTATTTTCAGCTACTCTTCCTCACTCACAAACCTCTATCCTCCTTAGGCTGGCCTCTAGTTCTGTATGTGTTTGGGGGCTTGAATTACAGAGCACTGGCACTTCTGTGTTCTCTTCCTCGTCAATTTTATGTGTCCTGAGACTCATTCTTTTAAGGTACTAAGATTCAATTACAGAAACCAAAACAACCCATTTCCAGATGATAGGGCTTCTGGTCTAATTTCTGTTTTGTCTCTGCTTTGTGGTCTAACCCAATAACGACTTTAGTGATAAAAATTTTAGGTGGTGGGGGCTTTGGAGAACTCTCAAATCCCACTGGAACATTAAAAAAAAACCCACCATGAGAAGATATGACAGACTGGCCTCATCTTTCTCAATCAGAAGTACAAATTACATTTTAATTATGTGTGCTATTATACAAAAAGAAAAATGCCAAATAAAATTTAAGTGATCTCTTAAATAGAGAAAAATGTTATTTTTTAAGGCTTGAAATTTGACTCTCCAAATCCTCTGTCCTGTAGGTCACAGAACAGAGGTCAGGTGTATTTTTGGCAAAGTCCTTGCTTAAGAGCAACTAGAGATATTAAGTAAGATAATGTAGTCTATTCGATCTCATTCTTTTCTAAACAAAAACTACTTTTAAAAACATGCACATTGAAAGGATTCAAATAGCAACCACATTGGAAAATTGGCTTCATTTCTCTTGGTCAGATGACACATGAATATAAGTTTTGGTGTACTAACTCCTTCCTGGCCAGTCACACTCTGACACCCCTCTACAAATATTCCAAAGCTAATGCTAATGTAGTTAAGTTAAAGTAAGTGCTTGTTTTAAAACAAAAACAACCCAAAAAGCTCCCTTGCATTAGTGAAAGAACAAGTCAAATCTAGTTACAATAAACAAAATTAAATACAACAATTAAGTTCTCAAAGAAAACAAACAAAAAAATTTTGGAGATAAAAAAGGTTTAAGAATGACACCAAAGGCAGAAACCACACAGGGAAAAATTAGCAGATGCAAGCACACATACACATTTAAAACTTCTTCATTATAAAAAACAAAGGAGAAAGCATAAACTAGGAAGAAAAGGCCAGAACAGCCAAGTTAAGAAAACTGAAATTAAGCTATAAAAAGCCCAACTCATTAAAGTAGTTTAAAAATGAGATATTTTCCATTATTAATTGATAGAGATGAAGGAGCTAGATAAAACCCAGTGTTCAGTGGAGTATAAATTAGCATTCCTGAGACCAAATTTAAGCACTATGGTCTAAAAATGAATTTACTCTTTTACTCAAATTTCACTTCTTTGAAGTTATTTAAAAAACAAAACAGAACACAACACTGCTGGCAGGAGTGTGATACAGTTTCAACCACTTGAACACGGTTGGCACGGTAAGCTGCACACACATATGCCCTATATCCATCAGCACTATTGCTAGTAGACAGGAAGAGCTATGTTCACCAAAATACATGTTTAAGAATGTGCATAAAAGGCCTCCCTGGTGGCTTAGTCAAAGGTAGAGAATCTGCCTGTCAATGCAGGAGACAGAGGTTCCATCTCTGGTACAGAAGATCCCACATGCCTCAGGGCAACTAAGCCCATGCACCAAGATCACTGAGCCTGTGCTCTAGAGCCTAGGAACCAAAGCTACTGAAGCCCGAGCGTCCTGGAGCCTGTGCTCAGCAACAGTGAGAAGCCCTTGCACTGCAACTGGAGAGGAGTCCCTACTTGCCACAACTAGAGAAAAGCTGTGAGGCAGTAAATACCCAGCCCAGCCAATAAATTTAAAAAATTTAAAAAAGAATGTTCATGGGGGGTTCAGGATGGGGAACACATGTATATCTGTGGCAGATTCATGTTGATGCATGGCAAAATCAATACAATATTGTAAAGTAATTAACCTCCAATTAAAATAAATAAACTTATATATATATATATATATATATATAAAGAACGTTCATATAGCACTATTTATAATATCCAAAAGTCAGGTCACAACCCAAAAGTTCATCAACAATATAAAGAATAAACTATGGTACAGCTGGGGTTCTCTGGTGGCTCAGTGGGAGAGAATCTGCCTGTGAATGAAGGAGACCTGGGTTCGATCTCTGGGTCAGGAATATCCCCTGGAGAAGGAAACAGCAACCCACTCCAGTATTCTTGCCTGGGAAATCCCCAGGGACAGAGGAGCCTGGTGGCTTACAGTCCATGGGGTCACAAAGGAATCAGATACGCCTTAGCGACTAAACAACAATGGTACAGTCACCCAACAGAGTATTACATAGCAATAAAAAATGAACCTGGAACTTCCCTGGTGGTCCGGTGGCTAAGACTCTATACTTCCAACGTAGGGGGTGAGGGGTTGATCCCCGCTGGGGGAACTAAGATTCCACATGCTCTACAGTATAGTCAGAAAAAAACAAAAGCAAAAACAATAACAACCACTACAAGTAAACGGATGAACTCTCACAGACATTACAGTTAAGTAAAAGAAGCCAGATACCAAAGAGCACATACAGTATGATTCCATTTACACACAGTTCAAACAGGCTAAATGAATAAAGATGCTGGAAATTAGGACAGTTACCCCCTAGCGGGGACTGTGGTCATTGTAAAGGGGGGACTTCCAGAGTGCGGATTACACGTTTACACTTCCATTTATCAGTGAGCTACAAAAATGTTTTATGCACTTTCTGTATATCTATTTAATTAAAAAGTTTACTAAAAGTAAGACTATCTGAAGCATGCATAATTTTTTTACCATAAATTTTAAAAATGAAAATAATTTGAGTATTTTGAGTATTTTTTTGTCTTGAATTTTTCTTTTGGCCATGCCACGTGGCTTGTGGGATCTCAGTTCCCCAACCAGGGACTGAACCCAGGCCTTCAGCAGTGAAAGCAGAGTTCTAACCACTGGACTGCCAGGGAAGTCCATAATTTAAGTATTTATCACTCGGAAACTGGTTGAAAGAATTATAAGCCATTTATACAACAGGCTGTTATTAGTGTTCATTAGTGTATACTAGTGCCTTCTCACCATCTAGAGCTCCTCTAATATATGTTTCTGTTTAATTGGGAGGTATCCAGAAGTAGTCAAGATGAATATACTGTAGTGCCACATAAGATATCTCAGATATTCCACTCAAAAAACTGCAAGGATAATAATGGAGTAAGGTAGAGGATTAAATGAGTTTAACAAACGTCAAACTAATTTTACAATATAAAAATCCGTAGAAGCAGCATTCCCTATCAGACCTAATTTGCTATGAATGACATTGATCTATAGCAATTAGTTAATCATTTAAAAGTATAAGTTATCTATATGAATGTCCCCTCTAGAAAACTGAAGATCTCTTTTCTATCCTTTAGGTGGATGCAGTAAATGTGAGTTTCTTTCATTTTGTGATCTGTCTGGGATTAGTCCATGCTTTTATCTATTTTCCAAAGAACATTCTCCTTTCGAAAACATCATGTTAAAATGAGATTAGAAATTAATGCTCCAAATCTCCTCTTTCCCAGGATCCTGGGTATAACCCACATTCCAGATACACTGGGTCTGTCTTTAATATGAGTTCTTATAGTCCATTTCATATGAAAAGCTAAAAGTAAACTGAAAGAAACCTTTAAACACTTGGACAAAGTTGGTAAAATGAAGAAGCTGTGCTAAATTTATGCTGCCTTCCAATGGTACAGACACTAAATCAGATGGAAAAAAAAATTTTTTTAAAGTTTATTTGAAAGAAAAACACTGAATTAAAAATAAGTCATTCCATCACCATGAATGAATGACTTGCCCCAAAAAACCATAAAATTACTTGACTACTGTTACCATGTGTATTTACGGTACAGGCCATGAGTTTCTTTCTGCTCTCTGCTGTAAAGTCAAGGGCGAGGAAGGCAAATGAGAAGGCAGGTTACAATGACAAAAATAATGATCTATTTTGGATATGTGCTGGTCAGACTAGTAGCCTGGCGGGAACTCACTAGAAGGTTCCTTCATTACTGTCTCACTTTCAAAGTTTGAAAATATAAGACACCCTTCAGATACTGTTCTGGTAAAAATATGTTAAATCCATAAAACTCGCATTTTACTCACTTCTAAGTTATTTGTAAAATACTGCTTTTTACTTAGTGTTTCACTATTAAGGAATATCAGCATTTTCAGTAGAATAATGATCAACATTCCCAGGAACCCAAGTTCATTTCACTTTTAAAATGCCAGCCACCTACCACTTTATTTTCCCTGAATGGCACTATGATTACACAATCTAATATTTAAAGGTTAATGCCAAACTGTCAAGAGACAACTGACATTCTTGGCAAAACGTGTCTATTGGGATTTTAGAAATGATTTTTATGTAGTTCTGGGATTTTCCAGAAAGCAAGTCAAGGGCCAAGTCTGTTAAACAGGTCAAGGATTCAGACAGCATGGTTTCCTAAATTTTATTAAGATAAAAGATGGTGACCTCCCTGAGCTGCGTCCATGGCAGTAAGTGACCAGGATAAAGAATGGGCTTCTTCTGTGAAGAAGGTAAAAGCTATTGCATGGCTTTCTATCTACATGTTCAGATCAGTCTGCTTCCAACTCTCCTTGCGACTAACTACATTACGAAAGTTGAAGAAACTAGGCAACCTTCTCTCCCTAGCTTTCTTGATAAAAATATGGTATGTCTATTAATCCAGTAAGGTTCAAAAATAACAAAGATAATACTTTGGGGGTTATGTTTACAAATAATCCTTCTCCTTTAGAGATATAAACTGAAATATTTATTAAAATGTATGTGTAGGATTTACTTCAAAATAACTCATCCAGGAGAGAGAGGTACAGAAGGACAGACACTGACCTTGAGTCAACAATTACTGAATCTGATGATGAGTACATGGGGGTTCATTATGCGTTCTCTCTCGTTTGAAATTTTGTTGTAAGTTCTGAAAAGTTAATGTAGTCAATTATCAGAACTTTAGTATTTAACAAGCACGACAATTTAGAAGAACTTAGCTACTGTAGCTCTCTTAAGGGCTTACAAAATAATTCAACATTTTCCTGAGGTCCAATATTTAGTTTGAGGAAGAAAAAAATTAGCAAATGATCAGGTCCAGTGGTAGTCCAGGTCCCTGGTAGTCCAGTGGTTAGGTTTCCATGCTTCCATTGCAGGGAGCACAGGCTGGATCCCTGGTCAAGGAACTAAGATCCTGAGTGCCGTGTGGTGTGGCCCAAAAACAAAAAATTTAGCAAGTGATCTAGTACTTAAGAAGGACTTCATATTGAAAGAGAAGAATACTGTGCCAAGATAGACAAATTCTAGAAGAATCAAATTTAAGTGGATTCAAAAGGATGTCTAAGAAAAATCTAACCGCAATGAAGGAAGATGAGCATGGCTTTTGCATATTCATGACAAATAGCCTCTGGGCAAAATAATTATAGACATGGCTTTGCTTAAATTATAAGAAAAAAACTGGTCATGTGTAATATCAAAGGCTCCTTGTTGAGATGAAAGTTTAAATTTTTTTTTAAAAGTTTTTTAATGTTTGTGTTCTTTGTATTAAGAGGAAGGGAGACTTCTATTCAAAGGAGAAATAATAGAAATAGCAGAAATAAAAGCTACTGAGAATAAGCATAGGGCAAAAAAAGATGAAAGGTAGTAAGAGGGAAATATACACACACAATGTATAATACAGTGTGTAATACAATGTCAAGAGGAATCACCAAAACAATATATTTGTGCTCAGCAATTTTATTCCTTGTATTTCCCACCCCCCATGAAATATTTATGCTTTCTACATGACTTAACAGTAATTTATAAACTGGGCTATGCAGAGTATAATGTTAGCATCTATTAAATTCACAAAGATCACAGGCTTAAATTTCTACAGAAAGTTATGTTACACATTTCCCACACACATACTACAAGGCAAACAAAAACCACTCTGAAACTGAATCTGCCTTCAAGAAGCTTAAATTTTAGCAAAAGAACGTAAGATCTGTATAAGTAAATGCAAAAAAAGTTTGCATAAAGTGTTTGAGTACAGCTAGGTAGAGAGAGAGAGAGATGGTTTGCTATGCAAAGGCAGGATTGCTGCTATACAGTACTACAAAATACAGTGATGCCCTTTAAGAAATATACCTCTTTCCTGAAATAGAAATTTCCCACACTCTTAGGCTGAAGAGATTGGCATGTTCTTCTCCTAGTTTCTCTTTAGCCACGTTTCAGAACTGTCACTGGGCTACCATTCCTTAAGATGGATCTATGGTAGGTTACAAAAATCAGATAACCAAAGTTCATGAAATTTTATTTTTTAAAAAAGGGTAAGTAATTCTAAGTAAGACATTCTCCAGTACATAATTTTTAGCTGTATGTTTTCAGGTTTAACTCTGGAAGGAAGTATGTGCTCAGTTGTGTCTGACTCTTTACAACCCCCCGGACTGGAGCCCACCAAGCTCCTCAGCCCACGGGATTTTATAGGCAAGAACACTGGAGTGGGTTGCCATTCCTTTCTCCAGGAGATCTTCTCAATTCAGGGATTGAATCCACATCTCTTGTGTCTCCTGCATTGACAGGTGGGTTGTTTACCATTAGTGCCACTTGGGAAGCCCAATGTGTGGTATCAGAGGGGACATGGCTTATTTTAAAATAGTCTCTTCAGGGAATTCCCCGGCAGCCCAGTGGTTAGGTCTTGGTGTTTCCTGTGCAGGGGGCACAAGTTTGATCCCCTGGTTAGGGAACTAAGATCCCACAAGGCACATGGTACAGCCAAAATAAAAAAAAATAAAATAAAAACACCTTCTTCAAAGTAAATATGTATTGTCTGGAAGTAAGTACAGCAAAAAATTTGACAACTTACTATGATATACTGAACACTGAAAGCCTCATTATCTAAGTGGTAAAAAGTAGCATGCATGATTTCTTAAATTTAACAAAGATAGTCCAAAAATTAAGTTAAAATCCAGTACTCTTGCCTGGAAAATCCCATGGACGGAGGAGCCTGGTAGGCTGCAGTCCATGGGGTTGCTTAGAGTCAGACACGACTGAGGGGACTTCACTTTCACTTTTCACTTTCCTGCACTGGAGAAGGAAATGGCAACCCACTCCAGTGTTCTTGCCTGGAGAATCCCAGGGACAGGGTAGCCTGGTGGGCTGCCGTCTATGGGGTCACACAGAGTCGGACACCACTGACGTGACTTAGCAGCAGCAGCAGCAGCAGTCTATAAATTACACACTATCCTTTGGAGTTTTTCTGTGTGTGGGTAATTTTTTCTTCTCAAGTTTATGCTTTTACTTAAAGCTTCCATGTCAGACACCAAAGCAAACACTGGCAAGACCTAAGTAAATGTTATTTTTTTAAATGGGAAAATCATTATAACTTAGCTTTTCCCTAGAAGCATTATTCTGCTACTCAATTCAGTTCAGTTCAGTCACTCAGTCGTGTCTGACTCTTTGCGACCCCATGAATCGCAGCACGCCAGGCCTCCCTGTCCATCACCAACTCCCGGAGTTCACTCAAACTCATGTTCATAGAGTCAGTGATGCCATCCAGCCATCTCATGCTCTGTTGTCCCCTTCTCCTTCTGCCCCCAATCCCTCCTAGCATCACAGTCTTTTCCAATGAGTCAACTCTTTGCGTGAGGTGGCCAAAGTACTGGAGTTTCAGCTTTAGCATCATTCCTTCCAAAGAACACCCAGGACTGATCTTTAGAATGGACTAGGTTCCCAAACATAAAGAAAAAAACTCAAAAGAAGAATTAAGAGTCATATGTTATGGAAAATAATTTTTTTGAGGTGGGTTTTAGAAAAAGGAAGTGTATCAGAAAGACATATAAGAAATCTAAGCCCCACTCCAACTCCACAAAATTTTTTATACAGCAGATTTACAAAGTCAAATAGTCAGAGATGACCCAGATGCAGAAGTGAGAGAAAGCAAAGGGAAATACGGAAAAACAATGATACCATCTTGAGACCAAGAAAATATGTCAAAACAGAAATAAGATTTACATTTTCTAAAAAGCTTTAAAAACTAGAAACTTTCTAAAAAGTGCAAATTCAGGTTAACCACCTAAAAATATTTAGAAGGCTACTGATAAAATTGCAACAGCACTTTAATATACAAATTTTGATGCTTTGCCATTTTATGGCAACAACACATTGTTCATTATTAACTAAAAATGTATAAATCCATGTACACAAAATAATAATGTATTACCTAATAGTATATCACTCTTAAATAACTCACAAAATTTTTCATAGTTTGGTTTGTTACAGCTTGATTCACAGCATGTTAAAAATAAATCACTGTCCTAGTGTGATAATGTTCTTACGGTTATTTAAGAAAATATTAGTATTTTTAAGAGGGGCCTACTGATAGATACAGGTAACAATGTCTGGGATTTGCCTTAACATATTTCAGAAAGAAGAGAAACAGATGTGGGAGAAAATGCTGATAATTAACAAAATTGCAATTTGGGTAATGGGCATTCATTAAACCTTTAGTTTTGTGTACACCTGAACATCTGAATGAAATTATTTCTTTTAATATCCAATATTTATCATTTTTTTTAAAATCAGAAGACTATATATATATTTAACTACACTCTACTTCTGTGAAAAGGGGACACTCACTGTCAAAGAACTAAATCAGCTGGTCAAATGTCCAATTTAGCAGGCTTGGAAAGAAACACGTGAATCTCAACCTGACAGATGACAGCAGTACCTGAAAACGTCAGAGTCACAGGCAATGTGTAATTTCCCCAGAGATGATCAAGAAACATGAGTGGTCATCTGCAAAATCTTAACAGAAACATCTATTTAAAACACACTACCCTCTCTTCTGTCATGCACGCTACTTCACCAAGCCATCCACAGTGCAGGGCAATGCACATCATTAAGCAACTTCTCAGTGAGAAGCTAATATGGATCTACGGCATATCTATGCAGTGTATTTGTATTCATATTTCCAGCATTCTTTTCTTCTCAGAAAATCCTTGACAACCTACTTCCTCTGTTGGTTTTAAATGTAGCAGAGCAGTTTTTACCCTAACACCTGACATATAGCTACAATGTCAATCAATGAAAATAAAATTAAGTTATGTGTTTGATAATCAAGGCATATTCATTCACAGTAAGCAGTGACATTTTAAAGGAAATATTTTCTCTGCACTCTACAAATGACATATAGTATATTACAACTGCAAAGTGATGTGCAAAAATTAATAAATACTGAGCAGTGGACCCATTCAGGAGATGAAGATTATGGACAAATGAAAAACAATGGATCATAGAAATGAGAAGGAGAAGATCTTAGGTATCAATATACAGTCAGTCATCCTCTTAAAAAGAACAAAAGAACAGTCAACACATCTTGAGGTCATGGAGCTACAGATGGAAAGACCTAGGTGTGCAACCCAGGCCATGGCTCTTCTTCCTTCCCTCTAGGCACTGGCTAATTACGAGCTTCTGTCTCTGGAGACCATTTTTCCCCATCATAATTTTATGACTTCAATAATCTCAAGGAAAATTTCTTAAAGCAAGCTCTTTAAAATGAAAACAAATGCCTATAAACCCAGATGAAAGAGGGGAAGATAACAACTGCTTGCTCTTACAAATCACTGCTCTACAGCTCTAGTCTCAGGGCCTCCTCATCCTCATCCCATGGTTCTTTCCCAGAACATGAATGACCAACACCCGCCATTCCCTTTACTTCTCCACCACGTTCACTGGGCAAAGCGGGTGTCAAGTGTTAACAACAACCTTGATTTCATAAAAATTGTTAAGTTGGAAGAGAGCAGCACAGACTCAGGCTTTTTAAAGCAATATATGTACAAAGGAGTAAGTAACAGGTTCAAGATCATTGTCAAGATTTTACACTGAAAAAGGCAGAACTACAGATAAATACACTGGATAGGATGCTAAATTAAAGTGCAATCCACCATGTAGAGAACTCTGCATTCCAAAACAAATGAATGTGCCTTCATTCAGTTGAGCCCAGTCTCCATTACCCATTTGGAAGACTTATGAGAGGTAATAGCTCTGTTGGAAATTTAATAAAGGCCTGCATAAAGTATGGGGGAAGAAAAGGATTAAAAAGTAATCTAAAGTGATATAGAAAATAGCATTGTCTTCTCGACTGAAATTCTGCTTAAAAACTATAGTATATAAAAGGGTACTGAGTAAGCAAATGTCCTATTTGATATGATCAAGTAGCTGTTACAAGCTGCCTTCATTTATTACCGTTATACATAATTACAATGAAAAAAACTCAGATAAAAAATTTCAACAGAAACTGGACTGTTGCTTTAAAAAAAAGTCCATACTGAAAATAAGCAAAAGAAACTTTAAAATGGTGGTGGGGGTGGGTTGGGGGGAGCTGCTTTTAGAGAAACAACCTACCTAAGAAAATAACCCCAATATGATTGAACAGTAGAAAACCCTGGAAAGTCAAGAGATGTGAGGTGAAACTGAACTGTAAACTAGGTATGCAATGCGATACAACCACAAGGGAGGCTGCAGCTATTTAAAGCACCATATAAGTAACAGGTGACAGAGCTGAGAAAGGAAGCTTTCCTGCCATGCTAGTGAGCTTGCTAGCTTGAGACCAACAGAAATGGTTAGTGCATAGTTAAGAAATGGGTTGTTGGGTACAATGAAGAGACATGGGAATGATAAGTAAGTGATATGGAAGCTAGCTTAATAATAATTTAAACAGAAGTTTGACATTTAAATATATACAAACAGTAGATAGAATAAAGGCTGTACTGCTATGAGTCATTGCTAGGAAATTTTAAAAAATCAAGGTTCTCACAAGGATTACTTCCTGAATAATTAAACAATGTGGAAAAAAATCAAGTTATTTAGCAAAACAACAAAAAATAAACCCAGACATACACAACAGTGGGTGTATATATAGTAAGAAAACCTGGCACTGAAAAGGTGACAAAACTATTAGGTTTCCCGCTCCCGTGTTTATACCACAGGGACAAGGAAGATTGATAGGGTCAGATGCCACTGAGCGAGAGTTTTCTGGGAACACCTTACAGTACGACTAAATAATCTCTTACGGTGGAGCACTGAGTTTTAGGCTTTTAAAAAATTGTCTTTTAAAATGTTACAGGGGCCATAAAGCAGCGTCCCCATTCCTCTCTCTAATCCCACTTGCCCAGATATTACTACTGTTTATATTAATGCTTATATTAATGTGTGTATATACACACATTAACATCATCATGTACACTCAGGTGTAAACTCTTCTATAAACACCTTTCTTTGGGTTATACACAGAGAACATCTTTATTAGTACATATAGACCTAAGGTCCCTTAAAAAAATGCCTGTGAAATATCCCTGTACTATAAATTAAATAACTAAGCATCCATTAGTGAACAGTAGGTTGTTGCTAGTATTTTGCTATTGCAATGTTATAATGAACATCTCAGTACATGAATCTTGCTGTACTTTTGATGGTGCCTAAATGTCCTTCAAGAAAGGTTGCATACAATCATTTTATAACACTGTCATATGAGCCAACCTGTTTTCCTGATACTCTCACCAGAACTGGCACTCAAGCTTTTAAAGTGAAACAAAGTTAATCTTTAAAAACTACCCTAGTTGCCATCTCGCTTCAAATTGGCCAGTGCTCTTTCTCTGTGCGGCCCTGGCTGGGTCACCCAGAGGAAAAGGATCCACCATGTTGGACAAAAAAAGCTGAAAACAAGGCAAGTTTAGTCTGACATCATCACTCAGTTAAATGACTGGAGTAGTATCTTACTTATTTCTGTAAATACTTAAATCATTTATATTTTTACTTATCCCCTCAAGTAGAATGTTAACTTCTTATTTCTTGGGTGCTTCTGATATTTTAAATAGCTCCCCTTACACCAAACTACTTTTGCTGTTACAGCATACAAAATAATGAATTCTCACAAAAGAATTACAGAACTGAATCCCTCAACAAGATATTCAACATTTAAAGAACTGTTAGTCTCCAACTTACTAAAAGACACAGTTTACCCCTGACTACAGAAAACAAAAGAAAGATCTCGTAATAATGGGCATATAAATATTATTCACTGCTAACCCAAATATCAATAACCTCAGATATGCAGGTGACACCACCCTTACGGCAGAAAGTGAAGAACTAAAGAGCCTCTTGAAGAAAGTGAAAGAGGAGAGTGAAAAAGTTGGCTGAAAGCTCAACATTCAGAAAACTAAGTTCATGGCATCTGGTCCCATCACTTCATGGCAAATAGATGGGGAAACAGTGGAAACAGTGGCTGACTATTTTTGGGGGCTCCAAAATCACTGCAGTTGGTGACTTCAGCCATGAAATTAAAAGAGGCTTACTCTTTGGAAGGAAAGTTATGACCAACCTAGACAGCATATTCAAAAGCAGACATTACTTTGCCAACCGAGGTCCATCTAGTCAAGGCTATGGTTTTTCCAATAGTCATGTATGAATGTGAGAGTTGGACTATAAAGAAAGCTGAGCACCAAAGAATTGTTGCTTTTGTTGGAGAAGACTCTTTGAGAGTCCCTTGGACTGCAAGGAGATCCAACCAGTCCATTCTAAAGGAGATCAGTTCTAGGTGTTCATTGGAAGGACTGATGTTGAAGCTGAAACTCCAATACTTTGGCCACCTGATGCAAAGAGCTGACTCATTTGAAAAGACCCTGATGCTGGGAAAGATTGAGGGCAGGAGGAAAAGGGGATGACAGAGGATGAGATGGTTGGATGGCATCACCGACTCGATGGACATGGGTCTGGGTGGACTCTAGGAGTTGGTTAATGACAGGGAGGCCTGGTGTGCTGAGGTTCATGGGGCCACAAAGAGTCAGACATGACTGAGCGACTGAACTGAACTGAAGCCATACAGTACTGTAAGATTTTTCCTTTTCAGGATTTTTTTTTCCCCAAAGAAATAATCACCACCCTAAAAAACTAAGCAAACAAAGAAACAAATGTATCTATCATTATTTGTCCTTCAACTGTGACAGATTGTCTCTTGATGCTTAAACTCATCAAGATGAGTATCTGAGTATCTGCATTTGAATGTCTTCCCTCAAAAACTTACCTTCCCCACTCTTCAGGCTTGATCAGGTGGCATGTGTTCCCCAAGTCTATGCTGGCTAGACAGCCAAGGAAGGTGACTCACGAATATCCCAGCTGACAGAAAGGAAACTGCCCAGGGAGCAATACCTGACTACTCTGCTGAGTGTAATGAACAATTTTTCTGTTAAAACCACTACGATCACTTTATCAGCAAGAGACAATATCCAGCATCAGCATTATTCAGACAGGAAAATCCAGGGCTGCATAGGCACGGGCTGGAGACTGACAGGAGGGCAGAGAATTCGTACCAATCCCTGCCACTCAGTTTCACCACATCCCTGGGTTGTAGAGTTCCAGTTCCCCAAAGGAATATGGCTCTTTTCCAGGAATAGAGATCTCACAATAATACTGTCTGGAATTCTAGTGGTTAGAGAGTGGGCTCATTAGTGTGAATCTTGAGATGCCACACGGGTCTTGGGCAGGCCACTTAACCTCTCCGTGCCTTCATTTCCCTCAATGCACAAAGGAGGCAGCAGTAAATATATCGTAGGATTAAGGTTAAGGCTCAGTATTTGCTATTATCATGAATACTTCCAAGACAGTAACCTCAGATTTAACAAGGTACATCTATTCATCTAATCTACCTTAGTTACTAACCTACAAAGCTGAAATTACAGCTCTTCAATCTTGAGAAGAGTTAAGCACATTAATGACTTTTTACCTTTAATATGCCTAGGTCCTTAATAATATTGATGTTAGCAATTGCTAATAAGGGGATAATTAACCTATAATTTGTTCCAAAGATAGCATTCAGCCCAATTTCTATGCCCGTGCAGCCCCTCCCCAATTTAAGAAATTGCTACTTCCCCTTCAGTCACAAATATTAACAGCTAGCCCTTTCAACACTTAACCATGCCCTGAGCACCATTCTAAGCCTTTTGTACTAACTTACAACCCTCACAACAGCCCAGGGAGACAAGTTGTTATTACAAAGACAGGCTAAGTAACCCTCTCAGGCTCACGCAGCCAGCAAGTTGTAGAGCTGGGGCTGAAACCCAGGCAGCCTAGTTCAAGTCAGTACTCTTAGCCACTCAACACTGTCTATATAGACCAGAGCTTTTGGAGAAGGGTGGAATATGCTCTGTCTTGTCTTGATTTAGGAAGATTAACTCCAATGAGGCTGCAGAGCTGTCTGGAGCCAGTGATGCAAAGGCCAGCTGGGATCTGATCAGCAAGAACAGGGAGGAGCTGACAGGGAGCAGGAGGACAGAGAGGAAGCCAGTTTCAAAGAGATTACTAAGAGCTGAATGAACTTTATGACAAATTATATGTGAGGGGAGAGAAGACTTGGTGCTGAAATAGTAGGTGGACCAGCAGAAAATAATGATGGTCAGTAAGACTAAGTGAAAAATGATACAGAAGGCTAAACTGGCTGTATTACAGGTTCCTAGGGAGATAAATTTAGGCATAAAAAGGAACTTCTTCTGAAAGAAGACTGAAATTCTCAGTTCTCTTCCAATCATTATTTGTGAAAATTATCTTTCCAGAAAAGAATACACAAAAAGAACATCTAGAATCACAAGTTCTAACAAATGATGATGAATCCAGCTGCAAACAAATCTTAACCTGTGTGAATCACCGTACCAACCATTGTCTTATTTTACTCATCTGAACTCATAATATAATCGACACATTCATGCCCTATTCTGATCCCTTTCGAGCTATGCTGGTCTTTCATTTCCCTGCAATACAAGCTCTTGCCCTTCTCAGCGCCTCTGCAATGGCTGCTTCTGGCTAGCCTTGACTTCCCTGTTTCTACAGATAGCTTGCTTCTTCTTATCCTTTATGTTGTGTCTTAAATGCCACTTCCTCACTAATCTTTCTCATCACTTGGAGTATAGAGACCCCCAACTATTCTTTACTTCAGCCTAAGGTCTGTTTCCTTCTAGGTCTTACTATAGTACTATTTTGTCTAATCTCATTCTCCCTAACCTCCAGAAAATGTAAGTTCCAAGACGGCAGGGAACCTAGTATCTGCCTTATTCTTTGTCTGGAGTATGGTGGGTGCTCAATAAACACTGGTTAAAGTAAATAAAGTGAGTGCCAGGCACCATGGCTACAGAGTGGGATCTGCTCTCAGAGAGCTCAAGTTCTTGTGGGGAAATAGGCAACCGACTGCCAAGCAGTGAAATGAGTGAGTGTTATGGTCAGGGTTACCCAGAGGTGCCACAGAGGAGTACAGAGGATGCTTTAGCACAGGAGGGTGGGGAATGGAGCGGGGGTTTTCAGCAGGTAATGATGCCAGCTGAGCCCTTGGGGAGATGAGCTTTTTGCTCTTGGCAGCTACAATGAAGTTTTCTCTAAACGTAAGAAATAAAAAGGCCCTCAAAGTTCAACTCAAGATCCACACATAATGGCTAATGAGAGAGAGGCACAAGCCATCTAAAACAGAAAGCCTGGTTTGCTGCAAACAAGATTCAAGCAGAGCCAGAAAGAATGTACTTATATATGTAAAGAAACGAGGTATTCAGTGACTTCCCTGGGGGTCCGGTGGCTAAAACTCCTCGCTCCCAAAGCAGTGGGGCCCAGTTCAACCACTGGTCTAAGAACTAGATCTCACATGCTGCAATTAAGACCCAGCAAGGCCAAGTAAATAAGTAAATATTTTTTAAAAAAAGAAAGAAAGAAACTAGGTATTTAACAACAAGGGTCTACTCTGCAAGCACTGAAGAACAATGGAAAAGAGAAAGGCTGGCAGGGGCCACTGAAGTAAGTGGGCAGGAGAGGAGGACCTTTTGCTCACGGATGAGTTTTTTGGTCACAAAGGATCTCCCTGTTTGTTATGAGACGGACGGTAGCATCATTTGATCATGACAAGCCATTAAATACTTGATTCATCGCATCACTTTTGTTCTGACTCCTTCTCGGATAACATACTAATTATGGTATGGGCTTCTAGCTATGTCTAGGAGAGAATACACTGAAAATTATATACTAGCTTTCCAATTTCAGACTCACGAGTTTGGTTAGTCTGAGGCCAGGGGAATGAATCTGCTCTTAGTTCACCCCCCAATTAAAAACTCTCCCAACAAAGCATGAGGTTAGCCTATCTTCAACAGAGTTAAGGAAAAGGATTTAAGGAAAATGTTTGAGGTAGATCTGACTGATAAGGAAGGTGAGGGAAAAGGGACATGCCAAGGATGAGTCCAAGGTTTTAGGCTTCAGTTATCTGGGGATGGTTGATACCATTCAGCAAGAAAGCAACAGCATGAGAGTGGGCATAAGACTTACAGACGATGTACCATTGAGGACATGTTGAATCTGTAGTCTCTGAAGGGTAGGTAACTGGAGATGTCCAGTAGGCATTTGGCTATCCAAGACTGGAACTCCAGAGACACGAAATTTTTTAAATTTGGAGACATTTGTATTTGAGCAATCATAGATGAAAGCACCCAAGAAAGGCATGCCAACTACCAAATGATGAGGAACCTGAATACTTCCATTATTTAAAGGATGGACGAAAAGAAATCTGCAAGGTAGGCTGTGAAATGGAGAAAGGCACCTATAATTGTCCTAAATATTTGTTAGGTTATCTTTCAATGTCAGATTTCAACAAGCACATCTGCAATTTTTTTTTTTTTTTAAACAGAGAAAGTAAAACAAATTGCTTATAGTAAAGTCGCTAAAAAAGACACAAAAGTTCTTTCAGAATACCATAATATGGCTTCCTGGAACAGGAAGGAAATCAATGAGATACACCCTACTGACTTCTTACTAGGACTTGAAAAAGTGAAATAAGGCTGGTTGAAAGGAACAAAGGCTTTTCTTTTGGGACCTACTTTAAATGTTTAAGTCTTGCCAAGAGTTCTAAGTCCATGATGCTAACCACCTTTGGATGAACGTGTGAGGCAGAGATAAAAGCGCCAATGTGCATCTTAATGACTAACACTGGTTCAGAGAAACTTGACTGTCCATTTATACATTTTTTTTTTCACTATGACAATCAAACTTTCATCCCCTAAGAGATCTATAATACAGCACAGTACTATTCACCCCAACAGTGTCACTGAGCTGGTGACCGATTTTGAAGAGGCACTGAAAACTTTACTGTCAACAAGAACAATTTATTAAGTCTTTTTTTTTTTTTAAAGCAAAGCCATGTGCTGAAATTTGAGCTGTACAACATTTTCTACCCTATTGCAGTTAACAAGTTTGCTAGACAAGACCAAATTACTCCATAAAAAACCTGAGATTTCAATATAGACTGCAAAGTTAAAAGGCCGAACAGCTGTACACTCAGTCAGATGAGGGCATAATTACTCAAGACTTGATTGTATAAGAAGAAAACGGGGACTAAGCCAGATTTACGGAAAGGCAAGACAGTCAAGGGGCAAAGTGAAGTTACAGCAGTGCTACAAGCAGAGTACAGATATAAGCAACAGGATGGATGCAGGAACTGTGCCAGGAATCAGCTGAACAGGTTTTGTTTGGTTCTGTTTTTTTTTGAATAAGAGATTCACGTAGTCGAGCCGTAATAACCAAGGCCAGAGAAGCCACCAAGCGGCAAGACAGCTGAGCACAAGGCCATGGAGTTCTGTCCTTTATCCTATGGACAGTATATGGCCAGTGGTGGTTTTATGCACAGATGGGTGGTGGATGCAAAGCAAGATTTTTTAAAATTAGGGTGGAGGATGCAAAGCAAGATTTTTGGAAAAATCAATCTGGCAACTGCATGCAGAAGAGGTAGAAGGTAACAAGATTGCGGTGTGTTATACATTATGGCAACCCACTCCAGAACTCTTGCCTGAAAAATTCCATGGACTGAGGAGCCTGGTAGGCTACAGTCCACAGGGTCGCAAAGAGTCGGACACGACTGAGCGAATTCACTAGCTCGCTAGCTATACATTTGTCAAAACTCACCAAATCTACACTTGAAATTGCCAAATTTTATTGTATGTATGAATACATTATACATCCCCAATGCTAATTTTTGGAAAGCAAAGGACAATAGCCAAGTCAGGAATGAGACAAGCATTAAAAGTACAGGCTGTAAAACTCCAAATGTTTAGTGACTGAGGTGAATGCAGCAGTGTGCTGAAGACTGCTGATCACATGCATCTCTTCTCAAGTTCAGTGACCTCCCATCTGTAGTCTAAAATCAGGCATGGTGGAGTACTTATGCCTCAAAAATCAGTAACTGCTACAAATAAGGGCTTTATCCCCCCATGGGTGGTTGTTCGGCATTCACCAGCACACCACTGTGTCAATTCCACACAAGGTCTCGTATGAGTATGGCGCTAAATGAAGAGTCCCTCAACACTTTTGTCTAATTCAAAAGAATGACATTGTTCTGAAGCACCATTTCTTAATCTTACCATCGACAGATGGTTACCAAAAAAGTATTAAGATTTTAAGAGCCTAACATTTATTTAGTTTCAAGAACTAAAGCACGCTTATGAGTAAGACAGAAACCTTTGTCTGCATCTCAATCAAGGTTTTATAGCTATTATGTGGTTGCCCTGGGACTAACACCAATTGATGATGATAATACACAAAAAATTCCAGCATTCACTCCAATATAGTAGAGGCTAATTGCATGGGCCTATTATTGGAATATGCTTTCCAAGTTCAAACTAGTTGCATTTCAATAGAGTTCAGAGGGTTTTCTGGGGAAACCCTACTGTGAAAAGATGAACTTTGTCTTAACAACTTTAGTTCCAAAAACTATTCACTTATAGATGCCTATTTCACATCTCTGAAGCAAAATGGCTCATTTGTTATGTAGATTACTAAGCAGTCACTTAGGAATAAAGAGATTTTTTTCTTTAGAGGCTCCAGCTAACTATCTGCATAGGCTCACATTCAAAATGAGCAAAGTGTACTCTAAATATGACAGCAAATAATTGTTTGAACCTTTCTGATTTAACTGCAGAAACTACAAACATGCACCTCCTTCCTATTTTCCAACCCACCTTCCAGGCGCCAACCTGGAGTTCCTCCCAAGAAAGGCTGCCTTTCTATAGAACCCCTAGTGAAAGTGAAAGTCGTTCAGTTGTGTCCGACTCTTTGCAACCCCATGGACTATACAGTCCATGATATTCTCCAGGCCGGAATATTGGAGTGGGTAGCTTTTCCCTTCTTCAGGGGATCTTCCCAACCCAGGTCTCCCGAATTGCAGACGGACTGTTTACCAGCTGAGCCACAAGGGAAGCCCAAGAATACTGGAGTGGGTAGCCAATCCCTTCTCCAGCGGATCTTCCCAACCCAGGAATCAAACTGGGGTCTCCTGCATTGCAGGCAGATTCTTTACCAACTGAGCAATGAGGGAAGCCCCATAGAGCCCCCAGGTCACCTGCAAAGCTAAGCAATCAGGGTCCACAAAGAGGTGGGGTACAACAAAGGACAAAGGATGATGTTCACCACAGCAGGCAAGCCCTTAGCGAACAGACAAGTTTTGTTTCAAAAGTTCTTTAGTTCATTACTTAAAACTCAAGAATGTTAATGTCTCACAAATAAAAGCCAATTAAACTCATCTTTATTTTCTTGGGCTCCAAAATCACTGCAGATGGTGACTGGAGCCATGAAATTGAAAAGATGCTTGCTCCTTGGAAGAAAAGCTGTATGACTAATCTAGACAGCGTATTAAAAAGCAGCGACATTATTTTGCCAACAAAGGTTCATTTAGTCAAAGCTATGGTTTTTCTAGTAGTCATGTACAGATGTGAGCGCTGGACTATAAAGAAAGCTGAGCATTAAAGAAATGATGCTTTTTTTCTTTATTTTTTTAAATTATTTACTTTACAATATTGTATTGGTTTTGCCATACACTGACTTGAATCCACCATGGGTGTACATGTGTTCCCCATCCTGAACCCCACTCCCTCCTCCCTCCCCTTCCCATCCCTCTGGGTCATCCCAGTGCACCAGCCCCAAGTACCTGTATCATGCATCAAACCTGGACTGGCGATTCGTTTCACATATGATAATTCACATGTTTAAATGCCATTCTCCCAAATCATCCCACCCTTGCCCTCTCCCACAGAGTCCAAAAGACTGTTCACTACATCTCTGTCTTGCATACAAGGTTATCGTTACCTTCCTTCTAAATTCCATATATATGCGTTAGTATACTGTGGGGTGTTTTTCTTTCTGGCTTACTTCACTCCATATAATAGGCTCCAGTTTCATCCACCTCATTAGAACTGATTCAAATGTATTCTTTTTAATGGCTGAGTAATATTCCATTGTGTATATGTACCATAGCTTTCTTATCCATTCATCTGCTGATGGACATCTAGGTTGCTTCCATGTCCTGGCTATTATAAACAGTGCTGCGATGAACACTGGGGTACATGTGTCTCTTTCGATTCTGGTTTCCTCAATGTGTATGCCCAGCAGTGGGATTGCTGGGTCTTATGGCAGTTCTATTTCCAGTTTTTTAAGGAATCTCCACACTGTTCTCCATAGTGGCTGTACTAGTTTGCGTTCCCACCAACAGTGTAAGAGGGTTCCCTTTTCTCCACACAAGAATTGATGCTTTTGAACTGTGGTGTTGGAGAAGACTCTTGAGAGTCCCTTGGACTGCAAGGAGATCCAACCGGTCCATCTTAAAGGAAACCAGTCCTGAATATTCATTGAAAGGACTGATGGTGAAGCTGAAACTCTAATACTCTGGCCACCTGATGCAAAGAACTGACTCATTGGAAAAGACCTTGATGCTGGGAAAGATTGAAGGTGGGAGGAGAAGGAGACGATAGAGGATGAGATGGATGGATGGATGGCATCACCAACTTGATGGACGTGAGTGAGTAAGCTCCAGGAGACGATGATGGACAGGGAAGCCTGACATGCTGCAGTCCATGGGATCACAAAGAGTCAGACACAACTAAGCAACTGAACTGAACTGAACCTCATCTCTGAAGTATATGATTTTACTTTGAATTGTTAATCCTCATCTATACCAACATTTCTATTAGAAAGTACACATGCATCCATACTAAGATTCTAACATCATTATTTGAACCTCACTGTATCTAGAGCCCCTCTCTCAGAAGAAGGGAAGTAGGATATAGAATCATCATCATGAAGAACTCTGAAATGGAAGGAGCAGGGAGAAAGTATCAGGTGGGAGAAATAACAATTACCAGGATATTAACATCCCCTGCCCCTACTGATAACTGCGTGGGGACAGTGGGTGGCAGGGATTCATCAGACGTGTGCCCACACTCCTTGAAGCTCCACTGCTCTAGGGAGTGAGCTGCCAGGCCATGAAGAGCATACAAGGGGATGGTTCTAAGCCCCAGGCCTGTTCACTGAGCATTCTTTGTACCACAGACCCTAGCCAAAACTTTCCTTTTGACACTTTCCTTAGGCTTTTAATTCCCTTAGAAGAGTAGAAATAAAAACTCCCCAAAAAGGAAAGAAAAACATACATGTGTCCCTACCTCTTTATTAATGAACACTTACCATTCTTCAAAATGTCCAAGCCCAGGTGTACCAGGTACAGTTCTAGCAGCGGGGGACAAAGGTATAAAAGATTCAGGATCTATTCTCCAAGGAGCAGCGTGAAAGAGGTGGGAGTTGGATACACAAGCACAAACTGATTATAAAGTGGTAACCGCTTGACTGGGGGGAACACAAAGGGTGCTATTAAAATAATGCAGAAGGCAGGAAAGCATCTAAGGCAAATATGGAGATGGGGCGTTTGAGGATGATGCAAGACTTGAGAAGTGCAAATTGACAGCAAAGGACTTTTTAGTAAAGATATAAGAATTCATAGACTGGATCATTTTTGAGAGAATATCGAGGAAAAAAATCCTGGGGAAAAAAAAAGATTAGTCATTACAATAAAAATTCAAAGAAAAAAAAAAGAATAAACAAAGTTAGCCAAAAGAAGAGAAAGGAACTACATAGATAAGCTAGGAACTGTCCTCTCCAAAGGCTGGTGTACTTCCAAGTGGGTGCAGCACTGCACCTCAGACTCTCACAGGAGGAAGGCAACACCTCTCTACTGAAATGACCTTTACACCAAGGGCAGGCTTTAGACCACAGGGACTGAAGAACCACCGAGGCTTTTTAAGCAGGAAGTGGTATGATCAGATGTAATACTAAAAACAGGATCACTCTAGCAGCAAAATGAAAGGCAGACCGGAAGAGACAGAGGCTAGACACAGGGAGCCCTGAAGTGAGGTGCTTTGCCATAGTCCAGGGAGATGATGGGAGGCTGAATAAAGCAGTGGTGGTACAGATGGGGAGAAGCGGGGGAGTAAAGATTTCAAGGAGGGCAGAATAAACAGGATGAGGGAGGAGTTAAGGGAACATTCCGGTTTCCCACTTGGAAACAGATGACTGACCACACATAAAAAGACTACCGTCTGACTTTGAAGAATACAGTACTAAAATCAGTATCAGAAATGTTAAGGGGCTTGTTGGGATAGTTGTTCTTGGAGAGAAGTTGGAAGGCAGGCAGCTATGCTAATCTAGAGTTTGGGAAACAATTCAGCTGCAGGTGTGTGTGCGCGCATGTGCATGGATTTCCCAGGGAAGAACACTGGAGTGGGTTGCCACTTTCTTCCTTAGGATATCTTCCCAACCCAGGGATCGAACCCATGTCTCCTGCACTGGTATATTCTTTACTGCTGAGCCACCAGAGAAGCCCAATGTGTGTGTATACATGAATCATTTTATGGTAAGGAAAGTTATGTGAAAAGAAGAATGAGGATCAAGCCCACAGGAAAACCAACCTTTAAAAAATCTACATCAACCTACAAAGAGAGATGTAGGACCAAGACAGGGCTTTAAAATGAGACTGAACCAAGCATTTTTTGTTTAGTCCAGGTGTCCACAAACCATGAACCATCATCTGTTACTACAAATATAATTTGACTCTACCATGCCAAGCCTATCCACTTATAAATAGCTGATGGCGGCTCCTGTGCTGCAACAGCAGAGTTGAGCAGAGTTGCAAAAAAAGACTGTATGGTTGACAAAGCCTAAAATATTTACTATTTGGTTCTTTACAGAGTATTTACTATTTGGCCCATCTCTGTTTTAGTTAATAGCCCTTCAGCAAGAGTCCATCCCTACTTCCTACCTCAGTTTCTCCATTTGAAAAAAGTACATTATGTCTTTAAATGCAGCAAAAACTTAAAAAGCTCATGGAAGTTGTTAATATCAAAGCCTTTCATCGACCAATGTATTTTCAGTTAAAATCAAGGTTTTTAAGTATATAAAAATTTACAACACATAATTTAAGAACACAGTATTTAAATTACAAAGCAATTTACTGATTCCCATGACTACAAAATAAACGGAATCCCAAACTGTACCTTAAATCCATTTCAGGAGGTTACAGCACAGTCTACTCCAGAAGCATTCACCGCTACAAAAATCTTTGGTAACAGAAGAGACGGTAACAGAAGCAGAATAAAGCACCACCATCTCCATCACCACTGCCATCATTTCCAGAACACCTTTCAGGTTCAGTCATTATGCTTAGCACTCAATGCCTGTTTGTCTCTCATTCCAGTGCTACAGTGATGGTACCCATCCATCTTACAGATGAGGAAACTCAGCCTGAGGACTGTTAAAAGCCTCATCTCAGTCACCTAGTGGAGAGTGGGTGGAACCGGTGACTAGTGCAGCCACAGTCAGAACCAGGTCTGACCTCAGAGGCTCTGGACTTATCCTAAAACCCATTCTTTTTAGTTTGTTACCCACACCAAAGGAGATAAAATCTGTAAAGGGACAAACGGAACCTGGAAACAACCAGGAACACATACCTATCTGCTTCTCTTACTCTCTTGAAACTCAAAGATCTTAGAACCCAGGTTGGTATCACAGGCATAAGAAGGTGAAATGTATCAATTGCCCTAAGGGGCTATGGCCTTGGAACGACAACCAGGTACGCTTGTTGCCAGAAGACAATGTACTCTGAGTTCCAAACTACCATCTCACAAATGAACTTTTTAAGCAACTCTCTGTGTAAACTGAGGGCAGCCAACACAAGAAATAAAAAGATCTCAGTAAACCAGATATTATAATAATAATAATCAGATATTATAATGTACTCTAAGAAGTAATACAATACACTTAATGGAAAGAACATGGGTGTTCCCTTTAAACTGACCCAGGTTTGAATTCTTGTTTCAATACCAGCCTCATGACAGTAAACTACTTATCTTTTCTGAGTCCACTCCCTAAAGACCATCCATCTCTCCATGTGGTCTGGGGTAATACCGGTAACTATAGAATTGAGTGGCTCAGAGTCAAAGAGACTGGGTTTATCATCCAGCTCTGCAACTTAACTTGGCATAAGCTGTATAGTCGCTAAATCATGTCCGACTCTTTTGAGACCCCATGGACTATAGCCCACCAGGCTTCTCTGTCTGTGGGATTCTCTAGGCAAGAACACTGGAGTGGGTTGCGATTTCCTTCTCCAAAGGATCAAACCTGCAGCTACTGCACTGCACGTAGATTCTTCACCACTGAGCCAGGGAAGCCTGTAGCCTAAACCTAGGTTTCTCAGCTGTGTAACAGGAAAAATGACAATAGGATTTCCTTCTGGGGGTTATTTTGAGGACTAAGATATCAAAAGTGCCAAAGGCACAATGTCTGACATGTAGTAAACACTCAAAAAAAAACAAACCAAAAACCCACATTTTATCACTTTAAGTTACCAAATGACAAGTCAGCTTCCAACCCTCCTAAAACAGATCTCTAAGGGAGGCAACATCTTTTCCTGAGGATATGACATTAACTTTTATAGCTTTAAAGGAGTCATAGAAAAAACACTGCCACCCCACCCTCTCCCCCCCCCCCCAAAAAAAAAAAAAACCCAAACGATGGCTTGGCTCCATTTTGTTACATGTCGAGAAGTTTTCTTCATCTCTTGCCTCAAACCTTAAAATAAATATTAAATAATACTACTGGTGCTTTCAGGAGGGCAACGCCCTTAACCTTTAAACAGAACAAGACTCTCTTCCCCCCACATATGGTTTTCAGAGCACCAGGAAGAAACACTGGAAAGGCATCTGTTAGAAGCAGAACTTTAACTCTTTGTAAAACAGTCTGCATGCACCTGTGGCCAGAGCAGAAGCACAGGATGAGTGGGCCAGGACCCCTGCCCAGAACAACCCCCACCCTAACACGCAGTACCCCATCTCAAAAGCCATAAAAATACTGAGTTCTACAGATTTTTCTTTCGATCATTAGCTCAAGATACAGAAACAGATCAAAGGAACTGCAAAGATAATCTATAATTTTAAAAAATTCCTTGTCTTTTACCAGTCTTGTAAGTCCATCCAGCTAAAATATATCTTTCACACCAAGTTCAATTATTAATGACAAGACAAGAAATCCATAAAGCATTCTGACTCTCAGAAGGCTTTCTCAGATGCACTTTACATTTTCAAATGGCTTACAGTGCTGCACCTGTTCATTTTTCTTCAAATGACTTCTGCTTTTTTTTTTTTTAAGGACTCTCATACTCTAAACATAAAGTTTCAATGGGCACTATAACTGGCTTAACACAGAAATCCTCTGCCATTAAATATATCCAATTCCAAATGGATCTAAGAAAAATGGGAAAACAGTCTTCAGATACAGCACTGGCTTTATCTAACACAGAAATCAACAAGCTCAGCCTTTACAGCTCTCAACAGATTTGGTTTATATTTCTCAGCCATTTTCTACAGAATATGCACAGTGATTAAGTCCTGGGCTTTCCTCTCATTCTTCCAAAACCATTTATCTGTGCTCAAGTTCTAACAGAATTTTTTAAAAAGAGAAATCCTCCCCCAGAATCAAACCCAGGACCAGTGCCATCATCTCCAGCACTAAGCAAATAGTCTAGTTCAGATTATTAACCTGACTTTTGTTTTGAAAACTACAGGGAAGTAGCTTTTCTGTTTTAGATTTCATTCCTGGGGAAATGGAAATAGATGTGAGATTTCAAGGTTATACAGTACACACAGAGAACATCCTGTCCACTTGCCTAAAACACTCCTAGCATGCTTACAGTTAATGGCCAAACCATCTGCAAAAGTCTCCTTTGCTCAGTCTCACATGTTGCCCACAAATTCAAGATTACACTGTTTCATTTTGTTTATTTTAGAACAGTCACTTTGTATCCAACTGATCCAGCCTACTTCTGCTGCCAAGGTGTTAACATGTATTATACTTGCTAAAGGCAGTAAGTAAATAGGACAGGCCCAGCTCCCATCTTGAGGACCCCCACACCCCTCTCTTCCCTCACCTATTGAACTGTGTGTATTTGTGTGTGTGTGTGCACGCGTGTGTTACAGGCTGGGTGGGTGATAGGAGGATGAGGCTGAGAGAATCAACACTGTTGGGGGGGTTTTGAGATGAAAGACACAGGCAGGATAACTGGGCAACACAAACTTCTGTCTAGTTCTTTTAATACCAGGTATGAGTCCTTCAGTTAGAGCTCTCCCTGGATTAAGTCCTAAACTAATAAAAAGCCTTTTTTAGAGATCTCATGGAGGGAAATGGGTATTTTTAGGGTATCAAGTAGCTAGGAAAAACAACAAAGACTTTGCACTGTAAAGTTTAGAAAAGTTATTTTAGGTATCTACTTGCATCTGATTTTCCTAAATTAAAAATAACATCTATGCAGTAGTCAGTGTTGACCCAGCATCTCAAAGAACATACCTCTACTTAAAACAAACGCAAGTGTGGCATTTATTATGAGTGCTAACCGTTCTGTGCTAGATGTTTAACGTTTATTCTTTTAAGGCATGGAGAATTTCAAAATACATTTGGTCTCTCCAACCTGGTCTCTAAAATTGTCCTATTTAAATTAGGTGCTGGCAGGCCTCAACTTTCACAAATGCTCCTATGAAAAAGAACTGGCAGCTGAGGGATGCCAAAAGCAGATAGGACCTCAGAAAGACCTCTCATATCATTTATACACACATAGTTGATTGAGAGAAAACACTCAAGCTTTCTTAAGGAAGTTCTTTCAACTACACTCGTATTTGCTATGAAGCAGCGAAAGAGACGAAGACTGAAAATATCACCATGAAAGATTGTCCAGAACCACAAATTCCTAAAGTTACCAATTCTATGCAAACCTATACCCATTTGACGATAGAAAGAAAATACCATGAAGACCGTTTGCTGTCCCACTTAAAACCAAGCAGCGTGGATGAGAGCAAATGCATCACATGCAAGGCTACAAATATTTCTATTTTGGAAAGCAAATGACCAATTCCAGTTTGGAGAGAAATATCGCTTTCTATCATCTGTTTCAAAAGGCAGTAATAAATAAAGAGCCAAGCTAATGAGCCTGAAACTGAAATTAAAAACAAAAAACTAGATTAACTTTTAAAATACAAAAAATTCATTATAGACTAAAAAAAAAAAAAAGCAACTCCTGTTTAATACCCTGCTTAAAATTTTCACTGAGGCCTGTGAATGCAGGCAGTGCTCAGCTCCTTCAGCCTGCCCACATGTCCACAGCTTCTCTCCCTCGGCCACCCAATCCTGGGACTCTCCACAGTCATGAACACTCAGTCAATTCTTTGAATGATTGGTTTTACACCTCTATGTCTTTGCCTAGTTCCCTCTTCTCCACCTGGAATGTCCTTCAACTTTTATGTGCTGTCTGAAAATGCCTGCTCATCTTTTAAGACCAAGGTCAAACTTCTTCAAGACCATGCAACTTGCTGTACTGCAACAACAGTACCCAGTGGGCTGCATGCTGCTCCTTCCTCTGTACGCCTCTGCCACTCGTAGGCTGGCAAAGTTCAACTCTCTCTCCTAGAACAGAGAAGCCTTGTCTCTTCTTTTGGTAGCATCTCTACTGCTTTGCAAAGGGTCTGACAGAAAAGGCACTCAAAATATTTGATTAGAAAACAGGCTGAGAAAACCCTGGGATACCATTTCACATCCAGTAGACTGGCAAATGTTAGAAAGCTAGACAAGTGCTGGTGTGGGTATGAATAAACAGGAAGTCTCACAGGCTGCTGTAAATGACAAGTTTGGTACAACCACTTCCAAGAGCAATTTTTTCATGTCTATCAAAGCTGAAGATGTGCCATTAAGAGCAGCAATTCTGCTTCAAGTTATATACACTGAGCCATTATCTGTCAAATATAGAGCCTGATTAGCATTTTTTAAGAGAGGTATCTCAAGAGTTTATGAGTAATCACTTTTTCAGGGTAAATATTATTATTACAAAAGTTTCTGTTTTATATATATGTATACATATATACATTTTATTTATATACATGCATCTCATTGTAAAGTACATTTCTTATTGTGTTCGATAAAAAAGCCTGATAAACAGTGTCCTAGAGAAACGTATGTGGTCAAAAAGATTTTCATGAATGTTCTTTACAGCACTATATACAGTGGTGAAAAACTGGAAATAACCTAAATGTACATTAACAAAATGGATAAGTAAAATATAGTAAATGCATGCAACTTTTACAAATGAGTTAGCGGAGACCACCAAAGATGCATGCCTCTCCCCGACCACTGCAACAGCAGTAAAAGTACCAATCATGAGAATGATGATTTGTAATAAATATTATAATGGAAAAAAAATGAGTTACAAATGAAGTAGATCTACTCCTGTCAAAATCAAACCTCAAAAGTAGTAAGTACTGATATCATTTAAACATGCAAGATAATGCTACATATTTATGGACATACACATGTATTAGAAAGTCTTAAAATGATTGGAAAGATAATTCAAGAAAGTTGCTACCTCTACTTCATGAAGAGAGAGAGGGAAGTGAAATCCAGGAGGATTCCAAGGGGGAGTGAAAGTGATCAGATCTTATTTCTTTTTTAAAAATAAATTTTCTGGGGAATTACCTGGCGGTCCAATGGTTAGGACTCTGTGCTTCCAATGCAAGGGCACAAGTTCAATCCCTGGTCAGGAAAACTAAGAACCCGCAAGATATCAATCAATCAACCTTCTGAAGCAGTAAGGCAAAATGTTAAGATCAGACAAAACTGGGTAACAGATTCTCTTTTACTATCAGTCTCTTATTCCTCATATTTGCTGTGGTGCTCAAAAAATTTCATCATTTCAAAAACATTCTTAAATGAGCAAATAAATAGAATACATCAAAAGGAAAAAAAAGGCAATCTTGTAAATGTCCTGGTGTTTACAGCTTCAAATCAATACACATTCCACATTTTTCCTTAAATTTGAATGCTTACAGATCAGACATTGCAGTAAGCCTTAAGTACACAGTCTCACTTAACTGATTCAATGGCCTCTGTGGCAGTCACTATTATTTTTTATTAGGATGACTGCATCGCTGCCTCTGGTCTTTAATCTTGAGGGGCCAACTGTACTTACCATTCCACATTTTCTGAGGGCAGAAAAATGGATTAATCTATTTTTTAAAGATTTTAATATATATTCAAATCAAAAGGGTTCCTTCTGCTCAACTTTCAGTTAATTCAAAGAATCTACTCCAAAATCATACACAACTGAAAATTTACTAAAATGTATCCTACCTTTGCAGCTTTTTGTAAAAAATGAATCTAGGCTCCATTTGGTTGCTTTGCTTTAAAAAATCAATTCAATGAATATAGGTACATGTCAAGTTCATTCTATGTAAATTGCTAAATGTTTAGAAGATAAGCAGTTGTAACAGCTAATTTAAATTCTAAATTAAATGCTGAATTTATAAATTATTAGAATGTGTGAGAAGTATTTTCCTTACTAGGATAGCATTGATTTTAAAGTAATCTTTTGGTACTTTGTCTTTTTAATACTGTTAAATTATTTAAAGAAAAAAGAAAATATCTTTCTTACTCTGAAAATGAATAAACAGTCTCATCACTTGAATATTTCCTCCATGGAAGTTACATGATTTAAGTGCAATTATTGTTAAAATTATTTGATGTGATAATGGTTCGATGGTTATATAGGAAAAGTCCTGACTCTCTGAAGATGTATGTTAAAAGTAGTTAAGCTAAAATGCCATTATTTTTGCAACTTAAAAATGATTCAACCAAATATATATAATTACATGCTGCTCCCATTGCTGCTGTTGCTTCAGTCGTGATCGACTCTGTGCGGACCCCATAGACAGCCCACCAGGCGACCCCGTCCTTGGGATTCTCCAGGCAAGAACACTGGAATGGGTTGCCATTTCCTTCTCCAATAATTACATATTTATATATAAATATATTTTTATAAAATGTTATATATCTATATTAAATATATAATTATATATTTATTAGTTATAAATATATAATTAAGCAAATATGGCAAAACACTTATTTTGAATCTAGTGGGAAGGTATACAGAATTTATTTATATTCTTCCCACCCTTGTTTATCTGAGATTTTTCATAGTAAACTACAATGAAAAATTTCCGGTCAATATCTGCTGTGCAAACTTAATACTGTCAACATCATGCAATTCTATCTGAATTACCCTTATCAATTAACAACCAGAATATAATGAAGTTTTACCTGCTTTTGTAGTTTTATTCATAAAAATGTATAGCTGAAAGAAAAAAAATTTACAATGTAGCCAAGTTCAAGGCATACCAGTATATTTTAACCAGTAAGTATTATTGACAACCTAGAATTGGTTCCATAGTATTATCAGTCATAATTTAAGGCAGCGTGGACAAGCTTAGACTCTTTTTATGTGATTAGAAGTTAATTCAGAAAAATCATAAAACTGACAACCAATTTTCTCAACCACAACATTTCCAATAAGCCAAAATTTGGTAAAAGGATCTATAATTTAATACCTTGGTTTCATCTATCAGTGAAAATATCCCTTAAAGCAAGTACAGATATCTGAGTTGATTTATATTAGATAGGACTGGTTCTAAAACATGGCTGCATTCTCAAATATTGTTCATAATGCCAAGGATCAGAGAACAAAAATCAAAGAAATTTACTGATTGAAATTACATTATTTCAAGAAATTCTAACACAGGCCTTCTCCCATCTACTATACCATACTGCCTCTCAAAACATACTCTACACAAAAAACAAAACTGAAACAAGACATGAGGTAACCACAAGCTTCTCTCTCCTAAAACATACGATGAACAGACATACCCACTGGACAAAATCAGAGTGTATTCTTAACTTGGCTGCTCCCCATTATCAGTGAAGGACCATAACATCTTGCCTCAGTCTCATCATCTACAATAATGATAACAGCTGCTTCATTCAGAGAGTTGGTCAAAATTTGACCTAAACATGGTAAACAAAGCACCTGTATTCTCAAGTAAATAGGTGATGAGTTAACACTGAAGACAGTCTGAACAATAATTACACTTTCATAATACTTCAACTAACTCCAAGGATCCATTTTCAGAAATGAAAGAGCATTTAACAGGCTTTTCCTACATAAACTTAACATTAATGCAGGTTTCTAAATATGAAGCAACATTTTACTACCATATTTCAGAGTTAGAAATGAAGATGTCAGGATTTCCTACTTCATACTTCTAAAAGCCCTAGTAAAAATTCATACCAAGAAAGTACCAAACTGCAAAAACGTACTTATTTTTGCTACCCATATCTGCAAAAATAGTAAGATTCAAAATAAGATTTTAAATTTATGCTATAAAGCTATTTTCAACTCTCTAGTCCCTAGAAGGCAATGCCAGGTATACATATGGCTGTGAAGGTCTTTCACTTCCTTTACATATATATACATACATACATACACAATTAAGAGTTATATACAAAATGCCTTCAGATAAAATAAAAATATTCAAGTTGCAAAGACTCAAAATGTCTAAGCCAACTCCTTATTTGATAGGTGAGGAAACAGATATACCCCAGAAGAACACGAAAGGTACATTTCACAGCAAGAAGCAGCTGAGCCAAGGACAAGAACCTTTCAGGGAGTCCTTCACAATAATGCGCTGCCTCTCCTCCACCAACCTCCCTTGACCAAACTCCCAAATTAGGTCCTCTGAGTTAAAGTTTGAAGATACCAGCTAAATTATAAATGAAAAGTGCCAAGTGAACGGTTTTCCTTCTCCTTTAATGCCCAAGTAAATAATTTATCATACAATCCCAGTCCCCCAACAAAGCAGAACCTAGAAGACATGGAATAAGGGTTAAAAGACCAATTTTTGTGAGCCAAAATTCAAGGCATGGAAAACCAAGCCTAAAATGATAATGCTCTCAAATATGTATGAAAGAAAAGAAAACAAAACAAAACAACTTAGCATTCACTGTGGCAAACACTGCTGGTTTCCCAACCCAATACCTATTTCTCCCCTTCTTTCTTATTAATAAAATTCTGACTTTATTAAGGGTAGTCAAAAAGCAATGTTTCCAAGCCTCCCTTGCAGCTAAGGTTGGTCAGTTGACATTTCGTGCCTGGAATATAAGAAGTGCAATTTGTAGGAAAGGATGCTCAGAAAATCTCCTTAGAAGTTGAGGGAAGGGGAAGGGCTGTCTTAGCTAGTTCATATCCCTTTCACCTTACTCCTTTCTTCCTCCTCTTGCATGAAACATTAATGTGATGACAGGAAAGACTCCTTAAGGAAGTGAGCCACACACAAAGACGGTTGGGGGTAAAAAACAGAAGGAAGCTGGGTCCTTGCCAACATCAATCCTGTCCTTATCTGCCAACCTGCTAACTCTATGTTACAGATACATTATTTTAGATCTTTTACTAGTGTGCATGAGTGCAACATCACTTTAGTCGTGTCTGACTCTGTGCAACCGTAGGGAATGTAGCCTACCAGGCTCCTCTGTCCGTGGGATTCTCCAGGCAAGAATACTGGAGTGGGTTACCATGCGCTTCTCCAGGGAATCTTCCAGACTCAGGGATCGAACCTGCATCTCTTATGTCTCCTGCATTGGCAGGCGTGTTCTTTACCACTAGCGCCACCTTAGCCAACTACAATTCCTGAGTTAACTAAGCAAATACATAGTAAACGCATTTACAAACATTATTTCAAATAATCCTTCACGCAATTCTATAATGTGGTATTTTGTTCATTTTTTGGATAAGGAAACCAAATGCAGATGCAAATCCAAGTATGTCCCTGAAACTTACAGTCATGCCACTGTAATTTTTTGAAAGTAGTACATATCTGGAAAAGTATATGCATTTCAAAACATTACCTTAATCATTCTCATGCAACATGCCATAAAATCCATGCATTCCCTTCTACTAACACCATTAAAATCCTGCCAATTCACGATCAGATTTCAACAACCTATGTGTGTAAATTCTTTTTACCAAGAGTCTTTCTTTGGTTGACTAAGGATGAGAGATCACACCTCTAGCAAATATCAGGTGTGCCCTACTGGTTCCATAGTGTCCATTAGATGATAAAAAGGTAAAAAAAGCTCAGCCTATTCACCTTATAGCAACTCATATAATCCTGATCACACAAATTGCACTCTAATATATACATATTTACAGTGACAAATGTACAGCCTCTGATCCTTTCATCAATCTAAGCCACCAACCACCTGCCATCCCCACAGCCGCCTTTTTGCTTATTTACCTCCAGTCTCTATGACATTCAGCTTCCTCCTTCTCTAACAGACTTAATTCCTCACTTTTCCAGGCTCTAACTCTCTTTTTAAACTTATTTTTAAGGATACCTATTTCTACAATATCTTTATATCTTCATATCATGGTCCTATTCATTATTTATAGACACAGAATTAAACAGAGGCACTGGAGAAGGAAATGGCAACCTACTCCAATATTCTTGCCTGAGAAAGCCCTTGGACAGAAGAGTCTGGCAGGCTGCAGTCCATGGGGTCGCAGAGTCAGACACAACTTAGCAACGAAACCACCACAAACAGAGGCACAAGGTTAATAATAGAACCTAGTAATTTATCTTTTACTAGAATTATTAAACAGAACAGCAAATGCTCTAAAGATGAAGAAACAAGCATCTGTACCTCGCAGGTCCTCATGAAATCATGCAGAATACATATTAACAGTCTTCAGACTCAGAGTAACAGATGCCAGGGCTTCCCTTGTGATCCAGTGGTGGCTAAGAATCTGCCTTGCAACGCAGGGGACACTGGTTCAATCCCTGGTCCAGGAAAATTCCACATGCCGAGGAGCAACTAAGTCCACGCACCATAACTACGGACGCCCACGCTCTAGTGCCCTGTGCTCTGCAGCAAGAGAAGCCACAGAAATGAGAAGTCTGTGCATGGCAACTAGACAGTAGCCTTTGCTCACAGCAACTAGAGAAAGCCCAAGCAGCAACAAAGACCCAGCATAGCCAATAAATAAACCAATATATAGATTAAAAAAAAAAAAAAAGATGCCAAAAGTAAACTTGTGAATTTCCTCAAGCTTCAGTAAATAGATTAAAATTTTTTAATTAAAAGAAAAAATTTAAAAAAAAACCTTAATTCTGCTACTCTCCTTCATTCATTTTCTAAGAACTACACAGTAAAACTTTTCAAAGCCTGCTTTACAACAGAAATGGAAATAACTCAATACTCACCACTGTGGTCCAACATTATGATTAAATAGAAAAACAAAAAGCTTTATATATAAAAAACAAAATTAACATGTCTTACATTTTATTTTAAAAGCCTGAATTCCAGGATTATAGTCTTCCACCTTGGAATAAAGATACTTGCTTTGCGAATGGAATATTCTGACAATGGACCCATTGTCAACTGCCCATAGTCAACTCAGTGCCTGATAAAAACATTTAATGCATCATACCCTGAAGCCCAAGAAGTAAACTGCTATCCAATGTTTCCTCATCTCCACACAAGCACTACCTTATTTCATGACATCTATGACACGCCAAGAAAGAAAAGAGCTGACAAACTGACTCACAACCAATTCTAAGACATCTCAAAGATGTTAAAGGGAAAAAAATGCCTTAGAATCTATGAAATATGGTGTAAACCTGGCATTCTTTACTAATATAAAAACACTTGCCATCTTCACACACCTATTTTCCTTCTTGGGTAAATGTGTATTTACATGGTTTACTATATAATTCAATTCAATCTGATTCAAATATGTTATTAAAGAACCTACTATTTTGCCAACGCTACGCTAGGTACAAATAAAGCGCATCCTAGGCTTTATAATAACATGACAGCTTCTCTATTGACACACGTTTGTTAGAGCAGCAGTGGTCTTAGAACCCTTTTAACTTATAAAATTAATGACCCTGGACTTCACTGGTGGTTCAGTGTCAAGAATCTGCCTGCCAAAGCAGGGGATACAAGTTTGATCCCTGGTCCCAGAAAATTTCACATGCCACAGAGCAACTAAGCCTGTGTGCCACAACTACTGAGCCTGCCTGATGCAAATACAAACGTCTGTGCACCCCAGAGCCCATGCTCTGCAACAAGAGAAACTACCACAAGGAGAAGCCCATGTAACGCAACTCGAAAAAGCCTGTGTACAGCAACAAAGACTCAGCACAGGCAAGGAACTGAAAATTTTTTTTAATTAAAAAAAACTGATGACCCCAAAGAGCTTTTTTGGTATATATATCTATTGACATTTATCATTGAAAAATGTTTAAACATAATTCATTTAAAAGTACTAATAAATCTTATGCATGTTAACATGTTTATGGAAAAAAATTTCAAAAAAAAAAATTTAGCAAATCTCTTTAATGTCTGGCTTAATAGAAGTGAGCTGGATTCTCAAATTTGCTTCTGCATTCAACTTAGTACAATATGTTTCAAATGTAGTTAGAAGAAGAGTAGTTTAACAGATTTTTCAGAAAATTCTGAACATTCTTCTGGTATTACGTCGAAACTTAACAAGTGGTAGATTCCTAAAGGCTACCTGCAATGTGGAATCTGAAATAGTACAAATGAAATTTTCATAGTTACATTAAAATTCACTGCTCTACCTTGTATTTTAAACAAATCTTTTACCCAACACATGACTTTCTATCATGCACTGGCCATTTAGAAAATACTGGTTTACTGACTTCTATAAATCTTCCCAACACTGACACATTTCATCACACAACAACAAAAAAATCACGTTACTATCACTACTGATCTCATCAGAAATGTCTAAGTATTAGACAACTGTCAAGCATGTGGTGCAGATACAAGTTTTTCCAAATTCTGACATTCACTTTAAAGCTTATATTATCATCACTGGCAACATACATTATCAGTTTTGCTTAAAGTGATGGGCTCACTTTGTTCCTTTCTGAGAAAACATCTGCCACACAGCCAAGTCTGAATAACCAGTTTGTCAGCCAGTCACACTTTCAAGTTCAAATGGTGTTCCATTAAAAAGAAAAAAAAAAGGCAGCTAGTTTGGCTGGCAAGTCACCTATGTGCTTTTTCTGGAAACCACCACCATACTTTCAGTATGCAGGAAAAGTGCTCCCCATTTTAACACACAGAATATAGTAAGGAGACAGGTACTTGAGAGTTAAAATTCTGAGTAATTGTCAAAATTTCAAGTACCTGTCTTTATAAGTTACTCCTTATCAAAAGCATGTTCAAGTGAAACTGACTTTTTTTTAAAACTGTAGATGTATGGTGGCAAAAAATATAACAACCACTAATATGGTTTTGGTGTGCTATGGGTCCAATGGTGTATTTTGTGGCAGGGTGGGGGGCCGGTGGCGTGTGGCCTCCCAGATCTTAGTTTCTCCACCAGGGACTGAATCTGCGCCCCACTGGATCCCTAGAGAAGTCCCAAGGCTTTCATAGTTTAATCCATTATTGGTTTTGGCCTTGCATCATCAGTACAAAACATCACTACTGAAAAAAAAACAGAAAAAGACAAAAAAATTAATTAATGAAACTAATAAAATTAATTAATTAACTATGAAACAAGTTTTCACTTTATCATCTCCTTGAAAGTATCCTGGGGATCCCCAGGGGCCTGCAGGCAACTCTGGAACCTCTGTGTTAGAGAATTCAAATGATTGAAGAACTTACCAAAAAACTAAGGAGCAAAAATATGTTCTTCCCTAAGAGACTGTGCGTGCACACAGAAAGAAAAAAAGTATACTCATGTGTATATACAGTTTAAACATATCATTAAAGTTCTGCATTCGTAAAATGAGATTTTAAATATCTCACTACAACAAAGACATGGAAGCAAACGCCCAGTGACAGATGAATGGATAAAGAAGATATGGCATACATAATACAATACTGCTGCTGCTGCTGCTAAGTCGCTTCAGTCGTGTCCGACTCTGTGCGATCCCAGAAGACGGCAGCCCACCAGGCTCCCCCATCCATGGGATTTTCCAGGCAAGAGTACTAGAGTGGGATGCCATTGCCTTCTCCAATACAATACTACTCAGCCACAAAAAAGAATGGAATGACATTTGCAATGACATGGATGGACCTAGGGATCATTATACAAAAGAAAAATGATCCTAATACATGTACTCATACATGATATCACTTAACAGGTGGAATCTAAAATATGACACAAACGAACTTATTTCCAAAACAGAAACAGACACAGAGAACAAGGTTACCAAAGGGGAAAGGGTGTGAGAGAGGGACAAATTAGGAGTTTGGGATTAGCAGATACAAACTACCATGTCAATATATAGTATGGATAAACAACAAGGTTCTATGTAGAGCATGGAAAACTATATTCAGGATCTTGGGATAAACCATAATGGAAAAGAATATGAAAAAGTGCACACACACACATATGTAACTGAATCACTCTGCTGTATAACAGAAACTAACACAACATTTTAAATCAACTATACTTCAGTAAAAAGTATTCTTTTAAAATCCAACTATTACAAAGTATTTCTTCCATGAGTCTCCCTAACTAAAAACAAGCCACGTATAACTTTTACAGCATGCATGAGCTGTTAAAGCACTTCTTAAAATCTTTTCTTTCCTCACAGAGTACAGGTAAAAGGTAAAAGTAAATACAAAATAAAAGTCCTCAACGAAATCCTGAACAGACCAACAAGTTCACAGTATCAAATATTAAGACAGTAAAAGTCATCTCTAGAACTACTAATTTGTAAGGGAGAACTTGAAACAGTTTATAAAGTACAAAATAAGAGTACTAATAAGCTAAATGATATGATAAGTTTAAGGTATTCAGTTTTACAAATGGGAATAACCAAAGTTTCAGCTGTTTCTTTTCCCAATTTTAAAAATTTCCTTTGATCTTAAATAAAACCAGCAATCAAAGAATCTTTGAAAAGAACTCCCCTGAAAATGCCATTTAATAAACTAAAGTATTACCATTTGGGACATTTCAGAACACAAATACATATTATATGTGGAAAGATGAACAATGCACAGAAATGGCAGATGGCACCTGCACATAAAAGGACCTCAGTCCTCATCAGGTAAAGGTCTGCCTCTCTCATGTGAGGTTTCCATATTGTTTCTATATAGAAACAATGCTTAGTCTAAAACTGATCTAACCAGGGCTTGGTGGAAACCTGTGGTATACTATTTATCAGAATTCATTGAACAGGTGTTTCCTGAGCACCTACTTCATATGCAAAGCTGAATATGTGCTAGAAGGGATGAAAGCATGAGAAACTCTCATAGGCTCCAGACCTGTCACTAGAAGGACTTAATGCTATCATCTCAGCACTCTCAACCAATCTGTGCAGCTCATAAAAAGTGGGTCATAACATCTCAATGCAAGGCTTCTAACAGACTAAATGTGAAATATACTAGAATGAGAAGTAGCACATTATAAAACAAATATCAGGGGATAAGAAAGGTAGAACTGAGGATAGAACAGGGCAGCTATATAAAATTCAGCTACTTGCTACTAAGAGTTTTTTGTTTGTTTGTTTTTTTTAAGTACAAAAGCAAATCTGGAAAAACAATTAAGAGTTATTATTAGCTCTGGTCACAAAAAAATGGCTCACCAAGGTGAATGGATAAACTGTGGGACATCTAGACAACAGATTATTATTCACCTCTAAAAAAAAATGGTTATTGGGCCAAAAAAAGACACAAAGGAAACTTAAATGCAAATTGTTAAGTGAAATAAGCCAATCTGAAAAGCCTACCTACTGTATGATTCTGGAAAAGATAAAACTAAGACTGTAAAAAAGATTAGGACTTGCCAGGGGCTGGGATAGGGAAGGGAAGAGTGAACAGGAAGAGCAGAGAATTTTTAGGACAGTGCAAATACTCTGTATGATTCCACAGCGACAGATACATGTTGTTATACACATGTCCAAACCCACAGATGTACAACACTGAGTGCACCCTAGTATAAACTTTGGACTCTGGGTGATAATGATGTGTCAGTGTAGGCGAATCAACTGTAACAAATGCCCCACTCTGGAAGGGGATACTGATAAGAGGGGAGGCTGTTTATGAGTGGGGCAAGGGGATACAGGAAATCTTTGTCCCTTTCCTTCAATTTTGCTGTGAACCTAAAACTGCTCTAAAAAAATATTCTTGGGAATTCCCTGCTGGTCCAGTGGTTAGGACTCTGCACCTTCACTGCCAAGGGTGAGGGTTCAATTCCTGGTCAGGAAACTAAGATCCCACAAGCCACTCAGCATGACCAAAATGAATGAATAAACAAACAAACAAACTTAAAAAAAAAAAAAAAAAAGGCCTTCCAAGGTACTCAAACTTAAGAAAGTGAGCAAAGATAAAAGGAGTACAAAAGAAAGAACCAGCTGAACATCTGCCCAGAGTCATCAAACCAGTAAGACGTCACTAAGTGCTACACCACTGACTTTCAGCACTGACATGACAAGCAGGTGCTGGCGTTAAGGTCAAAGGTCTAAAAATGCACCACCAGAGTTACTAAAACAATAAACAGCTGGCTACAAACACTTCTGACTTACATACCAAAACCCAGGTGTCCTCATGAGTTGAAAACATAAATTCTGACTATTCTCTAGTCTTAAAATAATTTATTACCACTACAAATATTATAATATTTATAACTAGCAAGATATTTACCATTAACATTCAGTTTCTACCATTCTTCCTCACTATCTTCAAGGAAGCCTCTGAGAGCTAAATACTTTAGCTTAACTTTTGAGCCTAGAAATCAAATGGGTTTGGTCAAATTTTAATTTATCATTATCACTTTTTCAGAAGTCACCTACCCAATAACCTCAACTATAAATGTATTCTGCTCAAGAAAACAATGTACTGTAAATACTTTAAGACTTTTATCATATGAAAATCAGTGTTATTCCTAGGGAGAAAGGAGAAAACAGCAACAACAGCAAAAAAAGGAAAACAGCCAAAATAAAATACACCAAAAACTGTCAGAGTAAACAAGTTCTCTTAATTAAAGAAGAATTGTTTGGAAAATTCTCAAGAAGTTCTATGCAGTTTATCTTTCCATAATAATTGAATTTCTGGGTTAAAACTGCCAACTATAATTATATCAAAGTTTTCATTGAAACTACAAATAGAACTGCCAAAAACAAGAGAAAAAGATATCGAAATGGTGAAAAATACACCCCTTTAAGATAGAATAAAATGTTTCAATGGGTCAAAATAAGGACCCTTTGCTAGAATTCACAGGTAATAATATATTTTTTTCTGTTATAAGTTAACTATATAACTAGTTAATAACAGAAAGATACAGAATGTAATAACATTTTATCACTATCTCACACCCAAGTTCTCTTTCTGATCTAAAACTCAAGATGATAGAATTTCTTGAGCTATAAGGTTTTTAACTAACACCTTTGCAACTCATCCTAAGTTTATCTTCATTTCCACATGTTATTCGAGATCTAAAAACAGCCAAATGCTGAAAGATAAATTTGCCATGCAAATTGCTAAATAACCAAACCCACTAAATCTGTGTGCTCCAAGACCACATTCTCATATATCTACATCCCATTTTATTTTTTTAAAAAGACAGTACCATTTACACTCCACTCAAGAGTAAGTTCTGTACAAAATCCACTAATAACTAAGATTAATGCACTACTGTGTTACAATCAGAAGTCAAAAACAATTACTCCCTCCGGGAGGTGAAGCCTACCTCCTCTGGCCTCCTTGACAGTCAGTTAACACTTAGTAAAGAATCCACCTGCAATGCAGGAGACCCTGGTTCAATTCCTGGGTCGGGAAGACCAGCTGGAGTAGGGACAGGCTACCCGCTCCAGTATTCTTGGGCTTCCCTTGTGGCTCAGCTGGTAAAGAATCAACCTGCAATGCAGGAGACCTGAGTTCGATCCCTGGGTTGGGAAGATCCCCTGGACAAGGGAAAGACTGCCCACTCCAGTATTCTGGCCTGGAGATTTCCATGGATTGCATACTCCATGGAGTCGCAAGACACGGCTGAGCAACTTTCACTTTCACACTTGGTGACCAGCTTCTGAAGGATAGAACACAGAAGGGAAAAACAGTAACTTCACAGTGGAGAAACTTGGCAAGTGCAACCTAAGCCAAGTGGATCAAAGTTAACATCACCAGTGAGGCCACGAGGACATAGGCACTCCCCCCATACACACCCCACTTGTGATAAAAAGGGCACTTCACCTCTGCAGTATTCTTTCCAAAACCCACAAGAAGTTTGGCTAAATTTTAATACCTCACTATTATGAGGTCTAATCATGAGGGGGGAAAAAATCAGATAGACTGGAATTGAGCACTCCAAAAACTGCCTGACCAGTGCTCCAAAACAGTCAGGGTCATGCAAAACAAAGAGAAACTGTCACAGACCAGAGAAGGCTAAGGAGACATGACCACTAATACGGAAAACCCGCAACAGAAAAAAACATGTTCATGGAAAAACTGGTGAAATCTGAATAAAGCCTGGAGTTTATAGTAACATACCAACATTGATTTCTTAGTTTTGAAACACGTGCCTCAGTAGTATAAATAACAGGGGTAACGAGAATTAGGTGGGGCATAAGAACTCTCTGATCTTTGCAACTTCTCTGTAAATCTAAAATTATGTTTATCTTTGAAATAAAAGCTATCAAAACATTAAGGCAAATCAGTAGAAAATAAGAAGGGCAGCTTACATCCCAAGCCTTCCGTTAAAATCACCACCCCAACTTTTAAAAAATTAAGCATCTAAAGTGTTTGTACATCCTTGACCGTCTTAAGACTAATAATTAAAATTACCATAACACAAAGCAAAACTGAATCACTACAGACACTCAGTTTAAATATCAATAAAAATGCTGGCAACTAAATTTTCTTCAACAGATTTATCTTCAATACCTGGAGAGTATTAAGACATAAAGGTGTCTAAGCACTATTATTTCCACTTCACGATTTTGCAGAATGCAAGGTATTTCAGTAATGCATTTGTGGCATTATAAGAGAAATATCTCTATGTCAAAATTTAAACTATGATCTGAAAAAAAAAGGACAAAGGTAAAAAAAATATTTAGATGCTTAAATACTGAATTGTCTCAAACTCTTATGGGATCCTATTGTGGCTGGGCATATTCTTTTACTCAATTATACCCGCATTCCTTAAGTTTACCTTTTAAAACATGAAATATAATTCAGGTAATTAAATACATAAAATTTTGAAAGGAACAGCATGCTGCTATTCTATCTGGATAAAAGCTTCCATAAATCAGGTACTTTTTTTACAAGGCTGACTTTCTTCTAAAATTATTGACAGGGCACATACAATTTAGACATCTCAAGAATACCAGATGCAATGCCATCTAATCTACTGTTGTAAAGAGATATCAGAACATTTACATTAAAACCTGTTTAAGTCAATTTTTTCTTTATGATATATTCATAAATAGGATTAACTGAGGCATTGGGCTATATACTGCTTTAAATCTATTTTCCATGTAATAAATGTGACTATAAGTAGCAAAACTGATTTTATAAGTCACAGATGAAAAGCAGATTCCTTATATCAACATTGGCTTCTATTTTTTCTATCAATAACAAAAACAAAGCTACCAGCGTTTACTCTCCAAATCTGAAGTAGTACAGCCAAGCATTAGTATTTCTCAAAGTGTTACCTAAGGCCACAAATGATATTGCCTAAAAAGAATACAATTATTACTTTCAATTTTCAATTACAAGGAGCTCTCATATTTAAAAAGGGCTTTGTAATACTATTATCTGCATTCCAAGTTTACTCAAAGTAGAAAAACAGGTTAAAATATCTATGAAAGTGTAACATCTACTAAAATTTAACTTCAAATAATAAAATGCCATCAGAACTTCATCAGAGCTGACAAAACACTCTAAGAATGACATGTGAGAACTACAACAGCCAGAACTGACAGACTAAAATTGTTACATTTTACCCAATTCTTTCAAATAATAAGCCCCAATTTAAAAGCATAAATCATACACTAATTTTTGATTCTATAAAAAAGATTTCTATTTCCCATTAAGCAGAAAGATAAGACATGTATCTGTCAATTAAGATAATCCAGTTCAAAGGCTTAAGCACACAGATCAGATCAACCCCCAAAATGGAGAAAGGCACAAGTAGATATGGTATTTTGTTAGTCATTCTTTGAGTTACAAGATGCAAAGGGGGGAACCCCCTGGAGGTTCAGTGGTTAGGATTCCATACTTTCACTGAGTGGGGCATGGGTTTGATCCCTGGTTGGGGAACTAAGGTCCTGCATGTCTGTGTGGTGTGGCCAAAACAGAAAAAAACGTAAAAGGGCTAAAATTTAATCCTGGGAGTAAGCTCCCAAGGGGCAGGAGACTCCCATTTACCTTGCCTGAAGAGCACAGGAGGATGCTGAGAGAAGACCTCTAGACTCCCTACCTTGAGGACTTAAAGAAAATAGAGATGAAGATCTTTAAAGTGTAAGAACTCAAGATTCAGGTGACAAGTTCCACCATGTCTCACTTCACTGAACAGAGTTAGGGCAAATCTAAGGCACAGCCTATTTTTACCTTTGGAGAATGGGTATCAAAGTTGTAAACTACTACTATATGTTTTTAGCATAAGTAAGTTCAAGTTTGATAAATAAATGCCAAATTGCACAAAGTGAAATAGGCCAAGCATACTCTGATTTTCCAACTTCTAGAAAAAAGAATCTGACTTTACTTCTACTTTTAATTAAGGAAATACCTTCTCTCCAAAGGTTTATTTGTGTACTTTCCTGCCAGTAAATTCAACTCTCTTGTCTGATTTCTAGAAATTAGTCACAGTATAAGAGAGGCCCACTAATAGAAAACAGACATACAGAATGAAATATATGAAAAGAATTTAGTCTTTTTGAGTCACCAATAGTCTTCCTGATATGTCACTGTTAACATAAAACTCTTGGCTAAAACTCAAACAAAGGAAAAGCCACATTAATTACTCAAAGATTGATAGAATCTGTCTATTCTACTTTAAGAGCCTGTAGAAAGAAAAAAGCAAGAAAATGTTCACAAGAAGGTGAATGACTCAATACAGGTATATTCAAATATACGTCTTTGATAATCAAAGACAGCATTCAAGGGTGGCCTTTCTTCACTACCAGAAGAAATGGGCAGCAATCCAGGTAATTAGACTAAAGAACACACTTAAAGGTCTACTTCCTCTCCTCCTTCCATTCATAAAATAAACCTGACTTAAAAGTATTTTGTTTTTTAATTTCTGAGGATACAAATGAATAGAAAAGCAAAATACAGGGTTTGTTTTTTTCTTATTATCAAGATGGGGGCTCTGGTGAACTGAATGAATTAATTGGTAAAATCAGCAGATGCTAATAATGCCAAAATCGAGTTGTCAAGATCAGTGATTCTGTTATCAAATACACATTATGTTCTACATTTTAATATACTTACTTAAATATACTCAAAAGCAACATTGAGATGGGTCACCAAATTAAGATAAACAGTTAAAACTCCTCTCATAAGAAAACACCACAAGCATTTAAAATGCATTTCCCTTCTGGGTTTATCCATTTCATGTAAGTTTGTAATAAAGACCCAAAATGTACAAGAAATTCATGGGATGATTTCATTGTAGGAGCCTTAATCTGCATTAACAATGTGCCCAAGTTCCAAATCCCACTTGTAGGACTCTCAAGGTGACCATTTGTTGGTGAAAAAAAGCAAATTCAGTCTCTTTCCTTTGGAATGAAATAAAAAGTATGACCTAGTTTCAAGCTTTGTTGCCAAGGAGACATTAATTTATTTACAGATTTAGATTAATAGATTAGCAAAAGGGTATTAAACATTCAGTAGTCTGTAAAACCATAAAACAATGTATCTTACTATATTATACCTGCTGCTGCCGCTGCTAAGTCGCTTCAGTCGTGTCCGACTCTGTGCGACCCCATAGACGGCAGCCCACAGGCTCCCCCGTCCCTGGGATTCTCCAGGCAAGAACACTGGAGTGGGTTGCCATTTCCTTCTCCAATGCATGAAACTGGAAAGTGAAAGGGAAGTCGCTCAGTTGTGTCCGACTCTTAGCGACCCCACGGACTGCAGCCTACCAGGCTCTTCCGTCCATGGGATTTTCCAGGCAAGAGTACTGGAGTGGATATTATACCTAGTGATCTCTTATGAACACAGTTCTAACCAAGTCAACTTTCTACAGACAGACACTACAAGGGAGATGTTTACTCAAATCTCTGAATTAATCAATCCTTCAAAACTGTCTAAACAACAGAAAGTCAACTGATCAAAAAGCAAAATTCAGATAACCAAAGTTATACTGAACCATCTGAATGAAACAACTAAATCTTTATTCACTAAGCTGAGTAGTAACCCAATTGCTTCTGAAGCAACATGAACCAGGCACACACTGTATCTAATTTTCTGTTTATATTACTAATCAACTAAGATTTTATCATCCAAGAAGCCTTGAAAAGCATGCATGATAAAAACATAATACACAGAATAAGAAACATTTTGCCTAATACTAAAACCAAAATGCACAATTTACAATATTAATAACAATTTCTCATATAAGGAGGATCTCTTACTCTGATACATAATGCCTTTTTAAAATTGGTTTACAAGTTGGAAACCAGGAAGTTGAACAAAAGCCATTCCATTTCCTATCAATTAAATAATATTCTGAATCCCTAAATATGGTTCCTTCGAGTACAACAGCCCAGATATCTTTTGAGAGCCCAAAGACAGACCCACCAGTCATGCCTGTCCTGACAAAGAGCAGCCAAGCCTCTCCAAATCACATGGCTTTCCTACGCCTTCCTGGCTGCTCTGCCGGACAGGTCAAAAGATCAGTAAGCACCTATTCAAACCACCCACTTGATGCCCTTGATACCCAAAAGGCAGGGTTAAGGCAGAAAGGATCCTTCACCCCTCATGAGCATGTAACTGCCCCGTGGGACTTCCCACCACCTGGGTCTTAAGGATTTGGGTTCTTTCGGGCATGGGCAAGTGCCACCACAAGCACCAGCCTGTGAACAACCTGCCAGCTTCCCAAGGATCCGATGAGGTACAGAGAAGAAATAATAACCACAGCACCCCCATAAAAATATAACAATTCTTCTCATACCCCACCTGAGAATTACCAAGGTAACAATAGCCTATCAAAAGTATACACTGACTTGCCTGTGTTTCCAAAGATTTCTACATTGCACGTAAATTACACTTTGGCAATCTGGAAATAATACTAACACATATGCTCAGAGCACCATCCTCATGTTTGAGGACTGAACCAAAGTCCACCCAGTGAATAAACTGTCACTGACTCTAACATAAAACAGGTTGTCTTTATTTTTGTTAGCCAAGCTAAAAATTCCAGTTGTCAGTAGCTGTTAATTTTTTGAGCAACATGCATATAAACTAGTATACATTCAAATGTTTGTAATGTATAAAAATGTGATAGTAAAGCAACATCTGATTTATTATTATAGCAATGTCTATTAATTATCAAATCACTTATATAGGATGCCAAAAGTAAAAAAGCAAAACAAAAAACCCCACTATTTTGCTAAATACTAACTTTTTAAAAAAGATTCCAGGAAAACATATTAAGGGATACCCTCTTAGAATCTGTTTCCAGTTCTGCCACTGGGTTCCTGTTGTTTCTTTTTATCTGAGTTTAGTCCATGGGAAGGGGCTTCCCAGGTGGCGCTAGTGGTAAAGAATCCACTTGCCAATGCAGGAGGTGCGGGTTGGATCCCTGGCTCGGATCCCTGGCTCAAGAAGGTCTTCGGGAGTAGGAAATGGTAACCCACTCCAGTATTCTTGCCTGGAAAAGTTCATGGACAGAGGAGCCTGGTGGGCTACAGTCCACGCAGCCACAAAGAGTCGGACGCCACTGAGCGACTAAACGCACACACAGTCCATATGATAATTTAGACCTTAACAGAGTCCTACATAATTATTTGTAAACTGGAGGTGCTAAGTAAAACTAATGTTAAAAAAATTCTTATCAATACTTTACAAAAAGCAAGAAAAAGGTACCATCAACAAAGAGGGTGTTTACCATCTCACAAAAATACAGTCTTATTAGCAAATGCAAAAATAAAATTTATTTGTAACCATATTTCTTGAAGTACCATTTCAAAGGGCCACAAAACAAAAATATTTCACAACGAAAATTTAACTAACTTTGAATAGGGGAAAGGGAAGGGCAGCCACAGAACTAGCTTTGACAGAGTTAGGTTAGAAATCAGTGTTTAAAAAAAAAACAAAAAAAAGAAAGAAATCAGTGTTTAGGCTTATGTTATTTAATGGGACTCCTTTAAAACACACAACTGAAACAAGAGTTCAATGCCACAACCATCCTCACTTAACTTTTTAAATTCAAACAACCTATTATAAAGTTAAATCTGTATCTACCACATGATCCAGCTATTCCACTCCAATATATTTACCCAAAAGAAAAGGAAGCATATGTCCACAGCAGCTTTACTTGTAATAACCCCAAACGGAAAACAACCCAAATGTCCACAAAGGGGTGAAAGCATAAACAAATTATGGTACAGCCATACAATTAACTACTACTCAGTGGTTTAAAAAAAAAAGAACTACATGATAACAAGGGGGGGGGGGCTCTAAAAAATATGAAGAAAGAATTCACACAGAAAAGAATATACAGTATATGATTCCATTCATATAAAATTCTAGAAAATGCAAAATAATCTACAGTGACGAGAGAAACTTTGGGAAAATGAGTATGTTCACTATCTTGACTGTAGCAATAGGCTTCATGAGTGACACTTATGTGAAAACCTACCAAATCTATCACTTTAAACATGTATAGTTCTTTTATGTCAATTACACCTCAATAAAAAACAAAAGGAAAAATAATCAAGTCAGTAAAACTCTAATGCTCTTACCAATCAGACAGCTGATGAATATATTATGTGCAACCTACCAACTCAGAGAAGGCACTTTGAGAAGTAAAAAAGTATCCCTAATGTAAGAATCACTATTTTCAAACACACAAAAAAAAACATGAAAGTTTAAACAAAGACATCAGAACTCATTGTTCATTACTATGCCAGGCTGGCTGCTTCAGTGCTGAAATGACACCAACTAAGACACAATATAACAAAGTGCCACTGAGTGTGGGACCCCAAGATTTTTAATTAAATATTTTAATTCAAAAGCTTACCTTCTCTGATCTAGAATATCATTTCTAGAAAAGAGAAATAATCCAAAAATGTTAAGAAAAGCCTTATGCATGTTAATTTCAATCTTATTTATCACAGGAAAAAGGCAAAGAATTAAATCAATGGCACAGGCATGCTTTAGGTCATGGTTTAGCTCTTGTAATAGCTTATTACATGAGCTATTATAGCTGATATTTATAAATAGGAAAAACAGCTGCAAAAATATTAAGCAAAAACACAGCATGTACAATATAATCAACAGATTGAAAATAACATATCTTGGGTGGGGGGGGAGCACTGATAAGAAAAAACTACATTATGTTAACATTTCAGGACAATGGTTCTCAAACTGTGGTTGCTAGACAGAACAGCATCACCATCATCTGGGAACTTCTCAGAAATGCAGGTTCACAGGCCCCACTCTAGATTGAGTGAATCACACTATTTCAGGGGTGGGACCCATTTTAACAAACCCTCCAAGTAGGCTTCCCCCATGGCTCAGTTGTTAAAGAATCTGCCTGCAGTGCAGGAGACCTGGGTTTGATTCCTGGGTCAGGAAGATCCCCTGGAGAAGGAAATGGCAACACACTCGTATTCTTGCCTGGAGAATCCCATGAACAGAGGAGCCTGGCAGGCTACAATCCATGGGGTCGCAAGAGTCAGACACGACCTAGTGACTAAACCACCACCACCACCAAGTAGTTAAGATCACACTGAAGCTTGAGAACCAGTATTTAAAGGATAGGCTTATGGGAGATGGTTTTCTTTCCCTTTTTGTAACCTATATTTTCCTCAATTATCTTACTACTGGTATAATCCAATTAAAAGTTTTTTCATTTAAGTATTTTACTAAAATGTACACTGCAGGTCTACAGTTAAAAAGCTATTTCACTATAAGCACTTTCACAGGTCTGAATCATATGCCAAAAAAATCCAGTGATTCTTGGAACCATTAAAATCTGGTAAGATTGAAACAAGATACTAAATTACATATAATTATATATCTATAATATATGTAGATATGTACAGGTCAAGGTGCTGGGGAAACTTTCGCACAATACTAGAAAACCAACAAATTCAGGTTCCTTTAACACACACACGAAAACAGATAAGGGATTTTTACGGGCCACATCTGCAAAGATTGTTTTCCCCTAAAAGCTGAATTTTTAGGCTTGTGTGTAATTTACTAGAACTGCAGTGCAGGAATCAGATGTTCTGAAGCTGTGAATGCTTACTCATGTAGGTTCCTGCTTAACCAAAATAAGTGCCAGTATGTTATATTTGTCACCAAAATCTAGGCAGAGAAGACAAATTCAGAACACTGAGAGTTGCCAAAGCTTTAACTTTTAGCTTGAAGACCATAAAACTGTCCCACCTTCCATCTTTTCATCTCACTAAAACAGAGATCACAGGAAATAAAAGGCAAACCACACTTTCCCAATGACGCTGTAGTTAGTTAAAAGATAATAGAACCGTCTACACTTTCAGCACAAATAAAAGAGCAACAAACACTACTACCTCAGGGATAGAATAACTACGGACCAACAGCAGAACATCCAAGTTGAAGACAAATGACTGCACATTTTAATATTTTTCAGTTTTTAACATCAATCTTTTAAATAACAGGAAGAGAGATTCCCATATATCCCATCACATAAAATTCACTTTAAACTTTCTATTCCTTGAAAAGTCAATTCTGAAAGTAAATATGAGTTATTAAAAAAAAAAGTTGATACATACAGTCCTCACTTGCTATAACACAACACGTACTTTGATTTTTTTTGTTTTAGTTACATAAGCACACACCAAATTTTTCACTACGAAACCCCCAGCATCTAGCCCCAAGCCTGGCACGAGAAGGGTGCAGAAATGACTGAGGGGATGAACCTGTTACTGAAAGCTTCTGAAACCCTAAGGCAGACAACTAGGATTCTATAAGATTCACTAATGCTGATAACGAATTTAGTATAAGACACTGGCCCGTTCTGATCACTGCTCTTAAAGTTTTTATAAGGGAAGCTTATCTTTCTACCATACTTTTGAATCCCTGCAGGAGTCAGTTAAATACATTTAAAGTGGTGGCTATCCGGTTTCAAGCTACCACACTCCCTCTGAAAAAGGGACTCTTTGAAAACTCTTGGTATTATAAAATTAAGTTCCAAAATTTCACACCAATAACAAACACAGTGCTTGCCAAGTTCTCGTTAGCATCAGATCCACTTTTCTGATTTAACCCTGAATAATTCTTGTACTCTTAACAGGTCAGGTTTTCCTCTTCTCTTTTTACCCCTTGAAAATACACTTGTTCCTGTGACACCGCTCACGAGGCCTCCCCAGCCCCAACTTCTTTTGTATATAAACACACTGGTCACACATTCCCATCAGCTGTTTGGTAGCTCCGCCCCTCCTCCTTTTCCGGGTAGTAACAGAGCAGCCAATAAGCTGTGAGGAGCTGTGCCTACGGCCTTTTGCCTGCATAGGCTTTTCCAAAACAAGCAGTTCCAGCCTTCAGCAGGGGCCACTGGTTCACAGATAAAAGGATCACCAGGCTGTGCAACAGGGTGAGACGAGTAACCCCCACCAACAAGGAAACCCGTGTAATCTGAGCTTGTTTGTTCCTCCACCCAGGAGAACTTAAACCGATATTCCTTTAGGGCAAATCACGCTTTAAGGTCACCAGAGTCCCAGTTCTCAGACAAACTAAATAATCAGCCGGTTTGAGATAGAAACCTCAAAGCTTGCCAGGCTGAGAACAGCACAGTATCACCCACCCACCTCACTTTGCAAAACAAATGGCAACACTATTATTCAACCACCATTCCACAGGATTTGGGCTTTTTGCAAGTTTTTTGATTGGGACACATTCCTACAGGGCCCAAGTCATGTACATCAGTTTCTAGGCTCCTGGAGAGGTTTGCACAACCCTCAGCAAAGGATCAGAAGAGAAACAATGAATGAGTCAGAGTTTCAGAACATAATCGCCCAGCAGACTATTAAGTGCATTGGTGCAAAACACTCACTCCCTCCATAACTTGGAAGTCAGCTCTCCTCCTACCAACCCATCACAAAAGAAATATCACCGACTCCAAACAACCAGAGACGGTGTCTCTGAAAGGACCTAACGAGGTGCTGGAAGGCAGTGGCCAATTAGTTACACATCCTCTTCTTTCCCTACCCCCACGCACTACTTTCCTACTATATAGATTCCCTGCCAGGCTGTAAATCCTGGTGGCATAATTATGCTCAGGAGACATCCAAAAATGGGCTGAAACAGGAGATTTCAACAAAACCAGCTATCAGCCTACACACCAAAGAAATCAAGGGGGCACTGAGGGGCAAAAAGCAAGTACATTCCTCCAGACCTTTCCTACTTCCTCCACACCATCTTTCATTTTCAACCCTCGACTGTTTCACACAATACATTTTAGCAGTGTCCTGGTAAATATACATTTCATGGTAAATATACCTTGCTCAAAAACTGTTGTCTCCATTTGGGCCTACTAATGTGAATTCAACAGAGAAACGAGGCCACAAAATCTCACACACACCCACCCCAACACACATGCACAACAAAAGGAAATACAAAAAATTTAACTCAGACCAGAAAATAACAAACATGAAACAGATAACCTCTGGCTTTTAAATCCCGAGACTGTTGTCCTCCTATCTCAGACATGTACAATTTTAAAGCGCCTCTGCTTTCTTTTGTCAGAAAGGAGGAAGGTGGGGAAAGAACAGAAGGCCAATGCATCTTTGCCTTTCTTCATCTTCTACTAAAAATAAGCTATGAAATAAGCCACTTAGGGGAAGAAAAAAAAGAAAGACACCCTGCTGTTCTTTGTCTGTTTTCTTCCCCCTCTCCACCCCCCACACCCCGACTCCTAAATACGGTAATCATTCTAGATGCCACAACTACTAAATGAACAAAAGGCACTGTATGGAAAAGGCATCAGGTCAAGTAAGGCCTCACCCTCTTTATCCTCAGCCTTCTAAAAAAATATATGTAAGTATATAATTTGAGAATCTGACATTGATCAAAGACAGCTGGAATTCTCTCTCACCCCCATCCCAATTAAACATTAGGTAGAAATTTGCATTAGGTGTGACAGTAAGTCTCAATTCAAGATAAAAATAACTCAAGATTCTGCCACCATGTCATTTCCTAGTTTCTAAACAAAAATAAAACCCGAAACTGCTTTGGGTAAAATGTACACACAGCCATAGTTACAAGTTTTCCTGCCACCTTATGAAAAGCCAACATTACTGGTATCATTCACACATTTACAAAACAATCACAGCCACAAACAGCTCATAAAGAGTCAATTTCACTTGTGCCTAAACGTATATTTGGTACATAATATATACTTTATTACTTGCTCCTCTAATTCCCACTCCCACCTCCCCCAAATTCTAAACTTCTAACCCTAAACTGAGACGTTCATGTACTGTTCCTAATTTCTAATCAAGTTTTCCTGAGTGAAGAGAAAAACATCTTATTCCTGAAAAGATTATGGGGTGGGGGGGTGGAGAAGAATCACTTGCCCAGGCAACTTCCCTTCCATCCCCCACTTCTAAACCAAATGAAAAAAACTACTTTTTAAAAACTTCAGCGAATTCTTTAAGTGAGTGTTCAACAATAATCATCGATCTCTACAAACTGGTAAAACATCCAATCAAAAACAGTAACAATAAAAGGAAGAAAGAAGGAATTCACCTGAAGAATCTAGCCAAACAACTTGAGTTATATAAACAAAACCCAGCAACAGGGGGAAATGGTGGGGGGATGGGGGTGAAGGAGAAACAGAAGCAGGAGACAGGACTTTTTAAACTGCGTTTCACACACTACCACTCTCCAGCCCCGGGTTCCCCCTCTCCCCAGGGATTCAGTCTTTCGGAACCCTGGGCTCCTCACTCTCATCACTCTCTAAATTACCCCTCAAAAAATGTCTCGATTTGTCACAGGAACCTTCGCGAATTTCTCTAGCTGGTCATGAAATAATCGGTCTGGATTCCAACCAAAACCACTGCCTGAAGGACTCTTATCAGTTAGAGCTTTCCCACTGCTACCTCCAAAGTACATAAAGTTGGGAGGGGGGAGTAGGAAAATAAAGGGTGTCACTTGGCAAGAACAGGGCAGTTATGAGCACCTTATTCTCATACAGGGAGTTTGCTTAACTGGCTAGTGCAGGGGCTATTTGGTCAAGGAGATCCTCTTTTTCTCCTTCCCCCTCAGCTGTCATAGCCACAATATGGAGGGTGGCTTGCTGGAGGGCCTGGGGGTCCTCACCACTTACTATGGGTGGGATAGGCTTTGTCGGTAGGAAGAAAAGAGTGAGGTTCTTCTAAGGACCAGAAAGCTTAATAGGGGTAGCTGATCTAAAATATTCAGAGCTCTTTAATACAAGAGGGGGGCAATGAGCAGACTACTCTCTTCCTAATATAGAAAGGAATTAGGGATAAAGGAGGTCACTTGAGTTACCCCAGTTCAAGAAGCACTGTGAGAGGAGGGAATGGAGGCATCTCAAGAAAAGGAGAAGGCTTCGCTCTAGGGAATTTCTATCTCGAATCCCCAAATTCTGAGCGAGCAAACAGGAAAAAGAAGGTGGGCTTGGTGGTGAAGAGAGAGGGCTGGTACTGCAAAAAAAAAAAAAGGGGGGGGCCATTTGGGAGTCCAAATGTCGTGGAGAAAAGTCACGGGGGCTGGGGGTGCGGAAAGAGCGTGAACAACGCACATTTCGGGGTGCTGCAGATAAAGGGGGAGCTGAGAAGGATCTCGGCTCCTGGGAGGTGCCAAAGAGCCTCCGTAGGCACTGGGAGGAGGGAGGGGTGGGAGGAAGCCTTGGACAGTGGGCTGGAGTGCCCCTGGGCCCCTGATTAGGTTTCAGGGGGTGCCCCGGGCATCCCCATATCGTCCCCCATGTAGAACCCGAATTCCCCACCCCCGCCCCGCTCCACGAAGGATACAGCTTGACCACGTCCGTGTCCATCCGCCTCTTGCCCGGACTAGGGGATGACATGGTGTCGCCGCTGCCTCCCCGTCGCCTGCGCCGCCGCCGCCTCTCGCCCTTCCTCAGCCCGCCTGTCACGGGCCCCGGGCCCCGGCTCTGAGGAGCCCGCGGCCGCGCCGGCTCCTCGATGGAGGTGGCAACACCCCCGCGGTCCTGTTTGGTCCCGTCAGCCGCCGCCGCCGCCCCCCGCACGGGGGGGAACACCGGGCACTGTCCGGCCGAGTGGGGGTGGGGACCCCGCGGCGCACGGCTCGGGCTGCCCCTCTCCGGCTGTGGGTTCCGCCGCGGCCCGGACCCGGCGCTCCTCTGAGCCGTGCGTCGCTCCCTCCTGCCTGCTCTAGCTCTCTCGCCTGCTCGCCCGCTCACCCTCTCGCCGGCTCCCAATCCGCCTCCACGACAAGCGGACGACTCCTGCTCAATCGGCCTCTCTACCCCAGCCTCGCTCTGGGCGCCGTGACGTCACCTCTGTGACGTCACCGGCGGGGCGGGCCCAGCTGGCAAAAGGGGTGGGGTGCCGCGGCGGCGGCGTGGGTTTAGCAGGGGATTCTGGGAGTTGTAGTTCCTCTTTTTCCTGCCCGTCCAGCTTTCTGCTCCCCCTCCCCCAACTCACTCACACACTTAATCGCTCAACTGTCAGCGTCGTTGTCATCATCAAAAACGATAATGGTTAAATAATGGCAGTATCATCATATTCATGTGTTTTAGGGTAATGAACCTCCTTCCCACATACACTGTTAAAAAGTCTGTTTATTTGATTTAAGGAAGCCAAGGTGGAAATTAACTCAGTTACCAAAATCTAGAAATTCCTAAACCAGCAGGTCCCCTGCCCTCTGCTCCCACCTTGAAAGGAGAGAATAGCCAGGCTTCTTCAAGCTTGCAAATCAGGGTTTGCTATCCTTCATATGTATAGGGTCATTTTTTCAAGGATTAGAATTGAGACAGCATGATGGCAATTTAGTTGTAACATCTTTAATCTACACAGTATGTGGTGATTTCACAAAGTGAATGACTGAAAGAAGCAGAAGTACCCCAAATATGCTGCTGTTTAGGACAAAGTTTGTTCTGCCTTCCAAACGTCTAGAGCAGGCCTATAACTTCATCATTCATTCAGTAAGCATTTATTGATCACCCATTGTGTGGTAATCACTGCTGGACATGAGGATATCATGGTGAACTAAGAAAGACTTTAAATTTACACAGCCCTCCCAATGTGGTCTAGATCTAGACTGTCAGCATCACCTGGGAACTTGTTAGAAATGCAGGCTAGAGCTTCACCTCAGACCTACCGAATTAGAATTTGCAGTTTAACAAGGTCCCCCGGTGATTCCTTTGTGCACTAAAGTTTGAGAGACACTGCTCTACAAGGCACTCCAAAAGAAGTGATGGGGAATCCAGGAGTCAATCAGGCAAAGAGGGCAGGAAGGAGTGTTCCAGGCAGCTCCTGTATTTATATCACATTTTCACTGCCATCTATTTTATCTATTCCCTTGTCCCCATGAATACACTTGTAGTCTGTCAAACCACGTGCTGTGAGTTGGGTCCCCTTATGTAACCTCCTATGCATGCACACACACACACACACACACACACACACACGTGAACCTGGAGCAGCAGCGATCACCTAAAATTGAATGTTGTTTGCGCCTATCATTTCATCCCCCAAAAGACCCGTTATTGTTGCGTGTGTGTGTGTTAATTATACATAACACAAAATTTGCCATTTTAACCATTTTAAAATGTAAAACTCAGTGGTATTAACTACATTCACAGTGTTCTACAATCATCGTTACTACTTATTTCCAGAACTTTTTCATCACTCTAAACAGAAACTCTGTACCCATCAAACAATCATTTCTTATTTCTCACTCTCTGCAGTTCCTGGTCACCTCTATTCTGTCTGACAAATATAGGCTATTTTAACTGCTTCTAAAAGGGCTGTATTGCTCTTTCCTATTGCACATAGCAGTTCTGTCAGAAGGAACACGTGTTTGAATGACCAGATTTCTAACCCCCTTTATTTGACCACTGTGTTAAAGGGAGATAAGGCCAGAGCAGGGAATTATTCACGACTGTGTCTCCTTTAGACTCTCCAGGCTCCCGTTGCTGCTCCCTCTCCTCCCCGCCTGGCTCCCTGTTCCCCTTCACCTGAGTGATTCCCAAGCTTTGGTGTGCTTCAGAATCACCTGGGGAGCTTGTTAAGCTCACAAATGTCCAGAGCCCACCCATGGGAATTTTGATTCCAAAGGTCTGGGATGGGGCTTGGACATCCAAGTCTTTAACAATCTCCCCAGATGATGCTGATGCAGGCCAAAGTTTGAGAATCACTGCTGGAAGATTCCAATAGGCATCAGCACTATCAAAACACCTGCCTAACCCCTCTAGGTGGGTCCTGTGCTTCCATAATGTCCTATGTAAATAAGGATGTTTCCTTCCCCACCTGAGAGCAAGTTAGCAAGCTTATAGAGGACCCGAAGGTATTTTTCCCTAAGAGCTGGTCAAGGTTAGAACATTTGAGAAAGAACGGCATAGGGTGGATCTAGACATTTTCCCTGATGCTTTAATCTTCACAGATGTTATGCTGCTGTGATCTAAGTACTAAGCAAAAATCATCAGGGGAGTGATTAGAGAGGCTTGCTCTGGATCTCTCTAGGGAAGGTGGGGTTGCTCTACCTAAGAATGCATTTTGCCTCTGAGCAATCCTTGAAAAGGAATCACCCTTCCTAGTAAGCATCTTAGCTCTGGGTTACTTAGGACAAACCTGCCCCTCCCCAGACCATAATTATGCCTCAGTTAATTGCTTATATCCTCCCTGAGCCTCAGTTTTCTCATCTGTAAAATGTGGCTCATAATGCCCTACCCACTTGAGTGGGTTGGTGGAATCAATGGAAAAGATTAATATGAAAGCCCCTTGTAAACTATAAATTGCTTTTCATGATTATAAGTGTGACGATATTACTGGTGCTATTATTAATATCAGCCCCCCATTGCCCCACTCCTTATATGCTGTAAGTCATATAAGAAGAAAAGTATCCACTTTCAGGGGGTATTTTTAATTTTATTAATATTTATTTATTTATTTGGTCATGCATGGCATGCAGGATCTTAGTTCCCCAACCAGTGATCAAAACTGTGGCCCCTACAGTGGAAGCATGGAGTGCTAACCACTGGGTCGCCAGGGAATTCTCTTTTCTGGTATTTTTTTAAGGATGTCATAGGGTCCATCTTTGAGGCGAAGGTATGTTTACATTTTTACTGAGTTTCTCTCTGGGCATTTTGCCATCTGCTCCTTCATAAATCCACCGCCCCCTTTCCGACTTCTCCATTCCCTCCTCTTTCTGGAGCTTCAGAGGGCTTCTGAACCCGCCCTTGACCAGGTAGGTTCAAAAGGTGGCTCCAAAGTGGTGCCAAGTGACAGCCCTGGTTTGACATCTTTTTGGCTTCTGGACCTGGAGCTCCTCTTGAGCAGAGTAAGTTTGTGCTCACCTTTCCCCCCAAGGTTTCAGCTATTCAGAATGTCAATAATTTACTCTAAAACAACACCAGGGCCTGGGAGTATCTGTTTATATGTGTGCACTCACGCCAGTACGCTAGAATGAACCGTGTTCTTCCTTATCAGGGACAACCAGTGGCGCTACGAGGGCACAGCTGTTTAGCCCTGACTGACTCGCCAGTGTTGCAATCTGGGAAATGTATTCAGGCCTGTTTATCTCTCCCCAGGGCAGGGCCAAGCTTGACCAAAGGAGCCTCTGATCTAAGTAGCAGCTTCTCAAAGGCAAGAAAACAAGTTTGCAGAGAATATACTGCTTTGAGCTAGACATTCAGACAGAGTAAGATGAACCCATCATTCGGTGGAGTGTGTAAAAGAGCCTAGCCCAGAAGCTTCTCTATCTCGGAAGGTCCCTACTAACACAATGGCCCTAAAACTAAAGTGAATTTATCACTGTCCCCACCAGATGTGAAAGTCCCCCAGTAAGGCCTTCTGATTCTGTTTGACCATTTCTGTTGAGAAATAGTCTCATTTTTAGTCTGGAGCTCTTCGTATCAGAGATCACAGATCCAGAGCCCTCAAGAGGGCAATAATATCAGCAGTTTTCTTGCTGCCAGGAAATATTTTAAAACTCATTTCAAGTCTCCTCCGTGTAACCCTGTTACAACTTGTCCCTGAAGAAGCAGTCAGTAGGGCTCAAATAGCCAGCAGTGGCCAGGATGGAAAGACTGCATCTCCTATACTGCTGATTCCTTTGGGATTCTCTGCATACTCCCTCTGACAGCAGGCCCCTTGGGGAAACACCAGCACCCCCACCCTACCCCCGCCACTGCACCGAACAAGCATGATTCAATGAGAATGTGGAATGTGGAGACAGATACCTTGATGTAATTTGGGCAAGAAACCTAATCTTTATGTCCCAGTTTACTCATCTGTAAAATGGGATAATAGCACCTGCATTACCCTTGCCTGAATCAAATAGAAGAAGAGATGCTGTAATCTCTAAATATCTAGCCTTGGATAAGACATTACCATGTCCCTCTTACACACACACACACACACACACACACACACACACACACAGCACTCCATAATGCCAAGGCTCAAGGAGAGAGCGAGGCTGGAAATTATTCACACCGACATTATTCAATGAGGCCAGTTCCCTGTCTGGAGCCCTTGTTTTGCCAGTCATGGCTTCACGCGTTTCCTTTGCTGCTTCCTCATCTCTCCGATCTGGAAATGCTAGAGGCCCCTGGCCTGCTCCCCAGGCCTCTGGGGAGCAGAGGCCTCTGTTCTCCTTTGTCTACGTTTAATCCCTATGTGACCTCATCCAGTCTCAGAGCTGTAACTGCCCTCTGTGCTCTGACTCCCTAACGTACATTTCTGATTGGGACCTCGCTCCTGAGCTCCAGACATGTATATACGGCTGCCTGTTCAACATCTTTTCATGTCCAAAACTAAACTGCTGATACCCTCCCCACCACCTCCTCACACAGTTTTTCCCTTCTCAGTAAGTGGCCGTTATTAAGTTGGATATGTGAAATGGTCACTTTTTAAGGCCAAGAACAATCAAATATCAGCAACTTCATTTGGTTCAACTAAATACATCCTTTCAGCTGCTAAGGTCAAAGGCCGTGGACTTTATAATCCTTAACCCTTTCTTCTAATACTGAAACCTCATCCTTGCTAGAATTGCTTCCCAACAGGCCTCCTCTCTTTAACCACTGAATTCACACAGATAGAAGCCAGTGATCCTTTAAAACCCTAAACCAGATCCCCACTGTTCAAAATCCTCTGAGGACTTCCCATTTAACTCCATGCTAAAGCCAAAACCATTGCAGGCTTCCCATGCCATATAGGAGCTGCTCCTGCCTTCTTCCCTCACTCACACTTTTCTAGCCATACTGGCCTTGTAGCTGTTCCTCGGACTTACCAAGTATGCTCCTGTCTCAGGGCCTTTGCAGTTGCCACTTTTGGTCTCAAACATTCTACATTTAGTTTAAAAACTTGGCTTCCTCCCTTCTCTCATTCAGGGCTTTGCAGAGATGTCACCTTCTCAGCAGAGTCTTCTCTGGGCATCCTATTTAAAATTGCAGTTCCAGCTCTACCCCAGCGTCTCCTCTTCCCCTTCCCTGTTTTGTTTTCTCCCTAGGACTTAGCACCATCTCATATATACATTACACACTGTCTATTACTTAGTTATGTTTGTCTTCTCCCTCCACCAGAATGTAAGCTGCAAGAAGGCAGGGATTTTGTCTGTTTCATTCACTGCAATTCATGCAATGCCTAGAACTGCATATGGCACACAGTGTTCAAATATCATATAAATAAAAGGAAGAAAGGACAACTCTAGCTAAAAAGACAACCAAAATAAGCAGCTTAAAGCAGTTCTTCGGATGCTCACAAAGTTACTCCTTCCTAATGCTCTCTACAGAGTAGCAGGAAACCCTGTATGTTGAGCACCTTCTCTGTGCCAGGCACTGTGCCAAGGTGTGTTACAACCTAACACCTGAAAGGACAGATGTGATTTTGCCTATTTTATGGATGAAGAACCTCGAGTTCAAAGAAGGTAAGTAATTGGCCCACAGTCACATAGCCAGTAAATGTCAGCACCAGGATTCAGATCAGCTGGGCAACCCTGTTTTTTAACTCACATGAAAATCTTCATTTGCTGACATTGATGAACTCCTTATTCTGAAGGCCCAACCCCGATTCCACTTCCTCCATGACCATGAAGACTTCCAGGCCATTCTAAGCCCAACTAATGTTTCTCTGTAAAGGAAGAGTCTGTGACTCCGGTCCAGAGTTCCCCATCTCAGCAGACGGCACCACCATTTGGCCAGAGGCTCAGACTGTCCTTGGAGTCTCCCTTAACTGTTTTTCCCTTCATTCCCACACCCATCAGCAAACTCCATAAGAACTCCCCTTCTGGGACATACTTGGCAAAACTAAGTCCTTTGCCCTGTGCCATCACCTAATCTGAGACACCATTATGTGAAGTGAAGTGAAGTCGCCCAGTCGTGTCCAACTCTTTGCGAACCCACAGACTGTAGCCTACCAGGTTCCTCCATCCATGGGATTTTTCCAAGCAAGGATACTGGAGTGGGTTGCCATTTCCTTCTCCAGGAGATCTTCCCAACCCAGGGATTGAACCCAGGTCTCCCACATTGTAGATAGATGCTTTACCATCTAAGCCATCAGGGAAGCTCTGCAATAAATCCTACTTATCAGCCTCTCTGCTTCCTCTCTTGTTCCTTCTGACCACCACACTCACCACCCAGGAGCCAGAGGGATGTTTTAAAATATAACTTGACGCAAGGAACTCCTCACTCATGGTTCATTAGTTCAGTTCAGCTCAGTCCAGTTCAGTCGCTCAGTCGTGTCTGACTCTTTGTGACCCCATGAACCGCAGCACGCCAGGCCTCCCTGTCCATCACCAACTCCCACAGTTCACTCAGACTCACGTCCATCGAGTCAGTGATGCCGTCCAGCCATCTCATCCTCTGTCGTCCCCTTCTCCTCCTGCCCCCAATCCCTCTCAGCATCAGAGTCTTTTCCAATGAGTCAGCTCTTCACATGAGGTTCATTAGTAGGTCATCCTTAAATGTAGACTAAAATCTCAATTCTGTGACGCTATAAATCTGGATTTAGGCTACCTTTTCAACCTCATTTCCTGCCTTGATGACACGCCCTCAGCCTCTCTCAGTGCTTGTGTCCAGGGTCACACCAAGCCTGTTTCCACATCAGGGCCTCTGAGCTAGCTGTTCCTTCTTACTGGAATGCCCTTTCCTGGATCCTTGTGGCCAGCTCCCTCCTTCCTGCATTTAGTCAATGTCTGTCTTCAGAGAGGCCTTCTCTGACCCCCTTTTGTAAAAAGATATACCCCTGGGATTTCCCTGCTGGTCCAGGGATTAAGACTCTACGCTCCCAGTGCAGGAGGCATGGGTTCTGGGTGTGCAGGTTCTATCTATCCCTGGTCAGGGAACTATGATAGATCCCACATGGCCTGCATGCCCCAATGAAGGTCTGGTGCAATTAAGACATGACACAGCCAAATACATAAAAAATAAATTTAAAAAAGATACACCCCTAACTTTTATCTCACCTTGCTTTAGATTTTTTGCTTTGTAATTATTTTAGATTTTTATTTTGGAAATGTTCAAATATGCTGAAAATATGAGAAAACACAACAATGACCACCCAAATACCCGCCATCCAAATTTAACAACTGTTAACATTTTGCCATATTTGTTTTACTTGCATGGAGAAGGCAATGGCACCCCACTCCAGTACTCTTGACTGGAGAATCCCATGGATGGAGGAGCCTGGTGGGCTGCAGTCCATGGGGTCGCTAAGAGTCGGACACGACTGAGCGACTTCATTTTCACTTTTCATTTTCATGCATGGGAGAAGGAAATGGCAGCCCACTCCAGTGTTCTTGCCTGGAGAACCCCAAGGATGGGGGAGCCTGGTAGGCTGCCGTCTATGGAGTTGCACAGAGTTGGACATGACTGATGTGACTTAGCAGCAGCAGCACCAGCAGCAGGCATGTATGTATATGTACATTTTTTGGCTAAACTTTTTGAAAATAATCTTCAGACACCATGACACTTCAGCCCTGCATACATCAGCATGCATACCTTGCAAACAAGGACATTTTCCTTAATAACCATATCATTATCACACATAAGAAAATAAGCAACGAGTCTCTGTTGTTGTTGTTCAGTCACCCAGTCATATACGATTCTTTGCAACTCATAGACTGCAGCACGCCAGGCCTCCCTGTCCCTCACCATCTCCCAGAGTTTGCCCAAGTTCATGTCCATTGCATTGGTGATGCCATCCAAACATCTCATCCTCTGACATCTCCTTCTCCTTCTGCCCTCAATCTTTCCCAGCATCAGAGATGTCTAATGAATCATCTGTTAGCATCAGATGACCAAAATACTGGATCTTCAGCTTCAGCATCAGTCCTTCCAGTGAATATTCAGGAATGATTTCCTTTAGGATGGACTGGTTGGATCTCCTTGCAGTCCAAGGGACTCTCAAGAGTCTTCTCCAACACCACAGTTTAAGACCATCAGTTCTTCGGTGGACAGCTTTCTTTATAGTCCAACTCTCACATCCATACATGACCACTGAAAAACCATAGCCTTGACTAGACAGACCTTTGTTGGCAAAGTAATGTCTCTGCTTTTTAATATGCTATCTAGCAACAACTTTTCTTCCAAGGAGCAAGGGTCTTTTAATTTCATGGATGCAGTCACTCTCTTGCAGTGATTTTGGAGCCCCCCAAAATAATGTCTGTCACTGTTTCCACTGTTTCCCCATCTATTTGCCATGAAGTGATGGGACCAGATGCCATGAACTTGCTTTTCTGAATGTTGAGTTTTAAGCCAACTTTTTCATTCTCCTCTTTCACTTTCATCAAGAGGCTCTTTAGTTCTTCTTCACTTTCTGGCATAAGGGTGGTATCATCTGCATATCTGAGGTTATTGATATTTCTCCTGGCAATCTTCATTCCAGCTTGTGCAGTGATTTTAGAGCCTAAGAAGAGGAAATCTGTCATTGTGTCCACCTTTTCCCCTTCTATTTGCCATGCAGTAGTGGGGCCAGATGCCTTGATCTCAGTTTTTTTCAGTACTCTTAAGCCGGCTCTTTCACTTTACTTCTTCACCCTCATCAAGAGGCTCTTTAGTTCCTCTTCGCTTTCTGCCATTAGACTGGTATCATCTGCATATCTGAGTATCTGAGATTGTTGATGTTTCTCCCGCCTATCTTGATTCCAGCTTGTAACTCTTTGAGCCTGCCATTTCTCATGATGTGCTAAGGGTATAGGTTAAACAATCAAGGTTACAGCAGACATCCCTGTTGTACTGGTTTCTCAATCTTAAACCAATCATGTGTTCCATACAGAGTTCTAACTGTTGCTTCTTGACCCTCATACAGGTTTCTCAGGAGAAGGGTAAGATGGTCTGGTATTCCCATCTCTCTAAGAGTTTTCCACAGTTTGTCATGATCCACACAGTCAAAGGCTTTATTGTAGTCAATGAAACAAAGATAGATGTTTTTCTGAAACTCCCTTGCTTTCTCTCTAATCCAGAGAATGTTGGCAATTTGAACTTTAGCTACTCTTCCCTTTCTAAGCCCAGCTCGGACATCTGGAAGTTGTTGGTTCACATAATACTGAAGCCTAACATGCAAGATTTTAAACATGACCTTTCTAGGATGTGGAGATGAGTGCAGCTTCGATGGTTAGCACATTCTTTGGTACTACTGTTCTTGGGAATTGGGATGAGGATTGACCTTTTCCAGTCCTGTGACCACTGCTGGGCCTTCCAGATTTGCTGACATATTGAGTGCAACACCTTGATGGCATCATCCTTTTAGGGATTTGAAATTTCATCGCATCCGCTAGCTTTATTAACAGCAGTACTTCTTAAGGCCCACTTGACTTCACACTCCAGAGTATCTGGCTCTGGGTGACTAACCACACTATCATAGTAATCTGGTTCATTAAGATCTTTTTTATACAGTTCTTCTGTGTATCCTTTCCATCTTTTCTTGATCTTTTCAGCATCTACTAGGTCTCTACCATTTTTATCCTTTATTGTGCCCATTTTGGGGTGGAATCCTCCCTTGATGTTTCTGATTTTCCTAAACAGATCTCTAGTCTTTCCTCTTTTGTTGTTTTCTTCTATTATTAAGCGCTGTTCACTAAAGAAGGCCTTTTTGTCTCTCCTAGCTATTCTTTGGAACTCTGCATTTAATGTGATGTACCTTTCTCTCTCTCCCTTGCTTTTGGTTCTCTTCTTTCTTCCGCTACTTATAAAGCCTCCTCAGATAACCACTTTGCCTTCTTGCTTTTCCTTTTCTTTGGGATGCTTTTATTCACTGCCTCTAATATCGTCTAATTTTCAGTTCATAATCAGATGTTCCTAACTGTTCCCTCTACGGCTTTTTTTTTTTTTTTTTTGAGCCAGAATCCATTGAAGAGTCACATGATGTATTTTGATTTTATATCTCTTTAGTCAGAAGACATTTGGGGAATTATATTTATATTTATAGTTCTTGGGGGATTTCCATGATGGTCCAGTGGTTAAGACTCCACACTTCCACTGCAGGGGGTGCAGGTATGATCTCTAGTCAGGGAAATAAGATCCCACATGCAGCATAACATGGCCAAAGAGTAGAAAAAAAAATTTTTTTAATAAGTAAACTAAAAATAGTTATTTGGGTTTCAACCCTCCTACATCTGTTCTCTCACCCCTACAGCTATCACTATGCTATATACACAGAGGCAGTCAATAAATAATTGATAAGGACTAACTGAAAAGTCCTACTCTTTCATATAAATCTTGTCCATGAATGTTTATAAGCACCATTATTCTTAATGGTAGAATAACCCAAATGTCAATCAACTGATGAATGAATAAGTAAAATGGCATAACCATACAATGGGATATTATTCAGCAGTGAAGAGAAATGAAACACTAACTCGCCCTGGTTGAGCCTCGAAGATATGATGCAAAGAGAAATAAGCCAGTCACAAAAACATTGTAAAATTTCTTTTATATCAGATGTTAGAATATAACTATGTACAGAGATGGAAAGTAGATTAGATAGTTGCCTATTTGGGGAAATAGGAAGAATGGGGGGAATGACCGCTGATGGGAAGAGGTATCTTTTCAAGGTGATGAGAATGTTCTAAACATGTGGTGATAATTGTAAAACTCTGTAAATATACTAAACAACATTGAATTTCACACTTTGGGTGGATGGTACGGTATGTGAGTTACAGCGCAACAAAGATATTACTATAAAAAAAAAAAAAGCAAAACCCTACTCTTCCTTGTTGCTCTGGGTCACAGCAGAAACAACTGTTGACCAAACATCCTCTTCCCTCCTCTTTCAACTTCTCCTATCCTCTGTTCTCTGCTTTACTTAAAGAGCCACAACTTTTCTCTTCACTGAATGTCCTACTTTGCCCTCTCTGGGGCAGAACTCCCCATTTTTATCCCACCAAATGTGGGGCTTACCCTTTCCTCCAGTGTGTGGGGCTGTGGGAGGCACAGGTCCCCTGCAAGGGCACACACAGCTGCCCATCTGAGACCATCTGCTGGAATCACAGGCAGCTGGCCAGGTTCTGTGTGTGCCCAGCACTTCTAACTTGTGGGTGTCACATGGTTGGCATAGCTACTTGTTTCTGGTGCAGCTTCCCTACTGTACTGTGAGCAGGAGTTGTCTTATGCCTCTTTATATGTTTTGTGCCGAAAACAGACATTTGCACTTAAAAGGCAGGACTTGTGGAGACAAGGCTTCCACACCCAGTGCCCTGACCTGGCTGTCTGGGAAGGGAGGAAGAGGCTCTGGTTCAGAGGCGTGTGTGTGTGTCTGTGTATGTGTGTGTGTGTGTGTGCTCAGTCACTCAGTCACGTCTGACTCTTTGCAACTTCATGGATTGTAGCCCGCCAGGCTCTGCTGTACATGGAATTTTCCAGGCAAGAATACCAGAGTGGGTTGCCATTTTCTCCTCCAGGGGATCTTCCCAACCCAGGGATCAAACCCACATCTCCTATGTCTCCCACATTGGCAGGTAGATTCTTTACCACTGCGCCACCTGGGAAACCCCGCCCTGAAGCAGATGGTTTCAAAATCTGAGGTTCTGAATTCCAGTCCCAGCTGTCACAGGGCACCTTGGGAATTCATCTGCTGGACCCTGATAGACTAGGGGGAAATGGCCTAATACCAGGAAGGTTACACATACTTTGAATCAGGACCTTTAAAATTTTAAGTCTGAAAGGACTTAACCAAATTTTTCTTATTCCTCTCAATGCCAGCCAAGTCGCTTTTGCTATACAAGAGGAGAAATGGAATTGTCTTAGGGAAAAGTGAGATGTGAGAATCTGCTGAGTTGATCAGAGAAAAAGCAAAAAGTGAGAAAATAGAACTCCTGGTTCCTTCTCCTTCCTAAATTTTCCTCCTTTGACTTTCTCCCAATGTCTCAAGAGGCAGTTTAGTTTTCCCCAGGCACTCTGGTTGCTTGGGTCTTATTCCAGTGGTCATGTGGCAAAGGGGTGCCCTCAGCTGGCTGGCCCATAAAGGCAGATGGTGGTGTGGGGGGTGGGTGCGGGGATAGAGGTGAGGGGAATGTTACCAAACTTTATGATGATAGCTTTAATTCAATCAACATTTTTCTTGGTTAAAAATGATCATATTGAAATATGTACATATATCAAATCACTATGTTGTACATCTGAAGTGAATATAATCTTATGTCAATTATAATTGAGTTTTTTTAAACAGTACACATTGGTATATGCATACATAAAGTAATAAAAAGATGTGCCTCAAAATATTTTTTAATTTCAAAGTTTTGTACTTCAAAGGACATATCAAGACAGCAGAAGGAGAATCCAGAGAGTGGAGAAAGAATTTGCAAACACATATCTGACAAAATCTATGTAAATGCCTTTCTTAAATTTTGCATAAGGGTGGAATTGGTGGTGGCTGTGGTTTAATCAGTAGGTCATAACTGACTCTTTGTGGCCCCATGGACTGTAAACCACCAGGCTCCTCTGTCCATGGGATTTCCCAGGCAAGAATATTGGAGTGGGTTGGTGTTTCCTTCTTAAGGGAATCTTCCCAACCCAGATACTGAAACTGGGTCTCATGTCTCCTGCATTGCAGGCCAATTCTTTACTGACTGAGCTACCATGGAATTCCAGCTGAGTCATCTAAAAGCCTAAAAGATAATGCTGTTGAAGTGCTGCATTCAATATGTCAGCCAATTTGGAAAACTCAGCAGTGGCCACAGGACTGGAAAAGGTCAGTTTTCATCCCAATCCCAAAGAAGGGCAATGCCAAAGAATGTTTAAACTACTGCACAATTGCGCTCACTTCACATGCTAGTAAGGTAATGCTCAAAATCCTTCAAACTAGGCTTCACCAATATGTGAACCAAGAATTTCCAGATGTACTAGCTGGGCTTAGAAAAGGCAGAGGAACCAGAGATCAAATTGCCAGCATTCATTGGATCATAGAGAAAGTAAGGGAATTCCAGAAAAGCATCTACCTCTGTTTCATTGACTACATTAAAGCCTTTGACTGTGTGGATCACAACAAACTAGAAAATTCTTAAAAAGGTGGGAATACCAGACCACTTTACCTGTCTCCTAAGAGACCTGGAATACGTCAGTATGTCAGAAAATTTGGAAAACTCAGCAGGGGCCACAGGACGGGAAAAGGTCAGTTTTCATTCCAATTCCAAAGAAAGGCAATGCCAAAGAAAAGTTCAAACTACCGCACAACTGCACTCATCTCACACGCTAGTAAAGTAATGCTCAAAATTCTCCAAGCCAGACTTCAACAGCATGTGAACCGTGAACTTCCTGATGTTCGAGCTGGCTTTAGAAAAGGCAGAGGAACCAGAGACCAAATTGTCAATATCTGTTGGATCATCAAAAAAGTAAGAGAATTCCAGAAAAACATCTACTTCTGCTTTATTGACTATGCCAAAGTCTTTGACTGTGTGGATCACAACAAACTGGAAAATTCTTCAAGAGATGGGAATATCAGATCACCTGACCTGTCTCTTGAGAAATCTGTATGCAGGTCAGGAAGCAACAGTTAGGACTGGACACGGAACAACAGACTGGTTCCAAATAGGAAAATGAGTTCATTAAGTCTGTATATTGTCACCCTGCTTATTTAACTTTTATGCAGAGTACATCATGAGAAGCACTGGGCTGGATGAAGCACAAGCTGGAATGAAGATTGCCAGGAGAAATATCAATAACCTCAGATATGCAGATGACATCACCCTTATGGCAGAAAGCAAAGAAGAACTAAAGAGCCTCTTGATGAGGGTGAAAGAGGAGAGTGAAGAAAGCTGGCTTAAAACTCAACATTCAGAAAAGTAAGATCATGGTATCTGGTCCCATCACTTCATGGCAAATAGATGGGGAAACAGTGGAAATAGTGACAGACTTTATTTTAGGGGGCTCCAAAATCACTGCAGAGGGTGACTGCAGCCATGAAATTAAAAGACACTTGCTCCTAGGAAGAAAAGTTATGACCAACCTGGATAGCATATTGAAAAGCAGAGACATTACTTTGCCAACAAATGTCTGTCTAGTCAAGGCTATGGTTTTTCCAGTGGTCAAGTATGGATGTAAGAGTTGGACCGTAAAGAAAGCTGAACACCGAAGAATTGATGGTTTAGAACTGTGGAGTTGGAGAAGACTCTTGAGAGTCCCTTGGACTGCAAGGAGATTCAACCAGTCCATCCTAAAGGAAATCGGTCCTGAATATTCCTTGGAAGGACTGATGCTGAAGCTGGAACCCCAGTACTTTGGCCACCTGATGTGAAGAACTGGCTCATTTTAAAGACCCTGACGATGGGAAAGATTGAAGGTGGGAGGAGAGGGGACGACAGAGGGTGAGATGGTTGGAGGGCATCACCAACTCAATGAACATGAGTTTGAGTAAACTCTAGGAGTTGGTGATGGACGGGGAGGCCTTGCGTGCTGCAGTCCATGGGGACACAAAGAGTCATAGATGACTGAGTGACTGAACTGAACTGAACTGAAGAAACCTGTATGCGGGTCAAGAAGCAACACTTAGAACCAGACATGGAAAAACAGACTGGTTCAAAATTGGGAAAGGAGTATGTCAAGGCTGTATATTGCCACCCTGCTTATTTAACATATATGCAGATTACATCATGTGAAATGCCACCCTGGATGAATCACAAGCTGGAATCAAGATTTCCAGGAGAAATATCAACAACTTCAGATATGCAGATGATACCATTCTGATGGCAGAAATTGAAAAGGAACTAAAGACCCTCTTGATGAGGGTGGAAGAGGAGAGTGAAGAAAGCTGGCTTAAAACTCAACATTCAAAAACCAAAGATCATGGCATCTGGTCCCATCACTTCATAGCAAATAGAAGGGGAAAAAATGGAAGCAGTGACAGATTTTATTTTCTTGAGCTCCAAAATCACTGCAGATGGTGATTGCAGCCTTGAAATTAAAAGACACTTGCTCCTTGGAAGGAAAGCTATGACAAACCTAGACAGCATATTAAAAAGCAGAGAAACCACTTTGCCTACAAAGTTTCCTATAGTCAAAGCTATGGTTTTTCCAGTAGTTGTGTACACATGTGAGAGTTGGACCATAAAGAAGGCTGAGCACCAAAGAATTGATGATTTTGAATTGTAGTGCTGGAGAAGACTCTTGAGAGTCCCTTAGACTGCAAGGAGATCAAACCAGTCAATCCTAAAGGAAATTAACTCTGAATATTCATTGGAAGGACTGATGCTGAAGCTGAAGTTCCAATACTTTGGCCACTTGATATGAAGAGCCAACTCACTGGAAAAGACCTAATGCTGGAAAATATTGAAGACAAAAGGAAAAAAGGGCAGCAGAGGATGAGATGGTTAGGTAGCAACACCAACTAAATGGACGTGATTTTGAGCATAGTCCAGGAGATAGTAGAGGACAGAAGAGCCTAGTGTGGTGCAGTCCATGGGGTTGCAAAGAATCGGACATGACTTAGCAACTGAACAACAACAGCAAACACTTCTCACCCACTTGGATGGCTATAATAAAGAAGACAGACAATAAGTGTTGGTGAGGATATGTAGAAATTAGAAGATTGCCAGTAGGAAAGTAAAATGGTGCAACCACTTGGAAAACAGTCTGGCAGTTCCTCAAAAAATTAAACATGTAGTTAGTGTATGACCCAGGAGTTCCATTTTCAGGTATGTATCCAAGAGAAATTAAAACACAAAAAGCTTGCAGGAGATATAAGAGACGAAGTTTTGATCCCTGGGTCGAGATGATTCCCTGGAGCCTGCCAGGCTCCTCTGTCCATGGAACTCTCCAGACAAGAATACTGGAGTGGGTTGCCATGCCCTCCTCCAGGGGATCTTCCTGACCCAGGGATCAAACCTGTGTCTCTTATGTCTCCTGCATTGGCAGGTGGTTCTTTACCACTGCACCACCTGGGAAGCCCATGATGGACTATTAATCAGGCATTAAACGTACTGAAGTTCTGATACATGCCACAACATGCATGAACACTGAAAACAGACTCAATAAAGAAGCCAGTCACAACAGGCCACAAACTGTATGATTCTACTCATATGAGACGTCCAAAATAGGCAAATTCACAAAGAAAGAAAGTCAATTAGTGATTTCCTGGGGGGAATGGGAAATGGAAAGGGATGGCTGATGGGTTTGGGATTTCTTTGGGGTTAATGATAATGTTCTAAAATTAATTGTGTTGCTGGTTGCACAATCTTGTGAATGATCTAAAACAACTGAACTGTATATTTTAAAAGAATTAATTTTAAACTATGAGAATTCTATCTAAAAAAACAATAAACCATACACAGCTTGAAATAAATAAGTAACTTAAAATGATGCTGTACCCATATGTAAAATAGATAGCGAATGGGTAGTTGGGAAGCCCAGGTGGCTGAGATGGTAAAGAATCTGCCTGCTAATTCGAGAGATGCAAGTTTGATCCCTGGGTCAGGAAGATCCTCTGGAGAAGGAAATGGCACCCCACTCCAGTATTCTTGCCTGGAGAATCCCATGGACAGAGGAGCCTGGTGGGCTACAGTCCACGGGGTCGCAAAGAGTTGGAATGACTGGACAACTAAACTCAGTGAGAAGTTGCTGTATACCAGGAGGAGCTCCACCTAAGGGTCTGTAACAACCTAGAGGGGTGGGATGGTGGAGAGGAAGAGGAAGGTTCAAGAGAGAGGGGGACATATGTATAGTTCTGGCAGATTCACACTACTCTATGGCAGAAACCAACACAGCATCTGTAAAGCAATTGTCCTCTAAAAAAAATCATCGTATTCTGATGACACAATAAAGCAGATTCTCCTTCCACTTTAAAAAGAAATGATGCCATACCAATGCCATGTTTTTGGCTACCTGGTCAGCAGTTGGACCCACGGTCCAGGCTCCTGTGTTGTTGTGGGCTCAAATGTGCAAGGCTCTGGGTCCTTGCAGACAGTTGCATCATTTCATCATGAAGAGAGAGCACAGCTTTTTGTTTCAGCCGGTGCTTACCAAAGTTGCCGTCAAAAGACATCTGACTGCCCAGAGCATCAGGGGCCTGAAAGAATTCACAATCAGGGGCCCAAAACGAATTTTCCTAAGGGACCGTCTGGACCCAGTTTATATACCTTCCCAGACTGACTAAGCCCCATCTTTTTTCCCCTTCAGTCTCCTCTTGCCCTGCCTTGCAGCCAGAGAAGTGCTGGCTTCTTTCTGTGGCCCTGCAGTCACAGCTGCTGTCTGGTCAGGTGTGACCTCAGCCGCCCCGAAGGAGCCAGGGGACAGCGTCCAAGTCCAACCCAGCTGGCCACCAGGACCTCTGGCTGCCCAGCTGCTGCTCGGAGGGCTTATACCACCCAAATGAGGGGAGTTAACAGCCAAGGGGTAAACTTGGACCAGAAAAGGAGAGGAGACTAGGAGGGGCTGGCCATTGGTTGCCCTGCTTTTTTCTCCCCAAATGACTCTTCCTATCCCTGAGCTGTCCCCAAGTGAGGGAGTGAGCCGCTCAGGGTATTTTCTTGTGAGGCTGCTGCCAGTTTGATAACGCATGACCTTGTGTTTGCTTCCCTTCCTTTCCGGCCTCACCTCTCTTCCTCACTCTTGCTGCTCAGGGCTGACAACCTCTGCACTGAAACATTAACCCTTCAGCTCTGCCCAACCTTTGTTTTCCAGGAAGCCAAGCCACACTAAGCATGTACTTGAGGGTAAAGGGTTTATAAACCCTCAAAGGGCTCTTTGGGCTGTTTTCATCACCCTGCATTCCTATCCTGCCCCATTAAATAGAAACTTCTGCTGGTTTCTCTGGGAGGGAATGGTATTGGAAAAATAACTTGAATTCTCAAGACCTCCCGCACTCCATGGGGTAAGCAGCCAATCCTGGCAGGAAGGATGGGGGGTTGTTTGCCCTGTGGTGATCCAGCTGCTTGGCTGAAGACTTGTGTGGGTAAGCTTAAATCTGAGTGGAAAAAGTAGGAAGCCCGTTTGAATGGAGGGATCAGCCACATTTTTTCCAATCTAGCTTTATCAGAAAGAAAGTTATATTTTCATTTCAATTTTTCACATTCCTAAGATTTGTTCTCTTTTGGTTTAGAACCAGTAGTGGTTAAAAGGATATTGCTATGGATATTACAGTAATGATGATAAGCCCTTAGTTCTCCCCCCAGGTTAGAACAGACATCTAGACCACCAGGGCTCTCCCAACACAGTCCAGGCGTAGCCTACAGGTGGGGACTTCAGCATCCTATTAAAATGTCCTTATTTTCTTTTGGGCATAAATTGAAAATGTGTGCCCAGGTGGCGCAGCACTGAAGAATCTGCCTGCCAATGCAAGAGACTCAGAAGACTTGGGTATGATCCCAAGATTGGGAAGATTCCCCTGGAGTAGGAAATGGCAATCCATTCCAGTATCCTTCTCTGGAGAATCTCACGGGCAGAGGAGCCTGGTGGGCTACAGTTCATGGAGTTGCAAAGAGTTGGACACAACTGAGCACACATATACCCAATACCTAAGACATATAGTTTAGGTCATTGTGTCTCTGACAGACGTGTCTTCCATTTATTAATTCTAGAGATTTTATTTTTTAGTGGCCAGGCTCCAAGTGTTAGACTGGGGGTTCCCAATAGTGTGCCAAGATGTGGTTTACAGGCATGTAGAGGAGATGAACTCATGCAACCCTGGAGCAGCTGGCTCCTGGTGACAGCTTCCAGCCTTACACAATCAATTTATCCTTCCTGTCATATAAATATTAAAGTTTACCAAGACATGTGCTGTGACGCAGAAAAATCTGGGCAGCACTGAGATAAATCACACTTCCATAGGGGCTATTTTGCCTTTCCTGAAGTGGCCTGCTAATTGAAAATGTTTGGGTATTATTGATATATAAGAAGCAGGTCAGAGGAATAATTGCTGAATGAATCAGAGAGGCAGTGACACAAAATGAAGACAACCTGTGTCTTCCTATGATCCCCTCTGGGGAAACAAACCCGATTAACCTGCACAGAGAGGTGATTTGGAAAAGGGTGATGGAGTGGGGTGGGTAGAACTGGAGGACCTGCAAGAGGAAGGAGGGAAGGCTGTCTGGAGTTTCCCCCTCAAGCCTTTCCACTCCAGCTCTAAGAGATCTCTCTTCCCTTCCTTCCTTATTTGCATCTCTGGACACAAATAGAGGCTCTGGCTCCACCTCCCTTGAAGTTAATGGTAGACTTTCTGGTCCCCTGAGGCCAGCGTCTTTTCCCCAGGAGGCTCTGGTGCTCACCTTTCTCCTCCTCCTCCCCTCAGAGGTTGGCTGTGCCTTTGTTTGCAGCCCAGTTCATCCCTGGGCTGCTTGAATTTTGAACTCCTGAAAAGAAAACCTTCTGGTATTCACTGGCACTGATTAAAGACAGGAAACACTCCTGCACTGTGGAAGGATCCCAGTATGTGCTGCATTGTCTAAAGTGTCTCCTCACCCAGGATTTTCCACCAGTGCATAAACAGGGGATAAAGCTCCCTCATCCAGTACCCAGGAGCTTCTGAAACACACTGAAGGTCTCAGAATCACCAGCCTGGCCTCTTCCACTGAGAAGGCTGGTTACTGGTTTACCAGTGCTTACCATGTGAGTGAAATTATTAGTCGCTCAGTCGTTTCCGACACTTTGTGACCCCATGGACTGCAGCCTGCCAGGCTACTCTGCCCATGGAATTCTCCAGGTAAGGATACTGAAGTGGGTAGCCATTCCTTTCTCCAGGGGATCTTCCTGATCCAGGGATCGAACCGAGGTCTCCTGCACTGCAGGCAGATCCCCTGGAGAAAGGAATGGCTACCCATTCCAATATCCTTACCTGGAGAATTCCATGAAAAAGAGGAACCTAGCGGGCTCCGTGGGGTTGCAAAGAGTTGGACACGACAGAGAGACTAACATTTTCTCCAGTTGGGTACAACAGTTCCCCCAGCCCAGACTCAGCTAGAATTTATCTATCATACTTGATACTTCCCTTGTTTCATTCCTGATTTCTAGGTTTTACCTCAAACTCACAAATGTTCCTTTCTCACCTTGAAAAGGAAGAAAATGAACACAGTCAGTAGCTGCTGGGAATGCTTGTCTTTAGTGTAAGGAAGTGAAGTAAAGTGAAAGTCGCTCAGTCATGTCCAATTCTTTGGGACCCCATGGACTATACAGTCCATGGAATTCTCCAGGATAGAATACTGGAGTGGGTAGCCTTTCCCTTCTCCAGCAGATCTTCCCAACCCAGGGATCAAACCCAGGTCTCCCGTATTGCAAGCAGATTCTTTACCGGCTGAGCCACGAAGGTGCTAGGCAAAGTCCCCAGAACAGTCTCTGCCTCTCCCACCCCAGACACTTCATTGCCCAGCCCCAGCTGCCCCGCCCCCCTCCCCCCCCCCCCCCCCCCCCGCCCCGTCCCCCCCCGTCCCCCTCCTTCCCCCCCCCCCTTCCCTCTCCTCCTTCCCCCACCAGTGGGGTGTGGAGCCACCTGCTCTCCTCCCTCAGAGGATAGCCAAGCCCTGGGTAGTGGCTGTTTTCCAGGGGTGCCAGGAGGCCCCTCAAAACTTACTAAACCAAATACTCACCCCTACCTTGCAGGCCCTTAGTTCCTCAGATGGAAACAAAGCAAAGAGGGAGGCAGCAGGAAAACTAAGAAAAACTTCAGTTCAGTTCAGTTCAGTCGCTCAGTCGTGTCCGACTCTTTGTGACCCCATGAACCGCAGCACGCCAGGCCTCCCTGTCCATCACCATCTCCCGGAGTTCACTCAGACTCACGTCCATCGAGTCAGTGATGCCATCCAGCCATCTCATCCTGGGTTGTCCCCTTCTCCTCCTGCCCCCAATCCCTCCCAGCATCAGAGTCTTTTCCAAAGAGTCAACTCTTCGCATGAGGTGGCCAAAGTACTGGAGCTTCAGCTTTAACATCATTCCTTCCAAAGAAATCCCAGGGTTGATCTCCTTCAGAATGGACTGGTTGGATCTCCTTGCAGTCCAAGGGACTCTCAAGAGTCTTCTCCAACACCACAGTTCAAAAGCATCAATTCTTCGGTGCTCAGCCTTCTTCACAGTCCAACTCTCACATCCATACATGACCACAGGAAAAACCATAGCCTTGACTAGACGGACCTTAGTCGGCAAAGTAATGTCTCTGCTTTTGAATATGCTATCTAGGCTGGTCATAACTTTGCTTGCAAGGAGTAAGTGTCCTTTAATTTCATGGCTGCAATCACCATCTGCAGTGATTTTGGAGCCCCCCAAAATAAAGTCTGACACTGTTTCTACTGTTTCCCCATCTATTTCCCATGAAGTGATGGGACCAGATGCCATGATCTTCGTTTTCTGAATGTTGAGCTTTAAGCCAACTTTTTCACTCTCCTCTTTCACTTTCATCAAGAGGCTTTTTAGCTACTCCTCACTTTCTGCCATAAGGGTGGTGTCATCTGCATATCTGAGGTTATTGATATTTCTCCCGGCAATCTTGATTCCAGCTTGTGTTTCTTCCAAATTCAACTACAGCTTCTTATAGGCCTGAAATTATTCTTTTTCATTGGTAATAACTCTTTTCTGATTTTAAAAGTCATTTCCTCCCAGTGGGCAAAGGTTAGAACACGTGGGGGAAAAAAATAGCAGTCATCTGTAATCTCACTTCCCAGAGCAAACTTCCTTAATATTTGCCATATTTTCATTTCTATGTTCACATATTTTTACATAGTTGAATTATATTGTATATAAGAGTTTGCATCAGTTTTTTTTTCACTTACTAGTTCATGACTACTTCCCTGGTGGCTCAGACAGTAAAGCGTCTGTCTACAATGTGAGAGACCTGGGTTCGATCCCTGGGTTGGGAAGATTCTCTGGAGAAGGAAATGGCAACCCACTCCAGTACTCTTGCCTTGAAAATCCCATGGACAGAGGAGCTTGGTGCAGGCTACTATCCATGGGGTCGCAAAGAGTCAGGCACAAATGAGTGACTTCACTTCGTTCATGACTACCAGCTCCGGTTGTTTTTAGCTGTTGCAAACTATTCCATCATGTGGATGCATTTAACTGTTGAGAGGTTCCTGGGCACTTGTATGCTTTGTTATTGTTGTTATTATTATTACAACAAGGAGATCAAGGAGATCAAACCAGTTAATCCCAAGGGAAGTCAACCCTGAATATTCATTGGAAGCTGAAGCTGCAATACTTTGGCTACCTGATGTGAAGAGCCAACTCATTGGAAAAGACCCTGATGCTGGGAAAGATAGAGGACAGGAGGAGAAGGGGTCAACAGAGGATGAGATAGTTGGATGGCATCACTGACTCAATGGATGAGAGTTTGAGCAAACTCTGGGAGATGTTTGGGAAGATAGACAGGGAAGCCTGGCGTGCTGCAGTTCATGGGGTCACAAAGAGTTGGACATGACTTAGCCACCGAACAACAGCAACAACAAACTGTAATTAGCACTGCATGCTTATGCATACAACTAATTTCTAAGAATTTCTCAAGTTACATTTCAAATAAAGTGGAGCCCCTGGGCAAAACTCTGTGTGTGTGTGTGTTAGTTGCTCAGTAGTATCCAGCTTTTTGTGATCCTGTGGACTGCAGCCCGATAGGCTCCTCTGTCCATGGGATTTCCCAGGCAAGAACACTGGAGTGGGTTGCCATTCCCTTCTCCAGGGTATCTTCTCAACCCAGGGATCAAACCCGGATCTCTTGCATCACAGGCAGATTCTTTACCATCTAAGCCACCAGGGAGAGTCTTGATTTTCAGAAATAAAGTGGCTGGTTTACAGCCACCAGCAATAACATTTATACCAATAATTGACATCCGTCTCCATCCCAAATGAGCTTAATTTTGTTCATGAACAGTTTGCCTCTCTGGGGTGCTGAGAGGAGAAAGGAGATATCCTGTGAGATCTTCAGAATGTTGCATTTGAGCTGAATCTGTCTTTGGTCATAGTTGAAGAAAGCAGCTGGTGGCAAGTGGCCAGTACCAGGAGACTAGTATTTGTGGAATGTCAAAGTTCATGACTGTCTCTGTGGAATTAATTAACTGATGTCCAGCTCTCTCACAGTACAGGAAGCTCCATGAGGGTGTAACCAGATCTCTCTTACAATCTGTTCTTGGTGCCCAGCAGAGTCACTGGCCTTTATAATCATGTGCTCAATAATTAGTTGTTAACTGATGCTTAGATGGAGTCCTTCACCTTCTTTTTTATTTTACCAGGCCCTTTTCCCCAGTTCTCTCAGGAGGCCACTGCTCAGGTTTACACGGAGAATTTTTCTCAACTTCCTTACCATCTAAGGAAGCCCTTGGGGATTTCTGTAGCAGAGAGGGGAGTCATTCAATCCACCAATGACCCCCCCCCCCCCCTCTTTTTTTCCCCCCCATCCTCTTCATTTCCCCCCCATCCTCTTCATTTCCCCATTCTGCTCTGTGCACTCCTTGCTGGATTCTTTTTTTTTTAAGATTTTTTTTTGATAGGGACAATTTTTAAAGCCTTTATTGAATTTATTACAACACTGCATTTGTTTTATGTTTTGGATTTTTGGCCAAAAGGCATGTCTAGCTTCCCGACCAAGGACTGAACTTGCACCCATTGGAAAGTGAAGCCTCAACCACTGGACCAGCAGAGAAATCCCCTTCCTTAGATTCTGTGTGTGGCAGATACACATTGTCCCCACCAGGCACGGGTTTCCCATGGGCCCCTTTCCACAACAGCCCTCCACTTCCCCCAGCTGGTGCCCTGGTGCTTCCACCCCCAACCACCCACCTGGTGTCACCCAGGTACAACAACCTCACGTCTAACCTGAGTGCAGCTGCTTTAGCATCGCTTTAGCATCTACCAGATCAGTAATTAAGTCAAGGAAAAAAGAAAAGAGTCTATAAATACTTTTGGTATGACTTGTTTTGGAGAAATAACCAACTTTTTTATTGGTTACTAGATACCTTACTCTCTCAAACCAGCTGGGTTTTGATTGGTATCCCTTGAGCTCTCACACACAAATCACCAGAATTAAATTTCTCTCACTGAGGGATAACAGTTTGCCTGTTATTGAGATAACTAAGTGCCTCTGGAGCCCTTCTCTGTTTCCAGGGGGAGGGTGGAGGTCTTGAGTCCCAGGTGCCAAGAAGAATGTGCCAAGGAGCCCTCCTTAGGCTGTGTACCTCCTGGAATGAAAACTCTGCTTGCTGTGGTCATTTGGGCTTACTATGTTCTTTGTCAACACAGGTGGAAACATTCCATCCCATGGCACCTTGGTTTCTGGGGCACTGCTGATTCAACTGTTTAGTATTAATATTTGTTCTGTTTTATTAACACCCTGAAGCCAAGGTTTTGATGGAGCAAGTCCAAAACAAAGCGCAACAAAAACAAAACAACGCCCCCTCCAACACACTTACATAAACACACGAACAAACGAAAAACTTGTCCAAGCACATGAATGGCCTTCCAGTGCTTTCCTCAGATGGAACTGTTCTCAAGTTTTGCTAAATAATTTGCTAAATTATTGACACTGGCTATTAACTGCCTGGAATCAGGAAGGTCAAGTCTATTGACTGACCATGGAACTGATGTTCACAAGCTGGCAAAGACTTGGCCACATATGATATAAAATTCCTATACAAACATTCTGTCTCAGACAAACTTGTTCCCCAGTCTAGGAGACAAGCTGCTGTCAAGCTCTGAAAAGCAGGAGTTCTCTGTCAGTAAAAGAGAATCCCAAATAGACCTTGATGTTTAAGGCTTGTAACATGGCTGGTGAGTACAAGATTGCATTGAGTTCTGAATTCGACAGGCAATTCATTTGTTCACCCAACATTTATTTATTAAGCACTCATCTTGGAAATAGAAAGATCTGGGGTATCTGTCCTCAAGATAGTTATAAAACTATTTTTAGGGAGACTGAAACACATAATTACAATACAAGTGAGCCTTCTTTTTCTTGTTTTCTTTCTTTTTGGTTTGGATGAGGTGTAAATGTGCAACATATGAAGCAGAGTAATCTCTTAAGAATCGGATTTTGCCTCTGTGGATGCCCTAGAAGAAAATGGAAGACATTTCCCCCTTTCAGGATGGTAAGCAGGCCTCTATTCAGATTCCTTGGTGGCTCGGTGGTAAAGAATCTGCCTGCGATGCAGAAGACGCAGGGGACGCAGGTTCGATCCCTGGATTGGGAAGATCCCCTGGAGGAAGAAATGGCAACCACTCCAGTATTCTTGCCTGGGAAATCCCACGGACAGAGGAGCCCATGAACTAGAGCCTGTGGGGTCCCCAAGAGTCGGACCCAAGTGAGCACACATGCAATCTGTTCAGATTCCTGAGAAATCTTTACCTCCAGAAGGTGACCATAGAAAGTGGTGAGGGTCATTTGCGTGTAATCACCTATGAGTGAAATTAGATTTCATTGTCTGAGAAAAGGGTGGAGGTTCGGGGAGTAGGAAAGCGGCAGCAGCCAGACCCCAGGAGAGCCTCAGTTCAGTTCAGTTCAGTCTGTCAGTCGTGTCTAACTGTTTTTGACCCCATGGACTGCAGCACGCCAAGCTTCCCTGTTCATCACCAACTCCCGGAGCTTACTCAAATTCATGTCCATTGAGTTGGAGATACCATCCAACAATCTCATCCTCTGTTGTCCCCTTCCCCTCCTGCTTTCAATCTTTCTCAGCATTAGGGTCATTTCCAATGACTCAGTTCTTCTCATCAGGTGGCCAAAGTATTGGAGTTTCAGCTTCAACATCAGTCATTCCAATGAATATTCAGAACTGATTTCCTTTAGGATGGACTGGTTGGATCTTGCAATCCAAGGGACTCTCAAGAGTCTTCTCCAACACCACAGTTCAAAAGCATCAGTTATTTGACACTCAGCTTTCTTTATAGTCCTAATCTCACATCCATACATGACCACTGGAAAAACTGTAGCTTTGACTAGACGGACCTTTGTTGGCAAAGTAATGTCTCTGCTTTTTAATATGCTGTCTAGATTTGTCATAGCTTTTCTTCCAAGGAGCAAGTGTCTTTTAATTTCATGGTTTGCAGTCACCATCTGCAGTGATTTTGGAGCCCAAGAAAATAAACTCTCACTGTTTCCACTGTTTCCCCACCTATTTGCCATGAAGTGATGGGACTGGATGCCATGGTCTTCGAATGTTGAGCTTTAAGCCAACTTTTTCACTCTCCTCTTTCACTTTCATCAAGAGGCTCTTTAGTTCTTCTTTGCTTTCTGCCATAAGGGTGATGTCATCTGCATATCTGAGGTTATTGATATTTCTAACGGCAATCTTCATTCCAGCTTGTGTTTCATCCAGCCCGGCATTTCACACGATGTACTCTGCATATAAGTTAAAAAAGCAGGGTGACAATATACGGCCTTGACATACTCCTTTCCCTATTTGGAACCAGTCTGTTGTTCCATGTCCATTTCTAATGTTGCTTCCTGACCTGCCTACAGATTTCTCGGGAGGCAGGTAAAGTGGTCTGGTATTCCCATCTCTTTAAGAAGTTTCCACAGTTTGTCATCATTCACACAGTCAAAGGCTTTGGTGTAGTCAACAAAGCAGAATGTTGACTGCATTCTCTCTGGATGTTCCTCTGAAACTCTCATGCTTTTTCAATGATCCAATGGATGTTGGCAATTCGACCTCTGGTTCCTCTGCCTTTTATAAATCCAGCTTGAACATCTGGAATTTCATGGTTCACATACTGTTAAAGCCTGGCTTGGAGAATTTTGAGCATTACTTTGCTATCATGTGAAATGAATGCAATTGTGAGGTAGTTTGAACATTCTTTGGCATTGCCTTTCTTTGGGACTGGAATGAAAACTGACCTTTTCCAGTCCTGTGGCCACTGCTGAGTTTTCCAAATTTGCTGGCATATTGAGTGCAGCACTTTCACAGCATCATCTTTCAGGATTTGAAAGAGCTCAACTGGAATTCCATCACCTCCACTAGCTTTGTTTATAGTGATGCTTCCTTAGGCCCACTTGACTTCTCATTCTAGGATGTTTGGCTTTAGGTGAGTGATCACACCATCATGGTTATCTGGGTCATGAAGATCTTTTTTGTATAGTTCTTCTATGTATTCTTGCCACCTCTTCTTAATATCTTCTGCTTCTGTTAGGTCCACACAATTTCTGTCCTTTATTGTGCCCATCTCTGAGGAGAGCCTCAGGCCCTAGGAGGAACTGGGTGGGAGAGCTCTCAGAGTCTACAGAAGGGTGGAGATGCTGTGGAGCCAGCCTCCATGGGGGACATCCTTCAGGTCTGAGCAGGGAGCTGGAGCAGGAGGCTGTAGGATCCATGGACAGCAGTGACAGCCAGCCAGTGGGGAACAGGGCTTGAAGCAGCAGGGCCAACCAGGCCTCTTCCGGCTGGAGCATGGGGGGTCTGGGCGACCCCTTCTAAGCACTCCAGGGTTGACCAATGAGCCAAGGGAGTGGAACCCATCTCTGGAACAACTGGTATCGAATTTCTCTTCAATTTAGGTGGGTGGGCTTGAGGTAGTTCTAGTTAATGTCAAGAACATTTTTAAAGTACCATAATTGGTACCTCACTGTTGAACAGTTCATATCTGCTACCTGTGTGGGATGCTCAGTCTGGACCCCTAACCCAAAGTGAGGAATTTGGGGAGGCTTCCTGGAGGATGTGACCCTTTGGCCAAAGCCTAAGAACAGGTAAGTGAGCCAGGTTAAGGCAGGATTTGGGGCGTGGGAAGAGGTATTTAGGGAAGAAGGAGAAGAAACACAATGAAAGAGCAGGAGAGGGGAGAGGGATAAATTGGGAGACTGGGATTGACATATACACGGTACTATATATATATATAGTTCAGTTGTGTCTGACTCTTTTGCAGACTGTCCGCCAGGCTCCTCTGTCCATGGGTTATTCTAGGCAAGAACACTGGAGTAGGTTGCCATTTCCTTCTCCAGGGGATTTTCCCTACCCAGGGAATGAAACCAAGTATCTTGTGTTCCTTACATTGACAGGTGGATTCTTTATCACTGAGCCACCTGAGAAATTTCACTATATATATAATAGATAACTAATAAGGACCTACTGTATGGCACAGGGAATTCTACTCAACTGTAATGACCTATATGGGTAAAAAAAATCTAAAAAAGAGTAGATATATGTATAGGTGAAACTGATTTACTTTGCGGTACAACAGAAACTAACACAACACTGTAAATTATACTCCAATAAAAATAATTTTTAAAATTAAAAATGTGTATATTTAAAAAGCGGGAGCAGGAAGGAGATAGTAGTGTCAAAACCTAAAGAGCCTAGGATGTTAGATGAATTTCATTTTTTTTTTTTTGGTCAAAGGACATACGGGATCTTAGTTCCCCAACCAGGGGTTGAACTCATACTTCCTGCATTGGAAGGGTAGAGTCTTAACCCTTGCCTGCCAGGGAAGTTCTGTTAAAGGAGTTCCTGATAGATTAATGTGGCTGGAGTACAGGGAAGGAAGAGCGAGAGAGGTTCCACAGCCCATATTCCACAGCGTCTGCAGGCATGTCAGTTCGCTCTCTCTGTGTGAGCTCAGACCCAAACCCTGACAGCCATTCTTTGTTGAATGAAGAAGGGTAAGAAAGTCTTGTGATACACACCCTGGAAAATCCCAGCCCGTCCTGAAGCCAGGTGAGGTCTGCCCATTTACTTCTGCTTCCAGCATCATTCATTCTCCCTGTCTCTTGTCTCTCTTAGCCTCCCAGCCAAACCCTAGCCAAGCTGGTACAGCTTTGGATCACTAGTAAGCTGAGAAAATAGGCAGACAGACACTTCGGACAGAGTCAGGACTAAGTCCCACAGGATAGCTAGCTATACAATCCTGTCTATACAGAACCCCGTATCTAGCTATAGAGCTCTCGCCTTTCCAGTGCCCCACATAATCACAATATCTCACACTGTATAGGATTTTTCTGCACTTCACATAGGGCTTTTACAAATGTTTCCATATTTGATTTGATTTTCACAGGAATCCTGTAAAAAAAAAAAGGCATGCTGGGTGTTATTTATTCTAATTTTTTAGAAGAGAGAAGTGGATTGCTCACCACATACAGTGAGTGGGAAAGCTGATTTGAAACTCTGTTTGCTCACTGCAGACCACCTCTGACTCAGTGAGGCAAGCAAGGCCATGACCCAGATTTCCATCCACTTAGGTGTCAGGATTCCCAAAGAGAGCCTGATTGTATATCAGGCTCTTCAGATGTATTTAATTTAGAGGTATTACCTGTGTTCAAGGAGTTTGCAATCTAGTGGTGACAAAGGCAGGCAGGTCATGGGATGGTTTTAGAAACATATACAGAGATAAAATTCAGAAGCAGAATGTGACAGGGTCAAAAATATTAGAGCGCAAGTACTTGCAACCCTATTCTTCTCCCATGCTCAACCTGAGAGCCTGGGCACTGGGAGCTGAAAGCTTGTGTCCACCCCAAGTCCATATTGAAGACCTCACCTCTAGTGATAGTATCTGGAGGCAGGACCTTTGGGTGGTAACTAGGTTCAGATGAGGTCATGAGGATAGAGCCTACTAATTCCATGTTGGGATTAGTGCCCTGTAAGCAGAGAGAGAGACAAGAACATTCTCTCCCAATTATGTGAGGACACACAAGAAGGTGACCAGGAAGACAACCCTCACCAGACACCTTAATCTGCCAGTGCCTTGATCTTGGATTTTGCAGCCTCCACAACTGTGAGAAATGAATGTTGTTTAAGCCACCCCATCTATGTTCTTGTTACAGCAGCCTGAGCTAAGACATCCAGCCTTTTCAGTTGTGTGGCGTGGTGTTCTAGGATTGGAAGACACTTAGAGAAGGCAAGGAAAGAGGAGAGGACAGGAAGATGGAGAGTGTCTCTGCCACAGGGAGGCTCCAAAGGTAGAACCCACAGAAGCAAGAGATTTAATAGGTAGCTGGGGGCAGGGTGAGAGCAATGCTCATTTCCATCTCCCAAACTTGACTGGAGAACCTGATCTAAGAGGTGCCACATCTCCTTCCAGGGTGTGTGTGTGTGTGTGTGTGTGTGTATTTGGATTCCTTCGGCGGGGGGGGGGGGGGGGCAGAGGTGGTAGAATAAAGCCTTTCAAGGTGGAACTTCTGCTCAAGCATCAGAGACAGCCCCACCATGGGCCTAAGGATGGCAAGGGAATCCACACACAGGTTGCAAGACCATCCTGAGGGAGAGAAAACCAGAGCTTCAGCCACTCCTACTTGCCACACTTTCCATCGGCTCCTTCCTTTCCTTTCTCCCAGGGCTGAGTGAGACTGATTCTCTGGGCTCCTCACCAGGGCTGCAAGACTGTTACTGAAGAAGAGGGTCACAGGAAGGAGAGGCACTGAGGCAGTTTGGGAGGATGTTCTCTGAGCTGACTGAACGGAAAAGACTCAAAGATGGGGGCAGATTTTGAAAGATAAGTTACAGAACCAAAGCCTGCCTGGGCAGAGACCACAGTTTCAGGTCCAGACATCAGCTTGAGTGAAGGATCCGAAGTGACATCAAAACCAGCCAGCGGTTACACTGATGGAACAGATGACTTACAACATCTTTGCTAAATACGTAGAATAGATTGAAGTGTGGAGGGAGTGCGAAGGTAAAAACTTTTCTCCAGGTCCACATTTCCAACTGCCTACTTGAAATCTCCAAATAGCAGGCTCAAAACCTTATCCAGTGTCTACCTCGCAAGCCTGCTGGTGTGTTCTAAGCCCCTTCTCTTCCCTCTCACCCACGTTAGATGCCTCCTCTCTCTGCCTCATCCTCACCCCAGAGATTATCAAGTGCCATGGATGATCCCACCAGAGAATGTCTCTCATAATGGCCCTACCCCCATCTCCTGCTAGCCTGGATCAGGTCTTCTTAAGCTCTGATTAGATCTCGCCCTCGATGATTAGGACAGTTGCCTAATAGACCCCTCTTCTAAGCTCTCCTCTAATCTAACCTTTAGCTTAGCCATAGCTGTGCTGTTCTCAGTTTTGTCCAGCTCTTTGCCACCCCATGGACCGCAGCCTGCCAGGCTCCTTTGTCCATGGAATTTTCCAGGCAAGAATATCGGAGTAAGTTACCATTTCCTCCTCCAGGGGATCTTCCTGCCCCAGGATTGAACGTGGGTGTCCTGCATCTCCTACGTTAGCAGGCAGTTACTTTACCACTAGCGCCACCTGAAAGCCCTAGCTAGTTATCATTGTCCTAAAGACGGGGTGCCCATTCCCATGAAACTCCTGGCTACCTACTTGAACCCCCACTCACAAATGGAGACATATTTCTGGTGAGTTTGGAAAGAGGGGGACAGAAGGCCCGCCACCCCAAAAGAAAGACCGTTCCCCCATAGGAAAAAGAACCCCATGCAGTAGCCCTGATATTGTATCAGAGCCCAACAATGGCAGGAAGTGGTGATCCTATGAGCAACGTGGAGCCTGAGTCCAGGAAACAATAGTTCATGTTACCTCCCTGCTTAATAAATGTAGTCTGGCTCCCGTTGCCCGTGGGATGAAGCCCAGCTCCACAAAGTCATTTGCCGTCTGATCCCGCCTAGCCTCCGTCCCATCTCTGCCACCCCAGTCTTACTTTGGTCTCCCTGCACTTGTCTCCCTGCTCTGAGCAGGCCATGACCTCTGACAACAGTTTCCACTTGCCCACACAGTCCTCTCCTGGAATGCCCGCTTCCCGTATTTCCCTGGCAGACACCTGCTCCTCCTTCAGATGACCTTTTCCTCTGGGAAACTTTCCCTGACTCCCAGGCCTGGGTTCACCTAGACCTTGGCTCACTGGTACCAACTGTAGTCAACTATAATTTACATGCTTGTTTCCCTCTACACTTGGCATATTTTAAGGACCCACCCTCCCATGTCCCCTTCTGGGAACATGCCATGCCTGCTCTCACAGGCGCTGAAGGAGCCATCAGTTCAGTTCAGTCACTCAGTCGTGTCCGACTCTCTGCGACCCCATGGACTGCAGCACGCCAGGCCTCCCTGTTCATCACCAACTCCAAGAAGGAGCCATACTTTGTTCTTTTTTTAAAATTGAAATATGGCTGATTTACAATGTTGTATTAGTTTCTGGTATATAGCAAAGTGATTCAGATATATGTGTGTGTGTGTGTGTGTGTGTGTGTGTGTGTGTGTATGTGTGTATATATATACATGTATACATATATACATGGGCTTCCCAGGTTGTGCTAGTGGTAAAAAATCTGCCTGCCAGTGCAGGAGACATAAGAGATGTGGGTTCAATCTCTAGGTGGGAAAGATCCCCTGGAGGGGATCCAGACTTTTTAGTTATAGTGGTGGAAGGAATGGGTAAAATTTTGTCTACTCCATCTTGCCAAAAGCAGAAGTTCCTTAAAGAACAATTTTAGGGACTTACCTGGTGATCCAACGGAGAAGGCAATGGCAACCCACTCCAGTACTCTTGCCTGGAAAATCCCATGGACAGAGGAGCCTGGTAGGCTACAGTCCATGGGGTCTCAAAGAGTCGGACAGGACTGTGCAACTTCACTTTCACTTTTCACTTTCATGCATTGGAAAAGGAAATGGCAACCCACTCCAGTATTCTTGCCTGGAGAATCCCAGGGATGGGAGCCTGGTGGGCTGCCGCCTATGGGGTCTCACAGAGTCGGACCCGACCGACATGATTTAGCAGCAGCAGCTGGTGATCCAAAGCTAAGACTCTGAGTTTCCACCGCAGGGGTCATGGGTTCAATCCCTGGTCTAGGAACTAAGATTTAACATGTTGCATGGTGTGGCCAAAAAGAAAAAAAGAAAAAGAACAATTTTACAAATGACTACCAATGCACCTTCCACACCACCCACCAAAGGGCATACCACACATGGCTTTGTGCCCCTTTTCCTCCACCCAGTGAGAACCTCTTTCCTCTACTTTCTTTAGTTTCCCATATATGCAGGAGACCTGGGTTCGATCCCTGGGTCAGGAAGATCCCCTGGAGGAGGGCATGGCAACCCACTCCAGTATTCTTGCCTGGACAACTCCCATGAACAGAGGAGCCTGGCAGGCTACAGTCCACAGGGTCACAAAGAGTCAGACATGACTGAAGTGATTTAGCACGTACATTGTATGGTGGCCAGTTTTGCACTACTACCAACAATACTGCCACAAACATCCTTGCACGCATCTTCTGCAAGCACATGAGTTTCTTTGGGGGCACAGCTAGGAGAGGGATTGCTGGACCACAGGATATGGACATACCCAGCTTGATGAAGTAAGGTTAACTTCCAAAGTGGCCGTAGCAATATGCCAATGGGACTTTACCTTTTTTATTCTGTGTATGACTGCTTTATGCTCACTGTTTAAGGAAGAGAATATAAAGACATATCATTAGTGAAAAAAAGAAAAACAGCAGATGAAGCAGGCAGAGAGATGACACCAGACATCCCTTCCACCCTGACATCTGGTGAGGCCATGCCTTTTCCCTGATGCTGGATGCACAGCCCTGAGTTCTGAGAGACTGGGGTCTGCTCCCCACACTCTCCCCTGCTCCCTGCCTAGGCAGAAGTGATGTGAATGAGACGGAGGGGGACGTGGAGGACCAGCACACACATTTCTCAAAGGACCCAAGCATATGCCTTTTCTTCATCAAATTCTGCAAATTCTCCTCCAGTAGGAAAGCTCAAAACTCCAGGTCCTCACCCACAAGGATCCTTGGACTGGCTTCCATTTTTGGAGTTTTCCCATCCTCCTTGGAAGAAAACACCCATGTGGTTTTTACTGGGCTTTCTGCTCTTGTGACATCAGAGACAATAGCCAGAATGGAGTCCCCCCCAGTGATGACTCAGGCATGTGGTGATAATCTTCATTCAACTCCCTCTTCAGGTAGATAGACTGAGGCAGAAAGGGAGGAGAGGAGGGAAGGGAAGGTCTTGCTGGAGGTAGTGCAATCCTACTTCTTACCGCTGCTGGAACACAGCCAGCTTGTTTACACTCCCAGGCCTCTGCAGTCCCTTCAGAGTTCTGATGCTCTGAATCCTGGTTTTTGCTGCTGGCTCCGTCCTTTCAACTGGAAATCAGCTGACGCATCTTCTCAGACAGGCCTTGCCCGACCTCCTGGTCTAACCCTGTCACCTTCAACCCTTACCTCCATCGCTGTTTATCACATCAGGCTGCTTTGGGGGCTTTCCTGATGGTCCAGTGGTTGAGAATCTGCCTTGCAATTCAGGGGACGTGGGTTTGATCCTTGATGGGGGAACTAGGATCTCAGATGCTGTAGAGCAGTAACTAAGCCCATGCAGCAAAACTGGAGACTCTGAGTGCCAAAACAAAAAATCCCACATGACACAAGGAAGATCCTGAGTGCCTCAACCAAGGCTCGGTGAAGTCAAGTAAATAATAAAGGAATAAAAATGTTAGAAAAGTCTGCTCTCCTTTTCTGCAGAGCATTTCATAGCAGGCACTGCTAACTGCCTCCCCAAGGCTTATTTCTCCTTCCACCTTGCCCACAGAGCTCTGACTTGTCCAGGTGATAATTCCTGCCCTCATCCTCATCTCAGGCTTATCTTCACGTGTGTTCAGTCATGTCCGATTCTTTGCGACCCCATGGACTATAGCCCGCCAGGATCCTCTGTCCGTGAGATTTTCCAGGCAAGGATATTGGAGTGGGTTGCCGTTTCCTTCTCTAGGGGACCTTCCCCACCCAGGGGTCGAAACTGAGTCTTCTGCATCTCCTGCACTGGCATGCAGATTCTTTACCACTGATCCGCTTAGGAAGCCCTCTCATCTCAGGAGTAAATCCTAACTCATCTAAGCCAATTACGCTGCTTCCCATCCCATTGCCAGTGCTTGGTTTGGGACTGAGCACAGGATGACATTCTGGCCAATGAAATGTGAGGGGTGTCTACAGGGGGCTGCTGGAAAATGCTTTATTTTTCTGCAGGGGAGACACATGGCTTGGAAGAGTTTCTCTTTCCTTCCGGGGAGTGTTGTCCTGAGTGTGATGCCTGGAAATTTACCAGCCAGCTTACAACCCTGTGAGGAGCTGAGGGCCAGGCAGAGAGACAGAGCTGAAGGATGAAAGGGATAAAGGCTCTGAGCCCCTGCATTTTTCAAGCCCGAAGCTGTCTGACCTCAGCTGCTCTCGTTGGGTGGGTGTATTAGTCTGTCAGGGCTGCCATGATAAAGTAACACAGACTGGGTGGCTTAAACAAATGGGAATTTATTTTCTCACAGCTCTGGAGGCTTGAAGCCTGAGATCAAAGTGTCAGCAGGTTGGTCCTTCTGAGGCCTCTCTCCTTGACTTGCAGACAGCGCCTTGTCTCTGTGTCCTCACGTGGGCTTCCCCCGCACTTGTCTGTCCCAATCTCCTCCACTGATAAAGACCCCAGTCACACGGGATCAGGACCTGCCCCAAAGACCTCATTTTAGCTCAGTCAGTCATCTCTTTATAGGCCTTACCTCTGAACACAGTCACATTCTGAGGTGCTGGGGGTTAGGATTTGGGGCAGGGGCCAATTCAGTCCCTAACAGTAGGATAAGAAAGCACCCTTATTTTTTTTTTTAAGATTTTTTTATGTGGATCATTTTTCAAGTCTTCATCAAATTGGTTACAATACTGTTTCTATTTTATGTTTTTGGTTTTTTGGCCGCGAGGCATGTGGGATCTTAGCCCTTCAACAGGGATCGAGCCCCACCCTCTGCATTGGAAGGTGAAGTCTTAACTATTGGACCTCCAGGGAAGTTCCAGAAATCACCCTTATCGTTTAAGCCCGGCCCTTTGGGATCTTCCGTTACTTGTGCTGGAGAACAACCTGATTCAATGACTGCCTGACATTATCCTGCTTACTTATTTGCTCATTTATTGACTGTCTCTCTCACTAGGATGTCAGCTTCATGAGGGTAGGGACCCAGCCTGGCCTGTTCAATGCTGGATACCTGGTGCATAGAATCATGTCTGGCTTAGAATAGCCGCTCAAGCTACACTTCTGGTATACGTGAATCAGACAAGGCCATCTCTCCTGATTCTGTCTCTCTTGCTAATCACCCTCATGTTTTATATTTAAAAAGTAGAGTCTGATACACAGGAAATGCCAGTCCTAGGCAGTCAGGAAGTTCTTCATGTTGGAGACCTGGTGTCTGCACAATTTCAACAGAAAACCTTACTTTTTAGAGAGGCGGAAATCATATGTGGGTCCAGTCAGGGGTTCCCAGTTTCAGTCAAACAAGGAAGTGAGGATCAAAGAGAACCTGATGGATGCAGGCACTGACTCTGGCGTGAATCAGAATCACCCGGAGCCTTGTTTCAATAATTCAGACGCCTGGCTCCACCGCTGAGACTCTGATTTAATGGGTTAACCATGGGGCCCAGGCCTCTGAATTGTTAACAAGCCACCCAGGTGATTTTAACAAGCCACCTGTGTTTTGAGAACGACCTGCCTCGGGCCTGTGGGAGGAGTCTGAATTGAGGAAGGCGGCTGGATTCAGCTGCCCTGAGGCCTGGAAGCCGGGAGGGACAGAGGCCTGGGAGATGGTGGCCAGTCTCTTCTTTGGGTACAGTTGCACCAGATCAAGCATGAAGAGCAAGCAGTCAGGCTTCGCTGGCGGCTCAGTGGTAAAGAATCCACCTCCCACTGCAGGAGACATGGGTTCCATCCCTGATCTGGAAAGATCCCATCAGCCTTGGAGCAACTCAGCCCCAGTGCCACAACTACTGAATCAGTGCTCTAGAGCCCGGGAGCTGCAATTACTGAGCCCATGTGCCGTGACTTCTGAAACCCTAGTCCCCTAGAGCCCATGCTCTGCCAACAAGAGAAACCACCACAATGAGAAGCCCCTGAACTGCAACAAAGAGTGCCCCCTGCCTCCTGCAACTAGAGTAAAGCACTTGCAGCAACAAAGACCCGGCACAGCCAAAAATAAATAAAATTATTAAAAGAAAAATGAGGAAACCATCACCGCAGTTTAGGACCCGCACCCTCCGAGAGGCAGCCAAACATTTGACCTTTCACCCTGCGCTGTGACCTTTATGGTCATTTCTGGGAGAAAAGATGGCTGCGCTGTGACCTTTATGGTCATTTCTGGTCATTTCTGGGAGAAAAGATGGACGTGGCCTGAGTTGCTGTAAGTTCTGCTGTGGCTGGGGAGAATGTTCAGAAAAGGAGATAGTCTGGCCTACAGCAAGTGTCTAAAAATAGAGCCAAGCCAGCGAGAAGCCACCTGGTTAGGGACCCAGAGGCCCTTCCAGGTGATGGAGAGGCCTCTGAGACATTGCAGAGACAACAGAGAGGCCTCGGAGGCAAGGAGTCCTCTGGCACAGCTTCCTTTCCACACTGCCTCTGGCAGCGCCCATCGCATCAGCAGCTTCACCCCTTGACCCCAAGAAAAAGCCAGTCTCCTCCAGAGCAGCCAGCCAGGCTGGCAGGGTTGGGTCTCACTGCCATGAGTTAGGCCCCAGTGGTCCTTGGGAAGGTACCCTGGCACACCAGGAGGGCTTTGTCTTCAGTTCTAATAGGATGGGCCCCATGAAATAGCTGAAGCAAGTGCTTAAAACAGAGGGCCCTGTTTCCTGCTCCCACTCTGTCCCTGGCTCGCCCTCCTTTCAGCCCCACCTGCTGTCGGCCTGCCAGGGAGCAGACGACTGACTGCACCTGGGCAGAAGGGGAGACATCATTGCAGTGAGAGTACCCAAGACGAAAGGAGCTTAAGTAGATGTGTAAGTCAGAAAACAGAGTTCTTGGAGGCGTGGCTGTGTGTGTGTGTGTGTGTGTGTGTGTGTGTGTGTGTGTTTGCACGCATACATGCGCTTTATCCTGGAATAAGTTTTTATTGAGCGTGTACCACATTGATGAGGAGGAAATGGCAATCCATTGCAGTATTCTTGCCTGGAAAATCCCATGGACAGAGGAGACTGATGGGCTACGGTCCATGGGGTTTCAAAGAGTTGGACATGTCTGAGCATGCACGCACACACTACATTGATAGTTCCATGCTAGGAGCCATTTGAGTCCTCAAAGAGCATGCCTGGTCCCTACTCCTGAAGAACTAACAACGGAAATCACTCGTTCACTTACTGAGCCTGTGTGCCAGGCACCATTCTCAGTGTCTGACAATGTCCTAACTCATTTCTTTTTCACAGCTATCTTCTGCAGTGGTTACAAGGTAGTCTCAATTATTATTATTCCTATTCTAAAGATGACACTGGGGCAGAGAGAGACTAAGCTATTTGCCCTGGGTCACAACTTGCAAGGGATTGAGCTGGGATTTGAACTGGCACCTGAGCCTGGGCCATCACCCTGGCACTAAACTATCCTCAAGGTGGTTGCCACAACCTGGGGGCTAGGAAGATGCTGCTTAAGGCCCCTTTCTCCTCCTGGGAGTTCATGAAGTAATGAGATTGTTTTTGGTATAAAAATAGAGCCATAGGCTGTCAAGTTTAAAGGGAACTCAAATGTTGTGGCGTGAACGACCCAGCCATTCTCTGGAGCTTCGTATCCAAGTCCCACCCTTTCCCCTTTGGAAGTGATGCTGTCATGGGTCCAAACATTCTTGGCTTTCCAGTTTTGGAGTTGCTTCCAGATGCAGTTTTTGAGCATGACAAGAAGTCTCCAGAGAGTTATATTAAAAAAACAAAACAAAACAAAAATTTTTTTTCCCAAACACAGTGTTATTCCCTACTTTATTGTACAAATTATTTCCCAGACTTAACTCTGAATACATTTGAACTATTTCTGAAAGTCAGATCTGCTGTAAACTGTTCAGGGCTTTGCCACCACTGAGGTTACTCAAAAGAAGACACCAGAGGCTCTAAAAGCTATTTCATGGGAAAAGTTAAACAAAATCAAACCCTCTGAGCAGTGGCAGCTTGGTTAGAGGTGGGCAGGAAGGTATCATCTCCTGTTGGGACCGTTGGAGGAGATCTGGATGCCTCAAATACCCTTGCTGGTTAGAAAGTCAATCTCACTGCCTTATGGTCATCTCTCGTCCACTCCTAGCAGACTAGGTTGTCTGCTCTGTAGGCACATGTCCATTTTGCCCGCTAGTGTTGTTCCAGCACCTAGCACAATGCCTGATATACAGTAGGTGATCAATAAATGCTTGTTAGATGAATGAATGAATTGATGCACCAAGTAATAATAGGAGCTTTAACCAGCAAAGCAAGATTGTAGGCAGTGTATGTCTGCTGGGTATCATCAGAATTTGGAGACGGTTACCTTCCCAGAGAAATGAAAAAGAACACACTTGCCAGATGCAAACGTATTTCCCCTCAAAGTGGCTTCAGGGGTTCAGTGTGTTGCTGATGAAGATTCGGGAAGCCCTGAGGGCCATTCAAGGGTGTACTATCAGATTTAGAACTAAAAGGGCTTATAAGTGAATTAATAATTTTGTAGTTTGGTTAAGGGCTTCCCAGGTGGCTCAGTGGTAAAGACCTCCCCGGCAGTGGCAGGAATTGTGGGTTTGATCCGTGGGTCGGAAAGATCCCCTGGAGAAGAAAACAGAAATCCACTTCAGTATTCTTGCCTGGGAAATCTCATGGACAGAGGAGCCCGATGCACTACAGTCCATGGAGTCACAAAAGAGTCAGACATGACTTAGCAACCAAAGAAACAATGATAAACTTGGCTAAAGACAGGATGGGCGACAGAGTGCAGGTATGGGGAAATCCACCGGCAATTTGGAAAAAAAAAGGCAGTTGAAGGGCAAAAAACTAGTTGGTGTGATCTCTAGTGAAGGATCCCAGGGAAATTGTTTTTCAAGGAGGCTTTCTGAGCATGTGCATCTGACAGTCTAGTTGAGTTTCTAGGGGATTGACTTAACGAGTCAATTTTCCTAAGCATGATCAACTCCAGAGGCACTGATAATGTCATACTGTTGGATCCATGTGGTCCAGCCATGGTGATCTCCAAACCATTGCCACCTTCTCGCTTGGACATCTGTTAAGTTTTAACAAAGGCAGAAATATGAGAGATAATATTTATTTAACATTTATTTATTATTATAAATGTTAACAGCTAACAAATGTTAAACATTTATATATGCCAAGTATTGTTCTAAGCATTTGGGAGGGGCTAAATTATGGTAAAATATACATAAAATAAAATTTTCCACTTTAACCATTTTTAAGTTTACAATTTAGTGCTTTCCAGGTGGCGCTGGTGGTAAAGACCCCACCTGCCAATGCAGGAGACATAAGAGACGTGGGTTCAATCCCTGGGTTGGGAAGATCCTCTGGAAGAGGTCATGGCAACCCACTCCAGTATTCTTGCCTAGAGAATCCCATGGACCAAGGAGCCTGGCGAGCTACACAGTCCATGGGACCACAAAGAGTCGGACATGACTGAAGCAACTTACCATGCGGCATTAATTATTTTCACAGTGTTGTGCACTGTTCATTTTCAAAAGTTTTTCATCTTCCCAAACAGAAATTCTGTGTCCGTTAAATAGTAACTTCCCATTTCTCCTTCCTGGAACCTCTATTCCACTTTTCCGTCTCCGTGAATTTGCCTAGTCCAGGTACCTCCCATAAGAGGAATCATACAATATTTTTCCTTTTGTATCTATGTCTTTCACTTGGCATAATTTTTTGAGGTTTATACACTTTATAAGAATTTCAGTCCTTTTAAAGGCTGAATAGTGTTCCATTGTATGTGATATCATATTTTGTCTATCCATTCATTAACCGAGGGATGTTTGGATTGTTCCAACCTTTCAATCATTGTGAAAATGCTGCTACAGACTTTGATGTGCAGGTATCTGTTCAAGTCCCTGCCTTTAATTCTTTTGGGTACACATCTAGAAATAGATTTGCTGGATCATATGGCCATGCTATGTTTATAAGTACTTATTTATTTACTGGCTGTGCTGCAAGGCATGCAGGATTTTAGTTCCCTGACCAGGGATCAAAGCCATGACCCCAGGAGTAGAAGTGCCAAGTCTTTACCACTGGACCATCAGGGAAGTCCTACTTTTTACCTAGTGAAGTGAAGTGAAAGTCAGAGCCACCAGGGAAGCCCAAGAATACTGGAGTGGATAGCCTATCCCTTCTCCAGCGGATCTTCCCGCCCCAGGAATTGAGCCAGGGTCTCCGGCATTGGGCTTCCCTGGTGGCTCAGAGGTTAAAGGGTCTGCCTGGAATGCAGGAGACCTGGGTTTGATCCCTGGGTCGGGAAGATGCCCTGGAGAAGGAAATGGCAACCCACTCCAGTTCTCTTGCCTAGAGAATCCCATGGAGGGAGGAGCCTGGTGGGCTACAGTCCATGGGGTCGCAAAGAATCGGACACGACTGAGCGAATTCACTTCACTCCTGCATTGCAGGTGGATTTTTTACCAACTGAGCTATCAGGGAAACCCACTTTTTACATAATAAGTCAATTATTCATCACATCAAATCCTATAAAGTGAATCATATTAATATCTTCATCTGATGGATGGAGGCACAGAGAAGTTGGGTAACTTACTCAAGGTCAAACAGCTAAGAAAGGGCAGTCAGGATTTCAACTCGAGGTATTGTGCACATTCTTTTTTTTTTTTTTCCTCCATAGTTCACATTCTCAATTACTTTGGCAGAGCAAAGATGTTGCAAGATGATAAGTGAGCAAGAAATAAATAAGCATATTGCAGGCAGAGAATACCATAGGAGTCCAGAGCCGGTGAGGTATGTGAGCTGAATGAATTTACAAAGGTTGTTGACACCGGACTGAGAAAACCCTAGTCCCATTACCTAATGGTGAGTTGTTGAAGAATATTGAGAATGACAGTGGCTTGGTAAAAGCAATTTGGAGTGATTCATCTGGCAAGAATGTGTGCAAGACGGGTTAGGCCTGGTAAAGTCTGGAAGCAGAGCTGTTCTGAACAGCAATCGAGACAGGATGCCAAGAGGGCCTGGGCCAGGGGGGGCAGTACGCGTGGGAAGGAAACCTGGGGGGCTGTGAGAGATGCAGGAAGAACGAGACAACAGGGTTTGGGGACTGATCGACAGTGATGAGAGAGAAGGAGATACCAAAACATCAAAGGTGACTCAGGTTTCCAGCCTGAGTGCTGGGGATAATTATGATGACACTGTTGGAACACCGGAAATGACCTTGTTCATGTGGAGTTTAAGGTGACAACAGGACATCCAAATGGAAACGTCCTGGAGGCTGTTGGAAATGAAGGCGAAGAGCAGAGCAAAATGTCTGTGCTAGCGGAAAGAAAAATTGGGGAAAAAATCTTCCTATAAAGCAAACAAAGAGGAGCTTGTCAGGGGAGGCTCTCTGGGGCCCCCACTCCCAGCTCCAAAGCTCTCTGGCCCCTGTTTGCCAGATACTCGCATGCTGCCAGCCAGTTGCAGGGTTGAGCCCTCCCTGGCCTGACAGATTGCAAAAATTTTCCTTTTCTCTTTAGTTCAAAAGGACAAGGTTCAATTTTTCATACCAAACACTTTGTAAGATGTTGGTTATACAGCAGTCCCCAACCTTTTTGGCACCAGGGACCAATTTCATGAAAGATGATTTTCCCACGAACTGGGGGTGGGGTGGGTGGGAGGGATGGTTTTGAGATGATTCAAGCACATTACATTTACTGTGCACTTCATTTCTAATCTAATGCTGTTGCTGAATGGACAGGAGATACCGGTTTGCAGCCCAAAGATTAGGGACCGCTGGGTTAGCAGGTTTGGGGCCACATCTATCCAAAACACAAACAAAAACCCTTGTCATAGTAAAAATCGGTTCAGGCAAGAATGGTCATGGATGCTAAACAGGGGAGGGGCTTTGATAAGACACATACGGATACTTATATGTCGCAAACTATGTTCCCACTATTGTTTAGTCGCTAAGCTCTGTCTGTTTAGTTGTATAGTTGCTAAGTTCTGTCTGACTCTTTTGCAACCCCATGGACGATAGCCTGCCAGGCTTCTCTGTCCATGGGGTTTCCTAGACAAGAGGACTAGAGTGGGTTGCCATTTCCCTCTCCACTAATTACATATTAATTACAAAAGGTTATTACAAAAGTAATAACCATTGGGTAGAGAAACCAGATAACACCTTAACCAAGTGATTAAAACTAGGGGCAAAAAGGTGTCATGTCTTCCCTTGTGGTACCCTGAGAAGGATACCTCATCATATATAAACATTTAATGTCACATACAATTCCAGTCATAAATATATTGCTGTTGTTCAGTCGTTAAGTTGTGTCTGGCTCTGTAACCCTAAGAACTGCAGCACCCCCTATCAACACAAGCACACCTTGTCCTTCACTATCTTCCTGGAGTTTGCGTAAACTTATGTCCATTGTGTTGATGATGCCATCCAACCATCTCATCCTCTGTTGCCCTCTTCTCCTCCTGCCCTCAATCTTTCCCATCATCAAGGTCTTTTTCTGATGAGTCTGCTCTTCACATCAGGTGGCCAAAGTATTGGAGCTTCAGCATCTGTCCTTCCAATGAATATTCAGGGTTGATTTCCTTTAGGATGGACTGGTGTGATCTCTTTGCAGTCCAAGGGGTTTTCAAGAGTCTTCTCCAGCACCACAATTCGAAAGTGTCAATTCTTCGGTGCTCAGCCTTCTTTATGGTCCAACTCTCACATCCACACATGACTACTGGAAAAACCAGTCTGAATCTAATCATGAGAAAACATTCAGTTCAGTTCAGAATCATGAGGAAACATTAGACAAACCAAATTGAGGGACATTCTATAAAATAACTAGTCTGTTTAAAAGGGCAATGGCATCATGAAAGATTTTAAAAAGCTGAAAAATCAAAATTAAAAGAGATTAAACATATGACAGTTATTCATCCTGAATTAGATCTTGTGCTAGGAAAAAAAGAAAATAAAATTTAAAGGACATCATTGAGACTATTGACAAAATTAGGATATGGACTGTGGCATAAATAAAAGCATTATATCAGTGTAAATACCCCTGAATTTGATAACTGGACCATGAACAAGAATATGCATGTTCTTAGGAAATACACTGACAAAGTAGAGGTCTAAAGTATAAAGGGACGTGAATACGTAGTCCATTTTAGTATAATCCAGAAAACAAGTGTGTGCATGCACACACACACAAACGTTTAAAAATTAGTGACCGAAAGTATATAGGTGTTTTCTTTACTCATACTGCAACTTTCCTGAAGGTAATAATATCTCAAAATAAAGTTAAAACAACAGTCACGCCTGACTTGAGCTGGCTTAAACAAGAAGGTAGTTTACCATCTCATTTAACAGCAAGTCCTGTGGTAGGGCAGGCTGCAGGTTAGTGGTCCAGGGACCCCACCCATCAGAGCATTTTGGTGCTTCTTGTCTCTCCATCCTGCAGCCTTCAGCACAGACTTTATCCTCGGGTGGCCGCAAATGGTCGCAGCAGCTCTGGGGCTAACCAGCTGTCTGCAGCAAGGAAACAGCTGGTTCCTCACTATGGCTCTCTTTCACTCGCACACTGTTCCCTCCTTTCAACTCAAACACCTTGCAACAGTACTTAACTCTCCCCCTTTTGTAACACCCTTTCCATTGTCAGTTTTTCCACCCCTACTGGATTATTTCTATCAGCAAAAAGACTTTTGATAATATCTTTATCTTGCAACAAAACACAAGCAGAGTTCCTGTCTGGCTACCACTCCAATACTCTTTATAGCAAAACCCCATCATGGTGTTGCACACGTGTGTGTGTGCTAAGTCGCTGTTGTATCCAACTCTGCGACCCTGCGGACTGTAGCCCCACCAGGCTCCTCTGTCCATGGGATTCTCCAAGCAAGGATGCTGAAGTGGGTTGCCATGCCCTCCTCCAGGGGATCTTTCCGACCCAGATATTGAACCGGCATCTCTCACATCTCCTGCATTGGTAGGTGGGTTCTTTACCACTAGCGCCACCTGGGAAGCCTCATTATGGCACTACCTATCGCTGTCTCCATTTCTCATCTCCCCCAGTGTTCTTTCTCCTCCCTTCTAATCAGGATTTTGCCCCCATCACTCTGCTGAAACCACAACCTCCAGCTTGCCAAAGTCATGACCAATTCTCCGTCCTCATCTTATTCAAATGGTCAGGAGCACCCAACACTGTTGATCATTCCCTCCTTAAAACTCCCCCTGTCTTTCAGGACATACTCTCTTCAAGTCTGTGTCTCTTCCCCTCCTATCTCTTGACTTTTAAACAATCAGAGTTCCCAGGGCTCAATTCCATGATTCTTCTAGGTGACTTCCTTCAGGCCCATGATTAAATACCAAGTGTCCTGTGATGACCTCCAAGTTTACAACCTCTTGTAAAAGATTTCCAGCTCTTCCTGGAGTTCCAGATTCCTGTGATGAATTTTTTTCTTTTTTTTATTATTATGGAATAATGTAAATATGTAGAACAGTGAACCCCATGGCCCTCAGTGCTCTCATACTGTCTTGCTATGGATTTCTAATGAGCATCTCAAAGTTATCTCTGATCAAATGAAAACTCTTGGGAATTCCCTGACAGTCCAGCGATTAGAGTTCCAGTCTTTCACTGCTGGGGGCATGGGTTCGATTCCTGGTTGGGGAATTCAGATCCCACATGCCATGGGATGTGACAACAACAACAACAACAACAACAAAAACCTGACTCTCCCCCAGATATGCTCCTTTATCAGTCTTCTCCTGTCTGTGAGCTCAGACCCAAATCCTGATTGTCATCTTTGTTGAATGAAGGGTAAGCAAAGACCATAAAGATTCTCAGATACCCACCTTGTAAAATCTCAGCCCTGAAGCCAATCGGGGCTGCACACACAGCTCTGCCCACAGGATAAGTACACACCCTCCATAGACTTGAGGCTGTAGAGCCCTGATCTTCCAATGCTGGGGGCAGACGCACAAGCCAAGCCCTGGATCCACGAAAAGCTGAGACCTTTTGGGAAGGAAGAAGGGAAATAGGTGCTGGGTGGATGATGACTAGTCCACTATTCCCCAATGAAACAAAATAAGAACAAAGGGCAAAAAAATCAGTTCTAGTTTTTATATCTATCTTTATCTTTAGATATGGGGCTTCCCTGGTGGCTCAATGGTAAAGAAACTGCCTGCCACTGCAAGAGACACGGGTTCGATCCTTGGATCAGGAAAATCCCCTGGAGAAGGGAATGGCATTCCTACTCCAGTGTTCTTGCCTGGGAAATCCCAAGGACGGAGAAGCCTGGCAGACTACAGTTCATGGGGTCACAAAAGAGTCAGACACAACTTATCGACAAAACAACAATATCTATAGATATATACATACACATACATACCGGGGCAAGTCTTTCCTTATCTGTAAAACAACATTCATATAATATCTTAACTCAAATCTCATAATACTGTGATAAAGGTAAAAGCACAATTAACATCTAAATTTTATAGATGTAGAAACTGAATTTCAGAGAGGCAAAATGATATGCTTACTGTGGCAAAGCTAATAGGGGCAGAATTGGAACTAAACCCCCAGATTTTGCGAATTCACATCTGTTGCTCCCCTCCCCCATACCCTGAAATATATATCAGTTGGGCGGGTTGTTCACTGTATAAACAGTTCACGGTCTGCTAGAAAGACTTCATATGGACCAGCAGTAGCCCTGGCCATATGCTGTATTATTATAACTAAAAAAACTTTTATGTATATATAAAGCTTTATGTTTTACAAGGAGTTTTTAAAATGAATTTTTAAAAAATTCCCTGTTGTAGTGTTGTAATACAAAGAATACAAAGTAAAACACATACGGTAGAAAGACTGTAGAGCTCTGAGTTGAATAGGCCCTGGTTGGAGTCTTCACTCCCTTTCCTGACTCTGCAGTTCTCACTTTTCTTATTTGTGAAAGGAAGGTGAGACTACATCTAAATTCTATGGAGGTTTTAGAGGGTCAGATGAGACAACTGTACATGTTAGGGTTTTGTGAATGGTAAAACTCATTACAAGGTTAGTTACCCTTATTTTAATTAAAAAAAAACAAAAACAAAAACACTTGCACATAAATTCTCTCACTTGCCTGTGCCATGTTGAGACCATGAGAAGCTATAGAAGTGTACCTGTGTGCTCAGTCATGCCCGAGTCTTTGCGATCCCATGGACTGTAGTCCACCAGGCTCCTCTGTCCATGGAATTTCCCGGGGTGCCATTTCCTACTCCAGGAGATCTTCCTGAGCCGGGGATTGAACCCACATCTCTACACTGGCAGGCGGATTCTTTACCACTGCGCTACCTGGGAAGCCCTGATTATAGAAGTGTATGTAATATCAAAAATTTTCCTAATGTTACCAAAGTCAGGCCACATACTTGCTGGGACGCATGGTTCCCCTCTTCATTTCTCAGCCTAAACGTAGCCCCAAATTTCCCCTTTCCAGCCCTCAGGTAATTTTCTCTTCCACTTCCTAGATGGCTCTGCCCTCTTCTCATCAGCAGAAGGGGAAATCTTGTCTTCAGACCCCTTTCAAAGGATCGGAAGGGGACCTCTCAATCCTACACCAGGGCTGCAATACAAAGTTCTGCCTTCAAACACCGACACCAACTGCAAATGTCTATTTATGCAGTAAATCCTTCCTGAGCACTTTGTGTCAGTCCCTGGGGATAAACTGGGGAAGAGCCATGGGGTAGAGGGTAGGTGCAGCTGCTGAGAAGTTCTGAGAGACCTTCGTGATCTTCCACGTGGTTTCACATCTTTCAACACTCAACGCGCGCCTCGTCTTGTCTATCCCTCCTGCCCTTACGTAATACTGAGCCCTGTTACAACTCAGTCCTGAGATTTTCAGAGCCCAGGGGAACAATCAAAACCAATTTCTCGCTGGAAAGCTATTCCTGTATACATTGAGGGCACCATTTTTTGTTTCAGAAAAAAGCACTGAAATCAATCTTACAGGGTCTTCTCTGGTAGTCCAGTGGCTAAGATGTCACATTCCTAATGTAGGGAGCCTGGGTTCGATCCCTGAGTTCACATGCCACAACTAAGATCCAGCATAGCAAAAAAAGGAAAAAGAAATTGAATTTGATCTCTCAGAAATAGAAACATTAAGAACAACTTCTGAAATGGAGCTGTTTTGTGTCCTGATTCCAGGAAGCTACAATGGGCTTTGGGTGCTAAAGGAAGAGGTTGGAGGGAGGATCCCAGCAGAGAGAAGGCGGGCTGACTGGTGGGTGTCCCTTCCCATGATCCTTGGTCTAGGATTAGGCCCTCGTGGTTGGAGAGATAGAACCAGAAGCTAACCAAACCGATAACAAAAGGTGTTAAGACTGGACCATGCGCTGCAGCTTCAGGGTGTACTGACAATGTTGGTGCTGAATTGGGAAGACACAGAGACAAGGAACACAACCTCTCGGGGTGCCCGAAGCATGGCAGCTTTGGCTCCCTCAAGTGACTTTCGGCTGTGTGAGGTCGGCTGGTGGGAGCCAAAGCCGGAGACAAAGAGCTTGATGGAAGATGCCCTGTGACAGATTGGCTCGTGGACATGTGTGAAGCACTCTCTTGGGATTCCCCAAAAGATCTGAGGATTCTGGGTGTCACTAATTTCCGGCTTGGGCAATCAACAGAGCCAAACATCAGAATTCCCTCAGAGGCTTGTCTTACTTGCCGAGGATGGGTCCAAAATCTGGACTCAGTGAGCTGTTCCACAGAGTTGGCATCAAATCTGGCTTTCATGGCGGTCTGTCAGCCTCTGTGGCTTGCTTCTGGCTCAGCGAGCAGCGGCTCCAAGGCCCGCCTGGCCTGGGAGCCCAGCCATCGTGTTCCTCAGTTGGCAGGCCCGGCACTGACTGCAGGCCTGTGGGCCTCCAGAAGCGGCAGGGAGAGAATGATCCCTACCCAGGGCACCACCTGACTCTCTTCTCTCTTCCAGCCCGCAGCCCCAGAGCTGCACAGCCTCAGAGCTGCACAGCCCCAGAGCTGTTTCTCAGGGCTCTCCTCTGGTCCTTGACTTTGCACCGCCATCTCTCACTTCTGCTCTTTCCCTGTTCTTGATGCAGCTGTCCCCAACCTGCTGTCCCCTACCCTTCTGGTGGTAGTACTTCTGATCCCCAAATCAAGTCCTTACGTAACCCTCCAGACTCCTCTGTCCATGGGATTTCCAAGGCAAGAATACTGGAGTGGGTTGCCATTTCCTGCTCCAGGGATCGAACTCACGTCTCCTGTGTCTCCTGCAGATGGATTATTTACCACTGAGCCAGTCAGGAAGCCTTTCATTTTCTAAGAAACTTGCAACTAGCTGATGTAAAAATTCTGGAGATCTAATGCACAGTGTAATGATTATAGTCAATAATACTGTGTTATATACTTAAAACTGCTGAGAGACTAGATCTTAATTATTATTAATTATTCTCACCACATAAAAAGAAATGATAATTAATTGCATGAAGGGAGGGAGGTGTTAACTAACTCAAAGGTGGTAACTGTTTCACAGCATATAAATGTATCAAATCAACACAGCATACTCCTTAAACTTCCACAATGTTACATGTCAATTATTTATCAATTTTAAAAGTATATTGGATTTGATAAAGTTGATAATTATTGTCTAAGATTTGATGGAAATATAGTATGAAGAAAAGAAAAAATACATAGCTCAAAATATTTTGAGGATTAAGACATATTTCATGATCCTTTAATTCTTAAGAATTCGTAATTCTTTAGAAGAGTCAGTATACATTAAAATTTTGGACATATCAGAGAGAAGAAATAGAAAAGTTACTTAATGAGATTTCAGAGGAAATCAAGGATCTATGTGAAGGAAATAGTTTTGAACAGCAAAATAAAGATATGTGAACCTGAGCTGAACAAGAGAAGTGAGTTTCAGTGTAGCATACAAGTCTCAATTTGAAAAAGAAATGGAATGTGAGCACACACGGACGCACCCACACATCGAATGGGGAGAGGAGGAATTTACAGTGTATTCTACACAGCCCTTAGCATTTCAAATGTTTAATTACAGTTTTTAATTTCTATATAGTTTCAAGTATCTAAAAAGCTGTAATAAAATCAATAATACCACACATTTTGAATAACGGAGGACATGTCAAGGTATGTTCTCCAATTTAAAGCTGCTGGAGACCATTGCTGCAGTACCTTGTGCTGCCAATTTAATATTTTTGAAGAGGACACCTTGTGGAAAATCTCTCTGCATACCTTGTTAAATTGAAGCATATTCTGAGATTGCAAGTTGAATTGTTAATAAAAAGAAAATAAAACTGCTATCATTTGAAACTAAAAAGGAGAAAAGAAAGAAGAGAGAAAGAAGAGAGAAAGAAAAAAAAAGAAGATGGAGGTTGGTATTTGTTTGGTCTTTACACATTTATTTATGGGGAAGGATACAATGACCTGATATATCTGGAGCCCCATAGCTATAGGGACACTTCTTTCAACATGCTGAAACAGGTATGACTTTTCCTCAAGATTTGCGAGATGTAACAGGACAACCCCAATAGCATACATGCGTGCGTGCTTGGTCGTGTCCAACTCTTTGCGACCCCATGGACTGTAACCCACCAGGCTCCTCTGTCCATAGGATTCTTCAGGTGAAAATACTGGAGTGGGTTGCCATGCCCTCCTCCAGGGGATCTTCCTAACCCAAGGTTTGAACCTGCATCTCCTGCATTGCAGGATTCTTTACCACTGAGCCACCAGGGAAGCCCAACCACAATAGCATTCCAAGAATATCAAATAAATTTAAATCCATTGACAATGTTACCCATCTCCCAAAGACGTGGGACTATGAAAGAAATGGTAAGAATGGCATACCATGGCTAGAAAATTCCTTTGTATACATTATTCTGGGCCAGATGTATTACCTTTTCCAAGGTCCTGAGGCCAAAGTCTTTGGGAACAATTTTTATTCTTATTGATTCAATTTTGTTTCTTTTGGACATAGACCGTCACTGGCTCCAACTCCAGTTTTGAATAGACAACTCCTGACCCGGATTCTTAATCATAGATGTCCTGTTTGGCATCTGATCTTTAAAAAGTTAGTGAATGAGCCGTGAGTTCAATGTTTGTTCTGTAATGGGATAGGTAAAATAAGAGACTCATCTGCTTCTCCAATAATAAAATAAAATTTAAAATAGAGACTCACTTTATTTTTTAAAAATTCTATTTGAATTAAAAGAACAAAACAAACAGTGTGCCTATTTGTTTCTCCCCTTCCCCAACCTCCACCTCTGGCAACCACCAATCTGTTCCCTGTATCTGTGAACTTAGTTTTTTACTTTATTTATTTAGATTCCACATGTAAGAGTAATAATATGGTAATTGTCTTTCTCTGTCTGACTTACTTCACTTTTAGCATAGTGCCCTCAAGATCCATCCATGCTGTCACTAATGGCAAGATTTCATTCATTTTAATGGCTGAATAATAACCTATTGTATATGAAAATATATATATACTACGATTTCTTTATCCATTCATCCGTCTATGGACACAGGTTGCTTCCATATTTTGACTATTGCTGCAATGAACATGGTGTGGCAGGGGTATATATCTTTTCAAATTGTGTTTTTGTTTTCTTTGGATAAATACCCAGAACTGGAACTGCTGGATAGTATAGTAGCCCTATTTTTAATTTTTACGAGGAACCTCCATACTATTTTCCATATTGTCCATAGTGGCTGCACCAATTTACATTCCCACCAACAGTACACAAAGGTTCCCTTTTCTCCACATCCTTGCCAATACTTGCTATTTCTTATCTTTTTGATAACAGCCATTCTGACAGTGTGAGGTGGTATCTCACTGTGATTTTGATTGGCATTTTCCTGATGATTAATGATGTGGAGCATCGGTTCATGTACATGCTGACCATCTGTATGTCTTCTTTGGAAAAATGTCTGTTCAGATCTACTGTCCAATTTTTTAACTGGATTATTTAAGTGTTTTGCTATTGAGTTGTAAGTGTTTTGAATATTCATCTCTTCTCAGAAACATGATTTGCACATTTTTTTTTTCCCATTCAGTAGGCTGCCTTGGATGAATGCGGACCAAGCTGGTGGTATCCAAGCCTGAGTTCCGTCCTTGAGCTCCTTGCTCCTGTTTGAACTCTCACAGGTGATTCCGCTGTATTCCTTTACCTCCAGGAGGTTGGCCTCGCGTCTCTCTCTCATGCGCTGTGCTGTGCTTAGTTGCTGCCGTGTCCGACTCTTTGCAACCTCATAGCCCGCCGGGCTCTTCTGTTCGTGGCGATTTGCCAGGCAAGAATACTAGAATGCGTTGCCATGCCCTCCTCCAGGGGATCTTCCTGACCCAGGGATCGAACCCAGGTCTCCCGCATTGCAGGTGGATACTTTACCATCTGAGCCACCCGGGAAGCACACCGACCCAACCCCCCCACCCCCACCGCCTCTCTCTCTCATACCTTTGTTCTAATTGAAGAATTCACTTACACCCTTAACCTTTAATGTTTTCATCCCAGAGAAGTTGACAAGGGAGGCACAGTATTTTAAAAGATGTCCTCAAATTGTTCGACATTCCTCTTTTTGAAAGGTGGGGATCCTTGTCTTTGGATTTGAATTGACCTTCATCACTTGCTGGTAGCCCACACATTACAGAGGAAGTGATTCTGGATAACATGAGGCTGGTTCAGAACAGACCATGCGGCTTCCGCTCGGTTTTCTGGCTCTGGGGAAGGCCACGACATTCTTTATAAGGCTGTCGAAAAGGTCAGGGCTGGGAGTCACCCCAAGTTGGTAGGTTAACCAGAAAGCCAGTTATTAGAATTGAGTCTTCCCCTCCCACCTGTCTCTCCCTTCCCTCAGGAGACAGTCTGTCACCAGCCTCACTTCCCACCAAACTAGAAAGATGAGGGGCAGTGGGTGGGCAACAGAAATGGAGAAGCTTTAAGGGTTCACAGTTTGCACAGTACGGGGTGTTGCTGCCAAGCCTCCAGTTTCCCGGCGGGGGGGTGGTGGTGGTGGTGCTACAGGAGCAGAGAGCCTGACGGAGTCCCCATCTCAGGTCCCCGCGGGCCCAGGGAAGCTGGCGTCCTGACCAGCGCTCCGGTTCATGGGGCTTTTTAGCTCTTTCCTGGAGGAGAGCCGTGTTCCTGGGCCGATGAGATTTATTGTCTGAGGGCCTTTTCAGGCTACTCTTCCCTGGCTGTGCCACAGAGGGTCCCCTCCTCCCCGGCTATGGAAATCACCTCAAGGCAGTAAACTTCTTCCTCCTGGGGCCTCCCGCACCTTTTCTCTTCTGTTAGCCCTTCTTGTTTCCCTCACCCATTGAGTCACAGAGAGAACAGGGGAGTTCCATCCTTATTTATTAAATCTTTTGAAAAATATTTTCTAATTCTATTGTAATTTAAAAAATGTGTGTGTGTGTGTGTGTGAAATACAGTCCCTATTTTCTTCCTCGTCTTACATTGGAGAAAACCCAGACTGAACTCATGGGAGGTGACTCAGATCACTTCACAATCTGCGGGGGTGGCCTGGGCAGTGTTGGGGTTTGGCAAACGTGTCTGCCACCCATCTCAGGGCCGGGGCGCCAAGAAGTGGCTCAGTGGTGTTGGGGATGACGCAGAGGCGAGGAGGAAGCTGCCGCCCCATCTCGGTTTCATCTCAGATCCCTGGAAGCGTTTTTTCCTGCAGATTCTGGAGCCTCCGCTCTGGTTCTGCTCACCCCAGGACGGGCCCTGGAGCTTTGGTCTGTTGTCAAGCCCCCGTCTAGGCTCTTCAGTCAGTTTGGAGCTGTGTCTCGACTTGCTTTCTGAGGAGAGAACAAGCAGAAAGTGCTAGCACTCGCCAGGGCAGCATGCAGGAGGTGTTCCAGACTCCTGGCAGCCTGCTGGTCCAGCTCCAAGCCCAGGTGGCTACAGGTTACAGGCTGGATGACTCAGGTGAGCTGTGCTGGACAAACAAGCCCATATTCTTATCCTGGCAGGATGATGGCTGTAATGAGCTCTCCTGTCGTCACTGCACCACCACCTTCTGAAAGTGGGCTTGCCAGGCCTGGAGCCAGGACTCGAGGAGACTGGCAGGAATGTGGTTTTCTGGCTCTGTGTCTTCTTGCCCAAGAAGATCCCTGATGCTTCTAGAGCTGGGCTTGGAGCTGAGTCACCAGCACCTGCACTGTCTGATGATGTCACAGAGGCTGCTGGGCTAAGAGCCCTAACTCAGAGCAAGGACAGTGTGCTGCAGAGACTCTGGTCGGTCTCTTCCTCCTGACCCAACACCTGCTATTTCAGTGCTCTCTTCCCTGACAAGACCCCAGGTGAACTGGAGGATCTTGGCCAGGTGTTGAGCTGAAGCCAATGGGATGGCTGAGTGGCTGGATATGAAGCTAACTGCTGTCATACCTGGCTTCCCAGGTGGTGCTACTGGTAAAGAACCCACCTCCCAGTGTAGGAGATGTAAGAGATGCAGGTTCGATCCCTGGGTTGAGACAATCCCCTGGAGGAGAGCACGGCAACCCACTCCAGCACTCTCGACTGGAAAATCCCATGGACAGAGGAACCTGGTGGGCTACAGTACATGGGGTCACAAAGAGTCAGACACAACTGAAGCAACTTAGCACACACACATGCGTTATCATATGCCTTATTTAAATAATACTGAAAAAAAAACTAGTATACCTAGCACTTACTACATGCCAGACACTATTCTAAGGACTTCATATATCTCACTTAATTCTCAGACATCCCTGTGACATAGCTACTAGCGTTATCACCTTTTTACAGATGAAGAAACTGAGGAACGGGGTCCTTGGCTCAGAAGCACACAGGTAACCAGGGGATCTAGGGTTTGAATCCAGGCTATGGGATCTGGAGCCCGTGCTCTTACCCCCTCTTCTACTTACTGCCTCTTCCCCCGACAGAGGGGCTGTAGCGGGAGAGGACTGATAATGGAGCCTCGAGATTCCTGGTGCAGCCACCCTATGTGCAACCTTGGCCCTCTCTCCCCCAACTCTGGCCTTCAGATTCCTCACCGTAGAAGCAGCCGGTGAGGGCAAATAGTGAGCAACTTGCTGTTGTTTTACATGGCACTGTAGAGTTTTAACAGAGACGGAGGTTTGTGACATTGTACAGGAGACAGGGATCAAGACCATCCCCATGGAAAAGAAAAGCAAAAAAGCAAAATGACTGTCTGAGGAGGCCTTACAAATAGCTGTGGAAAGAAGAAAAGTGAAAAACAAAAGAGAAAAGGAAAGATATTCCCATTTGAATGCAGAGTTCCAAAGAATAGCAAGGAGAGGTAAGAAAGCCTTCCTTGGCGATCAATGCAAAGAAATAGAGGGAAAGAACAGAATGGGAAAGAAGTAGAGGTCTCATCAAAAAAATTAGAGATACCAAGGGAACATTTCATGCAAAGATGGGCTCGATAAAGGACAGAAATGGTATGGACCTAACAGAAGCAGAAGATATTAAGAAGAGGTGGCAAGAATACTCAGAACTGTACAAAAAAGAGCTTCACGACCCAGACAATCACGATGGTGTGATCACTCACCTAGAGCCACACATCCTGGAATGTGAAGTCAAGTGGGCCTTAGAAAGCATCACTACGAGCAAAGCTAGTGGAGGTGATGGAATTCCAGTTGAGCTATTTCAAATCCTGAAAGATGACGCTGTGAAAGTGCTGCACTCATTATGCCAGCAAATTTGGAAAACTCAGCAGTGGCCACAGGACTGGAAAAGGTCAGTTTTCATTCCAATCCCAAAGAAAGGCAATGCCAAAGAGTGCTCAAACTACTGTACAATTGTACTCATCTCACACACTAGTAAAGTAATGCTGAAAATTCTCCACGCCAGGCTTTAGCAGTATGTGAACCGTGAAATTCTAGATGTTCAAGCTGGTTTTAGAAAAGGCAGAGGAACCAGAGATCAAATTGCCAACATCCGCTGGATGATGGAAAAAGCAAGAGAGTTCCAGAAAAACATCTACTTCTGCTTTATTGACTATGCCAGGGCTTTGACTGTGTGGATCACAATAAACAGTGGAAAATTCTGAAAGAGAAGGGAATGCCAGACCACCTGACCTGCCTGTTGAGAAACCTATATGCAGGTCAGGAAGCAACAGTTAGAATTGGACATGGAACAACAGACTGGTTCCAAATAGGGAAAGGAGTACGTCAAGGCTGTATATTGTCACCCTGCTTATTTAACTTTTATGCAGAGTACATCATAAGAAACGCTGGGCTGGAAGAAACACAAGCTGGAATCAAGATTGCCAGGAGAAATATCAATAACCTCAGATTTGCAGATGACACCATCCTTATGGCAGAAAGTGAAGAAGAACTAAAGAGCTTCTTGAAGAAAGTAAAAGAGGAGAGTGAAAAAGTTGGCTTAAAGCTCAACTTTCAGAAAACTAAGATTATGGCATCTGGTCCCATCACTTCATGGAAAATAGATGGAGAAACAGTGGAAACAGTGTCAGACTTTATTTTTGGGGGCTCCAAAATCACTGCAGATGATGATTGCAGCCATGAAGTTAAAAGAAACTCCTTGGAAGGAAAGTTATGACAAACCTAGATAGCATATTGAAAAGCAGAGATATTACTTTGCCAAAAAGGTCCGTCTAGTCAAGGCTATGGTTTTTCCTGTGGTCATGTATGGATGTGAGAGTTGGACTGTGTAGAAAGCTGAGCACCGAAGAATTGATGCTTTTGAACTGTGGTGTTGGAGAAGACTCTTGAGAGTCCCTTGGACTACACGGAGGTCCAACCAGTCCATCCTAAAGGAGATCAATCCTAGGAGTTAAAGGACTAATGCTGAAGCTGAACTCCAATACTTTGGCCACCTCATGCAGAAGAGTTGACTCATTGGACAAGACCTTGGTGCTGGGAGGGATTGGGGGCAGGAGGAGAAGGGGACGACAGAGGATGAGATGGCTGGATGGCATCACCAACTTGATGGACATGAGTTTGAGTGAACTCTGGCAATTGGTAATGGACAGGGAGGCCTGGTGTGCTGTGATTCATGGGGTCGCAGAGTCAGACACGACTGAGTGATTGAACTGAACTGTAGAGTTTTACGGCTCTACCCTACAAGAAACTAGCACAGATTAAAGGCTCCCCCTTTCCTCCTCCCCCTCTTCCTCTGGACCCCCCTCTTGGGAAGTGTTTGCTTCTGATTTTCAAGAGCAGCTTCATGGGTGTTTGCAGCTTCAGGGCCTGCTGCCACTCCTGGAGCAAAGCTGCTTCCCCACTCCATTCCTCAGTTTCCCCACTCAGCTGGGCGGAGACAATGACCTTGTTGTGCTCAGTGCTACAGTGAGTCAGGGTTAATTAGCATGAGTCACAGACCTTGGAATCCTCACAAGGAAAGGGTCATCTGCTGGGTTCAGGCTGCTCTGTGGCCCTGGTGACATAGTACTCTGGCCTGTGCTTCTAACACCTCCTCAAACCTTCATGAGTGGCTTGCCTAAGTTTGTGGGTTGGCCCTGGGGTGACCCAGCCCTGAGTCCTGGTGCTGAGATGGAGCACAGAAGGGCTGCCTCATGAGTGCCAATGTTCCCCACCAATGGTTTTATCTTCCCCTGGGTTTCCTCTTGCAGCTGAATTCCCACTCAGTCAGCTTCTTGTCCTTGCTACTTGTTCCCCTAATCCTGGACACAGGGTCCTAACCCTGACCTTAAACTTTATCACTTCTGTGGCTCCATTTTCTCCCTCTATCTCTGTCTCAGTGCTTTCAGTCGTCTCTCTTGTTCCACTCTGTATAAGCCTACAGTAGAAACAAGATAGCTTCCGCCTTCAAGTTTGGTTAGGAGAAGACCTGTAACAAAATAAGAACAAAGTAGGAATGATGCTGAAAATGAGAATAAGCCGTTTGGAAAAGTAAACGCTGACTGTCCGCCACTGTTTTTCTGCTAGTGATTAGCCATCAAGTGCTGAGGCCAGGTGTCTTGCCTCGGCTTGTTCACACGGCAGGGAAGTCAGGGGTGGAGTATGGGGGCCACCTAGTGGCTTCGGAAGGTACTGCTGCATTGCTGCTCAACATCCCTGATCTTGACTCTGTGTAGATGTCTTCCTGGTCTTATAATTAGGGAAGAGAGATATCCCTTAGTCACTTAGTACCTGATAAGCCGCCTTTCACTTGACATCTAATTTTTTTCTATGTACAAAATAAAGTTTTCACATCGGGTTTCACACCCATTTTTTTCCCATATTAGAGAAGCAGCCACTTCAAGCTCACGGATAATCAAGGCCATGGCCCAGCTGAAGAGCCTCAGAGCAAAGATGCACCCAGACATGCCAGTGGAAGGAAAAGGGATGATGGGCGAAGCTGCCCAAGCCTAGACTGGAAGGATGAAGGGCACAGGGTTCAAGTTGTGATCCTGCTCTATATACAGAAAAGGTTGGGGGTGGTAGAAGTGGCCATTTCTTTTTAATGTAGTTTTAAAATAATAACAAAATTTACCATCTGAACCATTTTTGAGAGTAAGAAGTAGTGTTAACTACATGCATATTGTACTGCATAGATCTTTAGAACTGTTTCTTTTTGCAAAACTAAAATTCTAAACCCTCTGGAAAACTCCGTATTTCCCCCTCCCTCCCAGCAGCTGGTCACCATATTCTGTTTTGTGTTTCTAGGAGTCTGACTCCTTTAGCTGTCTCTTTCAGATGTAGATGGAATCAAGCAGTATTTATCTTTTTGCAACTGGCTTATTTCTCTTAGGAGAATGTACAAGACTCCTCCATGCTGTAGCGTATGACAGGATTTCCTTCTTTTAAATTTTTATTTATGCTGAAGGTTCCATTACATATTTTCCACATTTTCTTTATTGATTCATCCTCTATGGACATTTAGGCTTCCACATCTTCACTATGGTGAATAATGCTTCGATGAATATGGGTGTGTACCCATTTCCTTTTTAACAGCTATGAAGATACTCAGCTCAGAAAGGATTTGACTAGATTGTGCGCTCAAGTGAAGGTGGGTTGAAGGTGAATAGAGGAAGGTAGGAAAGGAGGGCCCAGCTCCTCTGTTCTTACTACTCTATGATATAGAACAGGTAGATTTCCTGTTCAGTCTATAAACTATGTAGAATGATATCCAGTATGAGCTAGTAAATTATCAAGAATGGTTCTTTTTTACATGCTTACAGATAAAATATAAACCAAAACTAGGCAATGTACATGGCAACTTTCAAGCTAACACTTCATTGCGTTCTATCTTAATGTTTTCACTTAATGCTATTAATCACTTTTATTTCTCACCTACCCTATATCAAATGCAAACAAAAAGTACAGGAGAAACAAAATATAAAAACTTTTATCTATGGCTTAAGAAAAGAACATAAAGTTTACCAGAAATCTTTGCTAGGCTACAGACTACTGGTTACAGAATTATAAAGATTTATTTATTATTTCAAGTCGCTTAGTCATATCCGACTCTTTGCAACCCCATGGACTTATACAGTCCATGGAATTCTCTAGGCCAGAATATCAGAGTGGGTAGCCTATCCCTTCTCCAGCAGATCTTCCCGACCCAGGAATTGATCCGGGGTCTCCTGCATTGCAGGTAGATTCTTTATCAACTGAGCTATGAGGAAACGGAAACCAAAAAAATTTCAGTGCATAAACAGTATGTGTGACAAAAAGAATCCAAAGAAAATTATATAATTCTATTTTAAAACTTTGACTTTTGATTTTTTCAAGTTTTCTTCTAGACATGGGTATATAAATCACAGTGGAGATATAAGACCTGGCATTATTTTTCATGGATATTGCAAACAACTTTCTATACCAACAGAATAATTACAACTAACATTTTAATAGTTTGAATTATATTCCACAAATTTATACTCTATGTAGTTAATCATTCTCCAACTGTTAGATGTTTAACTTATTGTCAGCTTCTTATTGTAAGTAAGCATGTATTGAACACCTTTCATATATGTAATTTCTGCTCTTTTGAGCTAGGCTCCTGGTTAAAGACAAACAGTAGTGTTGGGAACATAGGCTTCGAAGGCTGAGTTAGAACAGTGCTCGGTTAAACACTAAGCAGAGTTCAGTACGTTTCTGGAGTAACAGCTCTCTGTCGTAGTAGGAAGATCAATTTTCAGAGGATCTCCTGTTCTAGACTGTTCTTGTCTCCTCTTTCAAGTCTAAGATGCAGCCTCTAGCTACAGTATTTACTTCACTATCACTTCAAAATGGCTCAAAATCCATCCTGCCACCCAAGACTTTTCTCCTCCTATGGTTTTGTTAAGCTGGACAAGATTGGCTAGGAAATGGAGCTAGGGGCTAAAAATGATTTTGCCTCTGTGATGCTGGCTTCCTTGTGAGAATGGTGAAGGTCCTGAAGATACATCTAGAATTCCTTCCAAATCTAGTATTTTATGCTCTAACTTTTACCCTCTTGAGGGCTATTACTGACCTATCTAGAAAACAGTCCATTTTTTCCTCCCATATCTCACTCTATTGCTAGGTAGCTGACAGAAGTAAGGACAAAAAGCTTAAGAGCATATTAAGGCGGTCTGAATCTTTGGATAATTTTTGGATATCCCACCAATCTCCAAGACCTACCAGTCCTCCTCAGAGACTTTCCTACAGGTTCCCCTTTTCCTCTCATCCTAGGTGGCTTTAGCAACACGACAGTCAATTCAAACAGAAGCACTAGGAAAAGAAAAACAGTAACCACCACCAATACTTCAGCCAGGAAGCAATGAGAGAAAAGAGAGCATGGGATAATGATGGAATGATGGCCTTTAATTAAAGGGCTTGGGTGCAGCATTCATTTCCAAAGGTATGGGTCACCCAATCCAGATAACAGCTACACAAAGCCAAAGAAAATCTAAAATAGGAATAAAACTAAAAATAGCAAGGAAAACTGAGGAGGAAGAAGTGTTTGTACTTTTGCCCTTGGTCAAGTTGTACAAGCAGCTGTTTCTAAGATGGAACAGGGTGGAAGGGATTTAAAAGCTGGCTCCAGTGTAGCCACAACTGGTATAAGAGTTTGATGAGTAAATGAGGAAAGCCCCCAAAGAGAATGTTCCACCTGCTAAGTCTATGCAAGTTGGCTAAAATCTAACAGCCAGGTGACACATGCATTCTGGTACTAGTATCCCATTAGTGATTTTAAGATACTCCTTTCCCCTGTGAGAGCAGGTCTTGACTTGATGCTCAGAAAAGGAAAACCTTAAGACTCACTGAGCTGAGAGGTATTCCAAGCTGTGTCATAATGCAAAGAACAGAGGCTGGGGAGCATGGGTTTAAGTGGGGCTCTGTCACGTTCTGTTTCCCAGGTGGTGCTGGTGGTAAAGAACCCACCTGCCAATGTAGGAGATGTAAGACATGTGTGTTCTATCCCTGGATCCGGAAGATCCCCTGGAGGAAGGCGTGGCAACCCACTCCAGTATTCTTACTTGGAAAGTTCCATGGACAGAGGAGCCTGGCAGGCCACAGTCCATAGGGTTGCAAAGAGTCGGACATGACTGAAGCGACTTAGCACACACACACTGTCACATTCTAGCTGTATGACAGAGCAAGACGTTATTCAGTGTCTGAGTGCCAATCTTAACCTGTGAAAAAAACATAATCTACTCAGATGGGAAATGCAACTTGTGTTAGAACAAAACAGAATCCTAGAGGCCTCAGTGGAGAGAAATAATATAAGGAGAATCTGAAGGCTGGCAAGACTGGCCAAATTAGGAAGTCTAAATAGACTTGAACAGCTGGGGGTCTTCAAGATACCATCTGCCTTGACCCCTGGGACCCAGACTGCAAAAGGTTTTGACCTGAGAGGCAGAGAAGAAGGTGTTGGTAATTCTATTTACCCATGAGAAAGCCAGCAGTAGATAACACAGAGATTATATAGTACCTCGGTAAGCTACCTAGTTTGGCTAGGTATAAGTGGGGAAATTCTTTATAATGATGATTTATAATGCCATCTTTAAGATAGTAAAGTAGCAAAATTGAAAATTTAGGCAATTTCCATCTTTAAAAGGGTCTGCCAAGTGAAATAAATTTTTTTTTCCCAAATAAAGAACCAAATAAGGAAAAATGGGTTACCAGAAAGGTCAAACCAAACACTTCTAGAGGAGACTCTTGAGAGTCCCTTGGACTGCAAGGAGATCCACCCAGTCCATTCTGAAGGAGATCAGCCCAGGGATTTCTTTGGAAGGAACGATGCTAAAGCTGAAACTCCAGTCCTTTGGCCACCTCATGGGAAGAGTTGACTCATTGGAAAAGACCCTGATGCTGGGAGGGATTGCGGGCAGGAGAAGGGGACGACAGAGGATGAGATGGCTGGATGGCATCACTGACTCAATGAACGCGAGTCTGAGTGAACTCCGGGAGTTGGTGATGGACAGGGAGGCCTGGCGTGCTGCGATTCATGGGGTTGCAAAGAGTCGGATACAAATGACCGACTGAACTGAACTGAACTGAACTGAACCCACAAGAATGACTAATAACTTGAAGTGATGTCCTAGTGTGTGGAAGAAATAAAATGCTTTGGAAGATGAAGCTCGTAAGTTCACGCTCATCTGTATCAGTCAGCAGTCTCCAGAGAAAGAGAACCAATAGGATACATATAAAGAAAGAATTATTATGGGATGTGGCTCACATGATCACAGAGAATGAGAAATCCTATTACCAACCACATGCAAACTTGGAGGCCCAGGAAGGCCAGTGGTGGAGTCCCCAGTCCAGCTCCAAAGGCCCATGAACCAGGAGCCCCAGTGTTCCAGCCACAGAGAGAGCAAATTCACATTTCCTTAGCCTTTTCGTTCTGCTCAGGCTCTCAGTGGGTGATGCCCACTTGCACTGGTAAGGGTGATCTTCTTTACTGAGTTTACCAACTCAAATGCTAATCTGTTTTGCAAACACCCTCACAGGCTGATAATATATTATCGGAAAATAATATTATTTTTGGCTGTGCTGGATCTTCACTGTGGCGCATGGGCTCAGTAGCTGTGGTGCTTTGGCTTAGTTGCACACATGGCATGTGGGATCTCAGTTCCCCAATCAGAGATCAAAACGCTGTCCTCTGCTTGGAAGGCAGATTCGTAAGCAGTGGATCACCAAGGAAGTCCCCAGAGATAATGTTTTACAGCTATCCATTAACTAGTTAAATTGACACATAAAATTAATCATCACCCCATCTGAGACTACACACTATTTGAAAGTATACTCATCCAGTCTAGTAGCATATTCACCAGAAACTTGACAGGCAGCCTCAAGCCCTCAGGCATAGGCACACCGTTAAAGCAGCTGGCACTGAGTTCCCTGGTGGCCTAGTGGTGAGGTTTCCAGGCTTGCAATGCCATGGCCTGGGCTCAATCCTAATTGGAGAACTGAGATTTCAGTTGGTGATGTGGCACAATCAAAACAAACAAACAGGCTGGCATTAAGATCCTTCTGAGGTGATAAGGGTGACAGCATCACTCTCTGCGGCTTGAATCTACACATTCTGAGCATTTGAAACGACCCTTGACTAGTGCACCGAATTCTCCTGACCTCTAAAACACCATTTCCAGACAGGTATTTTTACGTAACTGAACTCACAATGTTTAAAAATAAAGCGACTGTCTTCCCTCCACACCTGAGCTCTCTGCCTTGCTCGGGCAGGCCACAAACCTCGGGGCCGTCCATGACTCCTCCCATCTTCTTCACCCCAAAGGCTGAAGTCACCACTGACATTTCTATCCAAGCACCCATTTTTCCAGCCATCACATGGCCCTCAGATTCCCGTCTCCCTTAGCGCATGCGCTACACACACCAGGATTGTCCTCCTGCGCAGAAACGTCACTTCCCTGCTCAAAACATTCTTCCACGGCTTCTCCCCGCAGAACTGCCTCAGTGTAACATGAGACTTCAAACTGGCCCAGACTGCATTCTTTCAGCCGTTCTCTTCTACTCAGTGCAAAGGTCTCGTCACGGCAGAACACCTGCTCTTTCAGGAACTTATGAAATTCTGCTCCTTTGTTCAATGTTCCTTCAGCCTCAAATATACTTTTTTCACTAAGCGTCCACCATGTGCAGGGCAGCTTTAAGTGCTGAGATGATAAAACAAGACAGACAAGGTCCCTGTTCTCATAGAGCCTACATCTCCAACTCAGCCCAAATCCACACCTTCCCCCAATTTCTCTCCAACTCCATATATTCCATAGATGAGAATTAACTTATTTTATACTGTTTATCACTCTTTGTCTTGTGTAACATTTATGTACACATATATCTTCCAGGCTGGACTTGGAGGGTGGAACTTCTTGAGGGCGGAAACCAGGTGATCATTCATGCTTGTGTTATATAAGGGCTTGGACAGTGCCACACACATGAGACTTAATGTTTCTTAAAGCTATCAAGTCTATCCCAATTTGCTTCCATTTATAATTTTAAAAAATCCCACAAAGCCAAAAATAGTATGGAACTCTATTTTAAAGAAGAGTAAAAACCTTTTTTGGTGGGAGGTATAAATTAAAATTATAACATAAAGACTCAAAACAAATACCCAATTATAATTTGAAACTTAGGCTTGTAGTCCATTTGAATACCTTGTGTTAATGACTCAACACTACTCCTTAAGAAATCGTGACCTAGAAGCGATGAGCTTCTAGTGAGCAGACTTCTACATAGTCACTAGTCAGCAGATGGCTTCCCATCCTAGGCCAGAAGTCTCATTACTAGAACGTTACAAAGCTACCTGTTAACCAACCTCTAAGGGAACCATGGAGACTGGAGAATGAACAGTCAAGCCATTCATCAGTGCCAAAGGCAAAGGAGTGCCCCTAGAAAAATAACTTGGAAGCAACCTCTGCCAGTCTTACCCACTGACAGAGGCTTGATTTAAGAGCAAATTCAACACTATGCACCCTCTTTAAAAAGTCAGGATTGAGAAAAATAACAGATTTAAAATCTGACATACATGAAAAAAAGGGGGCTGTCCTTTAGACAAAAGAGATTTATGCAACCCGTTACTTTTTGAATTGGATACTGTTGTGGACAAATCAAACGTAAAGGACATTTTGGGAACAACTGGGAATTTTGTATATGGACTATTAGATATTAAGGGTTTATTTTGTTGGGTGCAATACATAGAAAAAATTTTTTTGAGAGATATAAAGTTTAGCATGGGTGGAGTATTATATTACATACTATGTTCCTAGAATACTGCAGTATAAAAGAAGTGAGGTATAAAACCAACCTACTACAGCTACTGAAAGAAAATACATTTGGCAGAATACCTAGCTTCCTTCGTGGCTGTTCTCTCTGTGGGTAGTCTATTTAGTTGGGGCAGGTCAGGGTCAACTTCTCCACCTTGGAGGCAACTCCCCACCAGCAGTGAAAGAGCCCTGGGGAGCCCTACTCGGGGAAGCCTTACATGGAGGGGGTCTCTTCTGAAGAGCCTTCCTCCCTTTGGCATCTCTCATTCTTGTTATTATCAAGGGAAGGGAGAAAACCGTTAGCTTACCATTCACTCTAACACATCAGGAGGTCTGGTGATGCAGAGGACAATGTCTTGTCTCTGTTCAGGAATACCTCTTTGACTAGAATCACAGATAAGCTCCAGGCTTTGCAGCCAATCTGAAAACTAAATTTTTGACTTTATTGCTCCACTGTAGTAGTTTCCTCAGTCTCAGCTTCCTTTATATCAGCCCATTAGATGAGGAGGAAAATAGCTCTCCAACTGTAAGAATCTTAACAAATGTTTTATTAACACACACTGACATATTCCTGGGACATAAGAGTCTCCAAAACACTGCCCCAACCTCAGAAACGAAAACCACTCAAGGCTGGGGTCCTCTCTGCAGTTTTAGAATCAGGCACTCCTTCACCAGGGCCAGGCTCGCCCTGCCTCTCCTGCCCACATCCCTGTGCTGCAAATAAGTCTCCTCTTGTCAGACGCAGGTGGTGACACACATGTCTTTGCAAGGGCAGGGGCTCCTTGTGATTAAACCAGAAAGGAGAAAACCTTAGCATCAGCTGCTCAAAAAGGAATTTAGGCTTTATTTTTCAAAGCCACTCATTCCACTTCTCTGCAGGAAGGGCTGGGATATCTTCAGCATGAGCACAGAGATTCCCACTGCCGGAATATTCGGAATACCTTTCTTGATTTCTCAGAGAGACTCTGTAGATAGAAAAGTTCATTATTAGAGATTAAATTCCTTTACAGAGACAAAGGGTAATAGCTTTAAGATGTGGTCTGTAAATTACTCCCACAAAGATCTAGATATGTCTAGGAGTAAATAAAACAAGTTAATTGTATACTGTGCTATACACAAAGCGAAAGTGAAAATCGCTCAGTCACGTCTGACTCTGCGACCCCATGCACTATACAGTCCATGGAATTTTCTAGGCCAGACTATCGGAGTGGGTAGCCTTTCCCTTCTCCAAGGGATCCTCCCAATCTAAGGGTCAAACCCAGGTCTCCCGCATTCAAAGCAGGTTCTTTACCAGCTGAGCCACAAGGGAAGCCCAAGAATACTGGAGTGGGTAGCTAAAAGCCAGACTAAGAATCAAGAAGCTTGAGTCTGCTGTGATACCACTGCTAACACACTTGGCGCCTCTACAATACGGCTTATGTCCTCCTCCAAGCATCTGTATGTGTCCTCATCTTTGTATGAGAGAGAGGGTGACACGTGTGACCCGCCATCAGTGTAGCACCACACACTTTGCACTGACTTCTCATCTGTGATGCTGAACTGGCCCTGTGAACAAGGATTCAGATTCATAAGATGCCTAGCTGGTATTCATGGAATAATCTAAGGTTGAGGAATGAAACAAAGTTAAATGACTCAAGAGTTTAAGCTATGACCTTGGCCTTCTCAGCTTCCTGTTTTAGCCAGCAGAGCTAATAATAGGAAGAATCTCACTGCCACTTGATCATGCCTGCGAAGTGATCTGAGATTCTGAGAAATGGTGTTACAGGGAGACAAAACATTTCACTGAAAGATAAAAGTTCTCAGGGAAGCAGAACACTTGGTTCCCTCTGCCTTGGAGAGTCACAGATGAGCACAGGGTCTCGGTGAGAGCACAAACACATCTAACGAGATAACTCACAAAGTTCTGTCCAATGTCCGACAGAAGATGACATCTTCACTGTTTCCTTATCCTCTTTGTGGCTGAATGTCTTAATAAAGCTCTAGGAGGGCAAAGTTTGAACTCTTACTCATGACTGAGGGCAATTTAGTTAATACAGTGACAAAATTGAAAGAAATTTAAGTTGGAAAACAGTGTAAACTTTTTTTTCTAGCTTCAAGATCCTTTACAGGAGAGCCTCTTAAATTTTGTAATTCCCAGTCACACAACAGCTGTGGGGAATCTTAGCAGACAAGTTGCAAAAACAGACCTTCAAACTCCTGGAACTCAGGGCCACTTATGAGGCCAAATTTTCCCACTACCAAAAAAAAAAAAAAAAAAGCCCTGTGGGGCTTCCAGTTAGCATGACAGTGACAGAGGGGAGTTAATTAGAACTGCCATACATTTTTTCATGAGGACCCAGGCAGAGAGAAGTCACGTGCAAAGACAGACCTAATCTCTCCCATTTGCAAGGTGGGCCAAAACATTTGTCTTCAGGTAGCTTTATGTATTCCCAAGGTTTTAAACTGGAAAAATGCAGGGCTTTTTTTTTGGCAAAAACTTGGAAAACCATCATCTGCATATTTACTAAGGGTATGAATGTACATTCTTGAGCTTTTAGCATCACAGCAGCTCCCTCCAGTGGAATCCTGTAACCCTACAAAACCATGAATCTGGGAATGCTTCTGATAAACAGCTGCTGGCAAGTATTATTTTACTTTGTCCTTGGAGGGAACAGAAGTCAGAAATTACTATATTTATATCAGGCAGGTGACATGGCAAATTTGGAAATGAGCCAGCAAAGGAAAGAGAATGCAGTTTTCATAATTCCTTAATGCCCACCGTCCTCTCGCTTCCATCCGTGGCATAGAGCAAATGCTTGAGTTGCTTTTTCGGCTTTCGTGACTGGTTTGCTTTTACCCACAAGTGGAACCAGCAGCAGTCATTCATGTGATGGCAGCTGAGGGTCAGTACACAAGCCTGGGGCCTCGGAACACAGCAAAGTAATGCGCCCGCCATGACGAATGAAGCTGTGCTCGTGGCAGCAGATCACAGAGCTCTGTGCAGACAGCTACGTTAACTGGCCAGGGCTCCAAGTCCAAGAGACAGCAACTCAGACGGAAAAAGCAGCTGCTCTGCAACACGAGGCTGGAGCAGCGGCCTGTTACCTATTGCTGTTTCTCTATCCCTTTTCTACTTCGAGTCATCTAAGTTGAGAAGACAAAAGAATTTATCAGAATTTGGTGGAATGCCAAATGCTAAACTGCAGAAGGACTGAGCCAGTCCCGTGTTTGTTCTCTAGGATGAACCCAGACTGAGTCCATCTTGACTTGTGAAAAGTGCGGGCAGGCAGGGTGCTAATTATAGGAACAGCCTCTCCTCATCTCATAAACAGCAAGTGCTGCACATGATCAGGGCAATGGCTTATCTCACCGTGGAGTCGGTTTCAGCGGGCTGGTTAGATTGTTTGTGGGCCAAGAGGATGTTCAGCACTGCCTTCCAGCCTGGCTCTGCCGGAGCGCTGGCATCCACCTCTGTGCCACCATTCTCCCTGGTTTCTTTGCCGAGTGTGATGTTCACCCAAGGGCACCAGTCTCTATGCTGAGACGTGGGATCAAAGAAGCTTCGGGAAGAGGCGTCCTGAGGAAGGAGGCACAGCAGTCAGTGTTAATGAAGGGCAGACACTGTAAGTCGTCAAATTCAGAATCTCACGATGCTCAAATTTCTAGTTTTATGTTCTCCTTTAAACTCTGCCCATCTACTTCCCTCTTATTGTAAAAATTCCTTCACTCCCTTTCTGTTAAACCACAACTTACCAGGTCTGTTCCCCTTTCTCACTACTGTCCCTTGGGCTAGACAAATTTATCATGTCTCCAGTAGCCATCCCAAAGAAACAAAAGGCAAAGCCCTTAATTTTTTTTCCCCCCTCTAGTCACCCAACTGTCCCATCTTTAAACTTATTCCCACAACCTCCTATAGCCACAGGACCAGGCTCAGCTCATGCCCGCTTCTCCACGCTGTATACACGGTGAGGGCTCGCATGCTGCCATGCTCAGGGACCTGCAAACATGAGGGTGGGCTCACCAAGCTGCTGGAAGAGCAGAGGCGAGCCCGTTTGGCTTTTCGAAGAGGACTAGATGGCACTTCCAGGCCAGCGCTGTCTCCTGTTCCCATACTGCGGGTCACTGGGCGGGTTCTGGTGGCAGGGCCAGCAGCCTCTGGCTCGGGACGGTCCACAGGACTGGAGGAGTCCCCACTCCGAGTTCTGGAGACGATGGGACCTGGGCTCTTTTCAGCCTGAAGGAAAGGGGAGATGTTGGACAATGACATTAATGACTATGGTCAGGAGAAATATTTCTAGAAGTATGTGAAAGCTAACATTTATTTTTTTAACATTTTAAAAACTATAAAAATTTAGTTTCTGAACTGTGTAACTGAACTCTTCAAAAATAACAGATTTCCATAAAAATAATGAATTTAGCATCTCCACTGCAACTAATGAATAAAACCATTCTATGGTATTCTGATCAATTAACCTAAGTTAATTTCCAATTTTTCACCAAGATTTTTGTTAAGAATGATGTTTTTAAAAAGTCCACCCCACACAAGCCAAAGGAGTCTATACCTGCTCTGAGCTTGGGGAAAAGATGGTATCCTGGCTCCGAGTCACCATCCTGCGAGGAGACTCAGGCACCAGAGGGGAGCGCTCTGGCCGGCCCTCAGATCCCAGGACAGGGTAGCTGGTCAGGCCCAAGGAAGCGTCCAGGTCGGTCATGGACGACTCAATCTGCTGGAAGCCCCAGAGCCCTACCTTCCTCATACACTGTGAACAAGTTATCAGGGAGAGCTGCATGGGTTCCAACAAAGAACTAAGTAAGAAAAGAAAAGAAAAGAGAGTGGGTTTTCTCAGAAGGTAATACTGCCAAGGGACTAAACGTAATGATTTGTGAGTATGCTTCATCTCATCAAATCTCTGGGCAGTCCAATGGCCTAGGGACCACCTCCTCTCAGGGCCCCTATCCTCCAGTCGCAGGATCTAACTTCATCACCTCTTACAAATTTCCTATAGAAAGATCTAGGGGTCTTAATGTGCCGTCTATGGCAAGATTATTTTAAAGATGAAAGTGTTAAGTCACTCAGTTGTGTCCGACTCTCTGTGATGCCATGGATTGTAACCTGCCAGGCTCCTCTGTCCAAGGGATTCTCCAGGCAAGAATACTGGAATGGATAGGCATTCCTTTCTCCAGGGGATCTTCCCGACCCAGGGATCAAATCCAGATCTTCTGTGTTACAGGCAGATTCTGTACTGTATGAACTACCAGGGAAGCCCCACTTTAAAGGTATGTTTTATAAATTTCTCATGTCCCTTTTAAAAGTTTTTCCCAATAAAAGAATAGTCCTTAATGTACCAAAGAAAGTATATTTAAAGTAAATCAAAATTGGTCTGAGTCTTCTGTCTCAGAAGGATTCTGTGCCAAACTGAGCAGCTGAAATGGAAACACCAAGTTGGGGCCTAGAGGATTCAGCTGGTGCTTCCTTGGTAGATTTCATCAATTAAACTGATCTTTCCTTTCTAAAACTAGAAAGGAGCTTCACTGCTTACAGGAACACAAATTTCCTACTGGGAAGTGACAGTAAAAGAAACAGTTCAGGTGTGTTCATGAATTCCTGAGTTCTAATTCTGGTTTCATTGCGAATTCTTACTATCCCTCTTCCACCTACTTAGGTTTTCTCTGTCACTGCCTTTCTTACACAAATACCACATGATCTACAAATGCTAAGAGTAACTGATACACATGGGTATATAGTGTCATCACGGTTTATGTCCCCAGGCACTTTCGCTAACCTACACGCCCAGCCACACACGGAGAGAATACAGGCAGTGACATGCACTTGGATGTCTGAGCCTAATTTGGTTGCAGTTTTTCTCTCATCAGTCCGGTGATCCAATTCATCTTCAAGCAGGTGCAGGAGAAGACTGATCTTGTCTTCTGTCAAGCACTACAAAGGAACCAATACGAAAGACTTACACAAATTCCAACCACCATGAACAGAAGCAATAATGATGCATCTAGATGGTACAAGGCAAAAATCATGGAAAAAATGATAAACACAAAGACACTTCTCTTCACTCAAGTAGACTTACTTCTAGCAGAGACTAAGGTATCCACAGGCACTTCCTGACCTGCCCAGGATCTGCTGTGAGAAAGGGAACAGTTTTCCTGGAACTACCTCATCTTTTCTTAGTACCAACTTGCTTTCAAATCACCAATTCCATATTTTCTCTGAAATCTGTAAACTTCAAAACCAAATAATGACTACCACCTATATCCTGTATCTTGCCCTGACACTGAATTTACTTTATTTTTGGCTGTGCTGGGTCTTCGTTGCTGCCTGGCCTTCTCTCTAGTTGCAGTGTGCAGGCTGCTCACTGCGGTGGCTTCTCTTGCTGTGGAGCACGGGCTCCACGGCGTGTGGGCTTCAGCTGTTAAGGCATGTAGCCTCACCACAGTCGTGGCTCCTGGGTTCTACAGCACAGGCTCAATAGTTGTGGCGCATGGGCTTAACTACTGCACGTCATGTGAGATCTTCCTGGACCAGGGATCAAACCTGTGTCTCTTGCATTAGCAGGTGGATTCTTTCTCTCTGAGCCACCAAGGAAGCCCTGAATTTGCTTTGACACAACGAAAGAGCTTGCCAGAATCTTTACTTTTGTTCTAAGAATAATACAGAACCATGACAGGGTGAAGAAAACCTACCTTGGCTAGGGACAAGTGGACATTTATAACAGGCGTCAGATGTTTATAGTCTGATGCTGAAATATATAATAGTTTCTCAATTGAAGAAGCAAAATAATAGCTTCTATTTCCTATAGTTACAGTCTGTCTTGATAGAATAATCACAGGATGACAAACGGGACAATAAATGTTCAGTTTCAAAGTACAGATGGGCCCAAGCATTTCAAAATTTCTGTTTACAAGGGAGAAGGGGGTTTATAACTTCTCTAACACTTTCTTTGGAAAATGGTATGCAATAAGCCATATGAAGCCACATTTCAGGATCTTCTGTTAAGTAGTTTAAGTAACAAATTGAGATAAAATTGAATTTATGCCACTTAGAGCATCATATCTAAAAGTGTAAATAGAACTCATTTATTTAAACCCTCAAGTCACCTTTCCAGTAGAGATTGGAAAAGGTCAGTTGAGAGACAAGCAGTTCTCTTCTTAGCTATCTTCATCCTCTGGTCATTAAAGGAAATGCTGCATGCTGGTGACAACTGAAGGCCACTGTATGCTAGCCAAGAAAAACTCACCATAGTTTTTAAGTCCTCTGGCCTCAAGGAAGGAAGCTGGAGGTCCAAGTGACAAAGGCTTTGAAAACGATCCAGGAATTCACTAACAAGAATAGTGGGCTCATCCAATGGCAACATCCCAAACCGATCTGTGGAAACAGTAAACTGAAGATGATATTGGTGCAAATTACTTTTAAAAACAAAGCATGCATAGAGCAGCAGGGGAAATGTAAAACGGATGATATTTGATAATATTAAGAAACTATCGATTTTTTTTGGATAGGGCTGTGATGATACTTTTGTGATTGTTTTATTTTTTGGCTGCACTGTGGGGCATGCAGGATCTTAGTTCCCTGACCAGGGATTGAACCCGTACCCCCTGCATTAGGAGTGTGGAGTCTTAACCACTGGACCACCAGGGAAGTCCCTGTGATTATATTTAGAAAGCAGAGTCTCAGGAAAGGTTTCTCAGAAGCAGTCAGGTCTAAGCTGAACTGGAAAGACCAACAACAATGTGTAAAAGTAAAGCCCTAAGGGACAGCATATGTGGGGAATTTTAAATAGTTTCTTAGACTTGGAACACACTATTCCTGTGGGGAGCCAAGTCGAAGAGAAGGTTAAAAGTATAGACAGCAGTCAGGCCATAATTTTATTAATGTATGTTGATGAGAAACTACTGGAAGATTTTTTTGAAGGAAAAATATATTATAGAATATATGCACTAGTTTAGAGACTAAGCGGTTAGCCTAGATGCAAAGAAATAAGCATAGCAGACAGTGGGGTGATCTTAAGTAGTAATCCCTCTAAGATATCAGTGGCACAAGGATGGAGAGAAGGAACATCCATGTGGAATGAAGGAAAATGAACAGAGGCCTGTGGGATCCGATCAAGCACACCAACAGCTGCATAATGGGAGACCCAGAAGAGACGGAAAGGGGCAGAAACAACATTTGAAGAAATATGATCTGAAAACTTCCCAAATTTGATTAAAAACATTAACCTGTACATCCAAAAGCTCAAAATCTGTGTAAGCAGAGAAAGAGCCACTATGCTAGAGTAAGTAGGAAGTGTACCAAGAATGCAAGCTTGATTAACATCTGTGATGACACGTAACTTGGTGAGAAGGGTGTTCAAGTTACAGTCACACAACAATAATGTAGAAAGAGGGTCTGACAGGAGGCTCTAAAATGAATAAGCCAGTGTTCCCAAAGGGAGAATGAACTAGATAAACACTATTCCTCAGCTCTCAGATTAAAATTTTAGATGGTTCTACCAATTATAAAGCTTCAAGCCTGCTACATATGACAACATGGATTAATTTCAAAAAAGCTGACTCCCCCTATGAAGGATAGGTTGCAGAATATATACAGAATGATAATATTTATAGAAAAATGTAAAACAAATAAATAGTACCATATATACTGCCTCTAGATACTTGAAAATGTTGTAGATACAGAAACCATGTAAACAAATCATGGTCACTAAATTCACGATAGTAGTTACTGCAGGACAGGGAAGCAGGGAATGAGGCTGGGGAGGACTACACAGCTGTACTTGTAATTCTTCCTGATCAACAGAAAGAATGCAAGGTGGGTGTTTAAAAGGGTAGCAAAATGTTAGTAATTGGTGAGGGTGGTAGATATATAGATGCTTCTTATATTACTATTTACATTTTTTTAATACTTGAAACACTAAAATTTTAGAAATTACTTAAAAAGTTAAAAAATAAAACAAAGAGACACTTTCTACGGGTCCAAAGAGTTTTGTCTCTGGTTTTGGTGAGCCCCACAGAAGGCTGTGCTCGAGGCTTTACTCAATATGCCTCCAAGACCAGCAAAATATAAACAAGTACCACTTGAGACTACGTTTTGGGCTCCCTTGTTCTGAAGAGCTTTGTGCACACACGAGTGGTTTCTGATTGGAGAGAAAGGGCGTACTGCCACAGCTCTTCCATGGGAAGCTCAAGAGGAGCCTGCACCTGGCCTCTCCAGACTCTTTAGGGCGGGGGCATCCTTGGCTGTGATAACCTTTGTTGTTGTTGTTTGGTCACCAAGTCACGTCCGACTCTTTTGTGACCCATGGACTGTAGCCTGCCAGGTTCCTCTGTTCACAGGATTTTTCCAGGCAAGAATATGGGAGTGAGTTGCCATTTCCTCCTCCCTGGGATCTTCCCAACCCAGGGCTCGTCTCTGGAATCTCCTGCATGCAGGTGGGTTCTTTACTGCTGGACCACCTGGGAAGCCCCTGTGATACCTTCACTTCAATGCCACCGATATGTTGTGCTGTTTTACTGTCATAAACTATAGATCTGTAATCACTCTCATGTGCAGTCCTGAGTCTTCCTTAGCAACTGAACCCTGTTTAACTGCCACCATTAATGCCATTAGTGTACCAGGAAGCCTGGGCAGAACATGGGGCTGGTTTGCTACGGTAAAAAAGGCAGAGAGTTTGAAATCAGATAAAACCACGGTTATGGCTCCTCACTAGTTGGTTTTAAGATTTCTGATTCTCAGTTTCCTTACCTAAGAATCAGATTGATACTATCTATCTCCCAGGGGCCCTGCAAGGATTAAACAGGATAATGTATGCATGGTTTAATCTCTGTCATGTCAAATGCATTAATAAAATAATGACATAAGAATAAATTCATGTCAGTGCTTCTTGTAAAGCACAAATAGAAAGGAGAAAAAAGAAACTTCAAAGACTAGATTTTTACAAAGAAATAGACAATATTAGAAATGCAATGACCAAAGAGATGATAATTGGGAAATGCTGGGAATAAGTACCTGGAGAGGGGCTGTCTGGCCAGAAACAGAACTTCTCATGGGCGGTACATAAGGCTTTCTTCAGCTCAGCACATCGTTCCTTATCTGAAACCCACATAGGTAACAATGCCTTAAAAAACACTATCACAGATTCAACATCCAATGGCCAAGAGCCTTTAAGAGTATAGATACAACTAAAAATAAAAATAACTAAGACAATTTTTAAAGATATGAAATATTAGTAACTGCATCATCTTAATATTTGTCACAAAATAAGTTTTAAATCAAGATTCTAAGACCAGTTAACAAGGAGCTATTATGTATCTTTATAAGGCAGAGCATTCCAAAATGTGAGCCTTCATTAATGCCCTGTGTTTCTTAGCCTAAAGTATAAATTTCAGAATCCTAATATAAACATACTGCTGTTAGTTTCCCAGAATGCATACCGACAGGCTCACTCTAAAGTAGCTGAGCTTTAAAAAAAAAGTAATGACTGAAGCTAATAATTAGGGTGAAGAAAATCACAAATTTACCTTGTTAAGGACACATTCTTTGATCAAACACAAGTGGCTAGTCTTTTCAGAAAAGCTAGCATAGATATCTTTTGAACTTGGAGAAAAACGTAATTTGTACTTTATACTTACATCTGTCAAAATCAAAAGCTGGTTGTAAAGTGGCACAGAGGAAAGCCTGACAGCTGGAGCACTTCAGCATATCACACTCAACTGTGACCCAGCCGTATTTTGCACAGACCAGTGGAGACAGCTCAGAGGGCTTGCCTGCCCATTTCAGAGAGTACTCATGTTAAGAAAAACATGAACACATTAAAATGAACAAGTCAGAAATGAAAACTTTAATTCACTCTTAGTACAGTTAGCAATAAACACATTCAGAGGAAAAGCTATGGGAAGTCCTATATATTTTATATGCTTAAAATGTTTTTTATTATCAGTTGTGGGGTGGAGTAGAGAAGCCATTCTATTTTGCTTACTATGAAATACTACGGACTGCCTTGGTGGTCTAGTGTTTGGGAGTCTACCTGCCAATGATGGGGACACAGGTTCAACCCCTGGTCCAAGAAGATCTCACATGCTGTAGAGCAACTAAGCCTGGTCCACAACTACTGAAGCCTGAGTACCCAAGAGCTGACGCTCTGCAACGGAAGCCACCACAATGACAAGCCTGTGCACCGCAATGAAGAGTAGCCCCTGCTTGCTACAACTAGAGAAAGCCTGCATACAGCAATGAAGACCCAGTGCAGCCATAAATAAATACAACAAAATTAAAAAAATTCTAAGGATTTGAAAACACTAGTGAAAGTACCCAGATTTGCCTGAGCAATAGGGGATGGTGAAGGTCAAACAACAGAAATATTTATCACTCCTCTGTGCTGCCCTACTTTTACCTTCTGAAAAATAAAGTCAGTAAAATTAAAAATATTCATTATGCATCCTTGCCCTAAATTTGACTGTTATATACTAATGTGTGTAGGTGGTATGTGTGTCTGAAATAGGCTGAGAGCATCAAGAGCATCTACAAGTATGGGGAAAATAAAATCACTTATTGATCTTTAACATTCAACACTGTTTTTTTTTCTGTTTAGCTATAGAGCTCTTGTTTTACAGAGCATACACACACAGAAAGGATAAAACATGAAAGTTGCAGGAAAGTTCTGTATTTTTACAAGGGATATTGGAATTTGAAAACATTTTAATAGCAGCAAAAGAACTGAAGGATAGAAACAGAATCTAGGTATTAAATGTTAAAGGAATTTGAATTCTGTAGAATAAAAGAAGGAAACAACAAAATTCGGTGAAGCAATTATTCTTCAATTAAAAACTAAAATTTTTTTTTTAAGTGAGAGAATCACTTAACTAGCTTAGGTCAAATAAGTTATTATCGTATCAAAGTGGTAATCAAATTAAATTCACTGAGAACAAAAAATAACAAAATGAAATAATTTTTAAATGCTGTATCAATTATAGGAATTAATCCAAGGAACAGCAGTACAAGGATGGTTAAAATACTTTCTCTTGCCTGAACAATTTAGTCCTAAAGCCACCAGGGGGTGCAAGGCAGAGGAATAAGCCAGGAGAGTGAGGGGGACAGCTCAGGGCAAGGCATCAAAGCCGAAGTAAAGAGGAGGTCCACATAGAGGGGGATGTTGGAGCACCCTGGGGTGCTGTAACCAAGTGAGGTGTACAGAGTATCTACATGGGCCTCCCACTCACCAAATCAGGGGGCACCAGGAATTTCAAAATATATAATAATAGTAATGGATTAAAATCCATTGAATAAAAAAGGAAATCAGGAGACCAAGCTACTACAAACAAGTAAGTTACATACAGTTTGATGAGGAATTATATTTATGTAGTTTCAAAGCACATTCCCACAAAACAGCTTAATTACAAAGGAGGAAAAAGTTATTTTACAACAGTAAACACCCACTTAATCAACTGATCAAAATGATCATCCAGGTAAAGGGGCATATCAAAAGCATGTGCCACCTGACAGGATGCAATGAGAACAGAGCATCACACCTTGCATCTCATCGTAACCAAACATCAGACAAATCCAAACTGAGACAGGCTCTATAAAATAACTGGCCTATCATTTTCAAAAGTATCGAGGTCATGAAATTCAAAGAAAAACTGAAGATTTTAACTGGATCTTCTTAAGAAGGTTATGATGACAACTGATGGAATGATTATGATGTGAGGGTTAGACAGTAGTAATTTATTATGTGAATTTCCCAATTTTGACGATTTCATTGTGGTTATGTAAAAGAAAGTCATTGTTTGTGGGAAATATTTGGGAGTCATGAGGTGTCACTTTGGCAACTTACTTTCAAGTACTCAAAAGAAGGTTCTTTGTAACCTGTACAACTTTTCTATTAAGTCTGTAATTGCTTTTAGATTAAAAACACTCTAGCAAATAGAAGGAGAAGGCAATGGCACCCAACTCCAGTACTCTTGCCTGGAAAATCCCATGGACTGAGAAGCCTGGTAGGCTGCAGTCCATGGGGTCACTAAAAGTCGGACACGACTGAGCAACTTCACTTTCACTTTTCACTTTCAAGCACTGGAGATGGAAATGGCAACCCACTCCAGTGTTCTTGCCTGGAGAAGCCCAGGGACGGCAGAGCCTGGTGGGAGGCCGTCTATGGGGTCACACAGAGTCGGACACGACTGAAGTGACTTAGCAGCAGCAGCAAATAGAAAACGTCAAAAGTGATGTGATGTTGCTTGAGACTAGGTTATAAAAATAATCTAGCTTCTATCTTGCTCTCTCTTGCTTGCTCCCCCTGACTGAAGTCTGCTACCATGTTGTTAACTATTCCTGTGAGAGGCCCATGTAGCTCCAGTCAAAAGCCAGTAAAGAACTGAAATCCTCAGTCCAACAGCCATGAGGAAATTAATCGTGCCAACCACCACGTGAGTGAGCTTGGAAGTAGATCCTTTACTAGTCTAGGCCTGGCCAACACTTTGATGACAGTCTGAGAGGCCCTGAACCATAGGACTCAGCTAAGCTGTGCCTAGATTCCTGATCCACAGAAAACGTGAGATAGTAAGTGTTTGTGGTTTTAAGCTACTAAGTCTGAGGATAATCTGTTGTGCAACCATGTATAACTTTCAGAGGAAAATCTTGAAAGAGACAGGAAATGTACTGTAGTCTAAAATAATATTAGGTTTGAGCACTAACAGCCTTACACCATAATTCCGGTTCTACCAGTTACTAGCAAGTTGACCCTGGGTAAATCAAATAATCTACCTGAACTGTTTCCTCTTTGCAAAAATGAGATTAAGAATACTTATTTTCAGATGTTTAAGATGAAGCTCAAATGTGATAATAAACATGAAAACACTATATACAACATCAGTTATTATTCCTTTTTCTCTCAGGCTCTTGGTTTTCTCTTCTATGGGGGGAAAAAAAAAAGATTAGAAGTCAAATGTCCCTTAATATTTTATGATGTTAATTTTCCTAAAAAATTTTTTTACCAAGTTTAATTCTAAAAATTAAAACATCAGAGTAAATGGCCTTATTCCTGGGGGGGGGGGGGGGAGGGGTGGAATTCAGCAGCAGGAGAACATGCAACTCACACGAACCTAAAAGGATATAGAATATGTTTCCACTCTGCTAAAGAAGGCTTCTTTGCTTGTAGATTCCAACGGAGGTTCTTCTGCTTGGGGTGACCCATTAGCTGACTGGAATGTGGCAGATGTGTCCTTCCTAAAATAAAGCGGCAGAACTACTGGTAATCCTTTCAAGGTATCGCTTTGCCTAAACATTTTGTATCTGGTTTCTCTGTACATCATAATATCAATCACACCACTCTAGATTTTAAACTATCTAAATTTTACTTCTCTACTTCACATTTCCAGTAGTTCCACAGAATCCAGATTCTTTAGTCTGGCATTCACATCTCTTTCCAGTTTGGCCATAACTAAGTTTCAAGCAATTCCTACTTCACCATGCTCTGCTAATCCCGTACTGGTCAACTGTTTTATCTCACTCTGTGGTCTCTGACAGCACTTTGCCTAACTTTTGTAAACACAAAACAAGACTCAAGGCTTCTATCAATTACACAACTTGAACCACCTTACAAATTCAACTCTTTTTAACAGCAGAAAATAAGTTTTTATATTGCTACCTAGATTGATGCTTGATATCCACTTTTCCCCCCAAAGGAACTAATTTGAAAATTTAAATCTAAGTAAAGATTTTTAGGCTATTTCATGAAAAAATTCAAGGAGAAAAAAAGAGCAAAACAATTCTTTTATAGTCAATGAAAGGCACTTCAACAGAGCCTGGATAGGGTAAAGGGAGGAACTGCATTAGAAAAAAAATGATTTTAATAAAAGTAAGATTACATCAAGGCATCCCTGGTGGCTCAGCTGGTAAAGAATCCGCCTGCAATGTGGGAGACCTGGGTTCCACTCGTGGGTTGGGAAGATACCCTGGAGAAGGGAACTGCTACCCACTCCAATATTCTGGCCTGGAGAATTCCATGGACTGTATAGTCCATGGGGTCCCAAAGAGTTGGGCATGACTGAACAACTTTCACTTTCAAGATTTCATCAATCATTATAACCCAAAGTAATTTATTCTAAGAATCCTTCTGAGAGTCACAGAGAGCCTCAGGGAGGCTGGATCTAGGAAAAAATTCAGAGGATTCAGAAATCTGGATAGAAAAAAGTGACATTTATTTTAGTAACCTCTAACTCCTGGGTTTTTCATTGGAAGGACTGATGCTAAAGCTGAAACTCCAATACTTTGGCCACCTCATGCAAAGAGTTGACTCATTGGAAAAGACTCTGATGCTGGGAGGGATTGGGGGCAGGAAGAGAAGGGGACGACCGAGGATGAGATGGCTGGATGGCATCACAGACTCGATGGACGTGAGTCTGAGTTGGTGATGGACAGGGAGGCCTGGCGTGCAGCGATTCATGGGGTCGCAGAGTCGGACCCGACTGAGGGACTGAACTGAACTGAACTGAACTGAACTGCAGCACTTCTTTCCATTACGAATGAAGATAATTTAAAAAACCACAGTAGCATCAGCAGTATCTGTAAACTTCTCGCCATGGAAGTCACAGATATTTTGTCACCACATTATGGTTATTGCGTATGTTTTGAAATACCGTTTATGCTTAACACTACATCAAAATCACAGTAGACAACATATTTACTACTAAATAAGCGTTTTACTAATAAAGCGTTTTACTGCATCACTTTTTTAATCTTTTACTTCCTGATAAACTGCATTCCAAAGTAAGTGGTATCCTTTATAATCCTATGCATTTAATTCATGCACTAAAAAATATAACTTTCTGAGATGTTCATAAACTTTACCAGGCCGCCAAAAGTGTCTAGGACTTTAAAAAGGTTAAGAAGTCCAACCAAGAGAAATTGGGTGCGCATTTTTAGTTAGTGGTCCTCTTTTTTTTCCTCCCGCCCCGCTTAAAAAAAAAAAAAAAGTCTGCTTAAGGCAAAATTGCGCCCGCGGTGTGGGATCCAGTATCTCTTGAGTAGAAGATTAAAGGCGACAAGGCGAAGTAATCCCAGTCTCTTCAAGACCCAGGTCGAAGCCGCCCCCACCGCCTGAGTTACAGACCCAGGTATCCCCTCTGCTCCGAGTCCCCTAAACCCTTTTCAATTTGCCGTCGCCAGACACAGGCTGCACTCACGCTTCGGTGCCTCCCTCTTCCGGGGCAATTCCCTCATCTATCAGCTGCCGGACTTTTTGGGGAGTCCCTTCTGGAGAGCGAACAACTGCACTCCAATTCTTTTCGACCCCCGCAGCAAAGGTAGTCCCCTCACTGGGCGCCGCCATCTTGGTCCGTGTCCGAGTTACTTCCCCGCGGGTGTGAAGGCTCAGGAACTTCCGTTCTGGGCGGTTAAGATCTTTCTTTGGCTTCCCGCTTGTTAGCCCGAGAGACCTGTGGGGCCTCCCCGCGAGGCCCAGAGCTTCTTGGCCACGTTAGAAGGAAGCAAATTCTCGTTTTACAGCGAGCTAGGGACTCCTCGGGAGGTCCAGTGGCTAGGACTACGCGTTTCCATTGAAGGGGGCGGGTTCAGACCCCCTGTTCGCAGAAACTGAGATCCCGCGTGATGTGCAGCGTGGCCCGCCCCCCCCCAAAACACAACGAGATAGGCCCTTGCGGGAGGGCTCCGGTTAAACACGAAGTTTAATCGTTTCTTTTACGTACGAGCAGACCTGGGTTGATAGGTTTTTAGAGTTCAACAGGGGTGAGGTGCTCAATTTAGTCTTAAGGAAATTAACTGATAAGGTTTAAAAGTTTTAACTCATAGGTTTAAAAAGGTTTAACTCAAGGTTTAAAAGATTTTAACTCAAAAGGTTTAAAGTTGTATCTTTTTACATGTGACAGAATGGCGACTTGAGAGGAAATAATTTGGAATTCTTCTTAGAAACAGTGTTATGGGTGGATTTAGAAGTTTCCAGTATTTGCCATCATTGAACACTTCTTCCCTGCTTTGTCCAAAAAAATATTTAATGAGGGTGTTCTCCTGACGCTGTCCTCAGCGATGGCAATGACAGCAGTGAATAAAGGAGACATCGTTCTTAGTGGAGTTAGACATTAAAAAAAAAAGTTATCGTGAACTTTTGAAATTAAAAGTGCTTCAAAGAAATACCAAGGGTATAAAGGACCTAATTCAGTCCGCAGATTCTCCTGAGAGCATCAGTGCTGGAATTAAAATAGATGAGATGGTAGGAAAGAGAAATACACAGACTCTTAAGAGGAAAAAAAAGACTGATATGACTGAGCAATAGGCAAAGTTGAAAGTGGAACCACTCCGACCCTTCTAGCTCACTTTCTGTGGGCTCCTAACTCCAATAATGTTTCCACTCTCCAGGACTTTCACCTATGGCTCAAGTCTTTCCACTGATCCTAACTCCAACACCTGTCGTATTTCTTCTCTCCTTAGCCAGCCAGTTCATTGCCAATCATTATTATCATTCCTTTGCAAAATTTGAATGTGGACTGATAGTTAATATTAAAAACTTCTTGTTCCTTTTGTTATATGTGATAGTAGCATTGTGATTTATGGTTTTCAAAAGTCCTTAGGTTCATTTTGAGGTATTTAGAGGTGAACTAGAATGATGTCTGGAATTTACTTTAAAATTCTGGATGGAAAGGAAATGTAACAATAGATGAAAAAAGATGGCAAAATGTTTTGTTTTGTTTTGTTTTCAAAATGCTTTGAGTTGTTGTCTTTGGGTGATAGATGAGGGCTTATTATTCTTTGTATTATTGGGTATTTTTGACAATGTCATAATAAAAAGCAAAATATATAAGTTAAAAAGCATACATTCTCTTGAATGTACTCTCAATTTCTTTGAACCTTTCTTGATTTGTAGTTCTCATTTGGCAAAATCTCAATCACAATAGAATTCAGTGTTCCACCACTCTGCTCTTGAACTCTGTTAGCTGACTATGGTTAAAGAAAAATGAATGACATGCTGATTTGTCTCTCTTTATTTTCGACCTCAAATGGGCCCTTAATTTTGCCCAGTAATCATACTACATTTCCCTAGTGTTCCTCCTCTCCTGCCTTCATAGGTGACTTTCACATCTCTTCAAATCCATCCTCCCTGTCTGCTAATGTCCTTATTTCCTATTTCACTTAAAAAACTTAAGCAATCAGAAGAAAACTTTCACAAATTTTCACTCCACATCTACCCACTAGCATATAGAGTACTGAGAATTTTTTTTAAGTTCGCATATTCTCATGGTAGTAGGCTCCCCTGGTGGCTCAGATGGTAAAGAATCTGCCTGAAATGCAGGAGATCTGGTCAGGGAAGAGCCCCTGGAGAAGGGAATGGCTACCTACTCCAGTATTCTTACCTGTAGAATTCCAAAGATGGAGGAGCCTGGCGGAATACAGTGCATGAGGTCGCAAAAATTCAGATAGGACTGAGTGACTAACATTTTCACTTTTTTTTCCTTTTTTCATGGTAGTAGCCAGAAATCAGAACCAGTTTTAAGTTCAATCAATTGATAACTCATCCCAGTGAAGGAGCTTTTGCAAACCCAAAGACAACCCATTGATTCTGAAAATCAGCCAATCATAGGCTCACTTCAATAAACAAGCCACCAAATGCCAACCAATCAGTAATAGTCTCACCCAAGTTATCACTTGTAGGGAGAATGTCAACACTCTTAGACCTCTGAAAGGTCACCAATCCCTGAACTCCCCACTTGCTCAAAATCCAGTATAAGAGTAGCAGTTTGTTTTTCTTCTGAGCTTGTGCCACACTGCTTATCAGTTCAGTTCAGTCACTCAGTCGTGTCCAACTCTTTGTGACCCCATGAATTGCAGCACGCCAGGCCTCCCTGTCCATCACCAACTCCCGGAGTTCACCCAAACTCATGTGCATTGAGTTGGTGATGCCATCCAGCCATCTCATCCTCTGTCGTCCCCTTCTCCTCCTGCCCCCAATCCCTCCCAGCATCAGGGTCTTTTCCAATGAGTCAACTCTTCGCATGAGGTGGCCAAAATATTGGAGTTTCAGCTTTAGCATCAGTCCTTCCAATGAACACCGGGGCTGGTTTCCTTTAGGATGGACTGGTTGGTCTCCTTGCAGTCCAAGGGACTCTCAAAAGTCTTCTCCAGCACCACAGTTCAAAAGCATCAATTCTTCGGCACTCAGCTTTCTTCACAGTCCAACTCTCACATCCATACATGACCACTGGAAAAAACATAGCCTTAACTAGATGGACCTTTGTTGGCAAAGTAATGTCTCTGCTTTTGAATATGCTATCTAGGTTGGTCATAAAAATTTCACTTTGTCTTTTCATTTCGTATATTGAGAGGTTGGCTTATCCTCTGATAGTACTTTACCTTTCCTCTTGTTACTATAGATCAGTGTTTCTCAAATGGGTGCAATTTTGCCTTCTAGGGGATATTTGGCAATTTCTAGGGACATTTTAGTTTATTACCAGTGGGGTGATGGTAGAGGCTAGGGTTGCTGCTGAACAGGACAGCCTCTTACAACAAAGAATTCAGTTCAGTTCGGTTCAGTCGCTCAGTCGTGTCCGACTCTTTGCGACCCCATGAACCACAGCACGCCAGGCCTCCCTGTCCATCACCAACTCCCAGAGTTTACCCAAACTTACATCCATTAGGTCGGTGATGCCATCCAACCATCTCATCCTCTGTCGTTCCCTTCTCCTGCCCTCAATCTTTCCCAGCATCAGGGTCTTTTCAGATGAGTCAGCTCTTCACATCAGGTGGCCAAAGTACTGGAGTTTCACCTTCAACATCAGTCCTTCCAATGAACACCCAGGACTGATCTCCTTTAGGCTGGACTGGTTGCATCCACTGGTCCCTTGCAGTCCAAGGGACTCTCAAGAGTCTTCTCCAACACCACATTTAAAAGCATCAATTCTTTTGCCCTCAGCTTTCTTTATAGTCCAACTCTCACATTCATACATGACTACTGGAAAAACCATAGCCTTGACTAGATGAACCTTTGTTGACAAAGTAATGTCTCTGTTTTTTAACATGCTGTCTAGTTTGCCATAACTTTCCTTCCAAGGAGTAAGCATCTTTTAATTTCATCGCTGCAATCACCATCTGCAGTGATTTTGGAGCCCCCAAAAATAAAGTCAGCCACTGTTTCCACTGTTTCCCCATCTATGTGCCTTGAAGTGATGGGACCGGATGCCATGATCTTAGTTTTCCGAATGTTGAGCTTTAAGCCAACTTTTTCATTCTCCTCTTTCACTTTCAACAAGAGGCTCTTTAGTTCTTCTTCACTTTCTGCCATAAGGATGGTGTCATTTGCATATCTGAGGTTTTTGATATTTCTCCTGGTAATCTTGATTCCAGCTTGTGCTTCATCCAGCCCAGCGTTTCTCATGATGTACTCTGCATATAATTTAAATAAGCAGGGTGACAATATACAGCCTTGATGTAATCCTTTTCCTATTTGGAACCAGTCTGTTCCATGTCTAGTTCTGTTTCTTCCTGACCTGCAAACAGGTTTCTCAAGAGGCAGGTCAGGTGGTCTGGTATTCCCATCTCTTGAAGAATTTTCCACAGTTTATTGTGATCCACACAGTCAAAGGCTTTGGCATAGTCAATAAAGCAGAAATAGATGTTTTTCTGGAACTCTCTTGCTTTTTCGATGATCCAGTGGATGTTGGCAATTTGATCTCTGGTTCCTCTGCCCTTTCTAAAACCAGCTTGAACATCTGGAAGTTTACAGTTCATGTATTGCTGAAACCTGGCTTGGAGAATTTTGAGCATTACTTTACTAGCGTGTGAGATGAGTACAGTTGTGCGGTAGTTTGAGCATTCTTTGGCATTTCCTTTCTTTGGGATTGGAATGAAAACTGACCTTTTCCCATCCTGTGGCCACTGCTGAGTTTTCCAAATTTGCTGGCATATTGAGTGCAGCACTTTCACAGCATCATCTTTTAGGATTTGAAAGAGCTCAACTGGAATTCCATCACCTCCACTAGCTTTGTTCATAGTGATGCTTCCTAAGACCCACTTGGCTTGGCATTCCAGGTGTCTGGCTCTAGGTGAGTGATCACACCATCATGATTATCTGGGTCGTGAAGACCCAAAGTGTGTCTGACTCTGCAACCCCATGAACTGTAGTCTGCCAGGCTCCTCTATCCATGAAATTCTCCAGGTAAGAATACTGGAGTGGGTAGCTGTTTATTTCTTCATGTGATTTTCCCAATCCAGGGATCAAACCCAGGTCTCCCACATTGCAGGCGGATTTTTTACCATCTGAGCCACCAGGGAAGCCCATTTCTACATAAGACCAACCTTATATACTCAACCTAATACTCCCTCCCAAGGGCATCCTGAATCCAGAGATTAACCAAGACAGATGTTTAAAAGGCCTAACCTCTTCCTAACTCTGGATGATGCTGAAGGGCCATAAGCATTAGAGTTGTCTGTAGGGGCCCCTGGGGCCTCCCTTAAGACTGGATCCCAGTCCTGCCTCTCCCCCTGCCATCCTGCTTCCTCCCACTCCTTTCCATAGTGTTGTTTCCATGTGCTCTCCCCCAAAACTTGCATCATGCTAATCACCCTCTCACGGTCAGCTTATCCATTTTTTTTGTCCCTGTGAAGTTAACAACTCTGCTGATAGCTCCAGCTGTCACACTGTTTTTGCTGTGGGTTTTTTGGGTGGTGAGAATATACAAAAAATGTATGTGGATAAGCCTATTCTGCTATGTAGGACCTCTCCTCTCAGGAATATGTCAAACATACTACGTTTGCTGATATCATTCTTTCATGAAGTAGAAAAATATACCAAACAGCAAAATTTATATTTTTATTGAAAATTTAGTTTCTGTAAAACATGATACTTAATAGGCTTTTAAGTGGGCACACATTTATCAAACATTTTGATGCCTTATGTTGTTGTTCAATTACTAAGCCCGACTCTTTGTGACTTTTTGTCTGATTCTTTGAGACTCCATGGACTGCAGCATGCCAGGCTTCCCTGTCCTTCTCCTCCTGCCCTCAGTCTTTCTCAGCATCAGGGTCTTTTCCAATGAGTCGGCTCTTCGAATCAGGTGGTGATTTCTTATGAGCTACTTTTTATTATTATATAACTAAAATAACAAGATTCCCCCTTTAATAAAGTGTACATGTCAGCAGTTTTTAGTGTATTCACATGGTTGTGCAACCATCATCACTATCTGATTCCAGAACATATCATTACTTTGAAAAGAAACCCTATCCATCTCTATCCATACCCAACAGCAGTTACTTTCCATTTCTCCCTTCCCACTGCTGCTGCTGCTGCTAAGTCACCTCAGTCATGTCCGACTCTGTGCGACCCCATAGACGGCAGCCCACCAGGCTCCACTGTCCCTGGGATTCTCCCAGCCCTTCGCAATCACTGATGAGTCACTATGAGTTTGCCTGTTCTGGACTTTTCATACAAATGAAATCATACAACATGTGGCTTTTTGTGTCTGGCTTTGTTCACTGAGCATGTTTTCAAAGTTCGTCTATGTTGTATCATGTATTAGTACTTCATTCTTTTTTATGGCTGAATAATATTGCATTGTAAAGATATATTTTGTTTTTATCTGTTGATAGACATTTGGGTTTGTTTACTCTTTGGGGCTGTTGTGAATAATGCTGCTATGAATATGTACAAGTTTTTGTGTAGATATGTTTTCAGTTCTCTTAAATAGAAATCAAGGAGTGAAATTTTGGGGTCATATGTTTAACTCTGAAAAATATAAGTGGTGGTACCATTTTATAATCCCATTAGCAATGTATGAGTGTTCTAATTTCTCTGCATCCTCCCTGACATTTATTCTTGTCTCTCTTTCTGATTTTAGCTATCCTTGGGAATGTGGAGTGGTATCTCAGGTGGTTTTGATTTGCATTTCCCTAACAACTAATGATGTTGAGCATCTTTTCATGTTCTTATTGGCCATTTGTGGAGAAATGTCTATTCAAATCCTTTGCCCATTTTTAAAATTGGGTTGTCTTTTTGTTGTTGAGTTTTAGGAGTGCTTTATGTATTCTTGATATTAAACCCTTATTATGATTTGCAAACATCAATTATTTTCTCCTATTCTGTAGGTTGTCTCTTCACTTTTCTGATAATGTCCTTTGACACATAAACATTTTTAAGTTTTGATGAAATCCTATTTAACTATTTTTTTCTTTTGTTGCTTATGTTTTGGTGTCATATCCAAGAATGAAGATTCACCTCTGTTTTCTTCTAATAGTTTTATGGTTTTAGCACTTATATGTAGGTCTGTGATCCACTGAGGATTAATTTTTGTATATGGTGTGAGTTAGGGGTCTAGCTTGATTCCTTTGCCTGTGGAAATCCAGGTACTGCAGCACCATTTGTTGAAGAGATTATTATTTCCCCTTTGAACGCACTTGACACTCTTGTCAAAAGTTAATTGCCCATAAATGCATGGTTCCCTGCCTCTTTCTAATCAGGTATGTTGACTAGTGTTTTTAATCTCATTTTTACATGGCAATTGTAGTTTGTCTTTATCCAGGGAGACTTTGGTAACATTTCTCTTATATTAAAAGAATTAAACATGACTATATTTTTTCTGTGAGAGAGATTTTTCAGGTTAATCGGAAACTTCACAGATGTATAAAATCAGGAGTCTTACTCCTCTTGCTGTCCAGGTCCCTTTGTCTTTATGCTGTTGAAATTATCCAAGATTGAATTCAGGATAAATTATTATCTAAAAAGTTACCAATGCTTAGAATCAATACCATCATTATTTCTTTATTAACTTTTTATTCTTAAAGTAATATAATCATATTTTAGAACATTCTGAAAGTAGAGATAAGAAAAAATTCCATAATTTCACTCTCCAACACGATAATCATTAGAATTTTCCATCATTTCTCTCTTGCAAACATAGTATTGATTCCATTTAAGCTAGGGAATCTGTGAACTTGAATGGTACACTGGGTTGAATAGTGTCCCCCCAGAATTTATGTCCACCTCTAACTTCTGAATGTGACCTTATTTGGAAATGGAATTTTTGCAGACGGATTTAGTAAAGATGATATCACACTAGATTTGGGTGTGCCCTCAATCCTATACGGCTGTCCTTACGGATGTCCTTATAAGAAGAGGGAAATTTGGACACAGAGGCACAGAAAGAGCATCATTTGGTGATGAAGGCAGAGCCTAGAGTGGTGCAGCTGCAAGCCAAGGAAGGCAAGGGATTGCCAGCAACTCCACCAGTATATAGGAGAGAGGCTCAGAACAGATATTCCTCCAGAGCCTTCAGAAGGAACTGATCCTGTTGATAGCTTGATATCAGATTTCTAGCCTCCAGTGCTTCAGTATTTTGTTCCTCTCCGCCACCCTCCCCTCCCAGCACTGCTTGGAAATGCTTGATCTCAGTTCTCCCTCTAGGGGTCGAACCTTTGCCCCATGCAGTGGAAGTGCAGAATCTTTACCACTGGACTGCCAGAGAAGTCCCAGGCTTCTAGCCTCCAGAACTGTGAGAAAAAATAAATTTTTGTGTTTTAAGTCCTCTAGTATGTGTTATTTTGTTACGGAGCCTATCAAATTAATATACCAAAAAAAAAAAAACCCTAATATAGATAGGGCAAAAATACCATTATTTTAAAAATTCTCTAACTGAAAGTTAGCATTTACAGCAATTATGTTGCTGTTGTTGTCCAGTCACTAAGTCGAATCTGACTCTTTGTGACCCCATGGACTGCAGCATGTCAGGCTTTCCTGTCCTTCACTATCTACCAAAGTTTGCTCAAACTCACATCCATTGAGTCATATCCATCTCATCCTCTGTTGTCCCCTTCTCCTCCTGCCTTCAATCTTGCCCAGCATCAGGGTCTTTTCTAATGAGTCAGCTCTTCGCATCACGTGGCCAAAGTGTTGGAGCTTCAGCTTCAGCATCAGTCCTTCCAATGAATATTCAGGGTTGATTTCCTTAAGGATAGACTGGTTTGATTTCCTTGCAGACCAAGGGACTCTCAAGAGTCTTTTTCTAGCACTGCAGTTCAAAACCATCAATTCTTCAGTGCTTAGCCCTCTTTATGGTCCAACTCTCACATCTATATTTGACTGCTGGAAAAATCATAACTTTGGCTATACTGACCTCTGTCGGCAAAGTGATGTCTCTGCTTTTTAATGTGCTGTCTAGGTTTGTCATAGCTTTTCTTCTAAGGAGGAAGCATCTTTTAATTTTGTGGCTGCAGTCATCACCTGCAGTGATTTTGAAGCTCAAAAAAATAAAATCTGCCACTGTTTCTACTTTCCCCCATCTTTTTGCCATGAAGTGATCTGGTTCCATCTATCAATTACAAATGTAAGCAACGAACTACAGTAGTATTAACTGTACTCTGACTTTGTCACCATTACACTTACTGCAAACATCTTGAAGTATTGTTTATGCTCTATTTTAAATTATAGTAGTTATTAGATTCCCATTTGACCTTGTTATTTAATGTGTTGATAGGGAGGTACATGAACTGCTATGTCACAAATTTAATTCTTTTAATATTTTGATAGCTACATTTTAGTATAATTGGTTTCTTTGGTCAAAAATTTTGTTTTATGCATTAAAAATATTATTCTATAAAAGTATCCACAGACATCACCAGACTGGAAGAGGTTCAAAACCCCCGATGTAAGTGAAATTTGCATGGAGAAACCAAAATATTGTCCTGTGAACAAGTCTTTCAGGGAAATGAAAGTTAGTGGGGCTTTTCGACCTACTGTGCAATGCAGTCAACAAGGGTATTCCCAGATCCTCTGAGACCTTGAAAGCTATATTTCTCATCTGGAGAAATTCCCCCTTCCAACCCCTAATTTTTTTTGAAGAAGAAGAAGAAAAAGATTTTTCAGGTGCTGAAGGCAACTCTGCTAACTTTGCTTGAATTTGTTTGGAATCCTTGGATTTCTTTAACACCTTCTTGTTTGTTTTTGCTGTGTTTGTAAACTTACATTCCAAAAGACAGTGTGCTGATTTGGGGCTTGAAGGTCTTGGCTCTTTTTTTTCCACCAAAGGGGACAGAAGAATGGCTGCAGGTTTTAAAAAAAGAATGACCTGTTAATGAATACAAATGTATCCAATGTACCCAAGACATATTGTATAAAAAGAACAAAAGCCATGCAGAAGACATTCTGTAGGATCCCATTTATGTAAGGAGCTAAAATAGAATAGATGCCAGGGTCCACATGTGCACATATGTCAATACTTAGAAAAAAAACCTGGAAGGCTAGACATTGAGCTGTTAACAGTCTTTTGGAGTAGGGAGTAGGACTGAGTGGAGGGTAAAGGGGAGAGTTTCATATTTTTTTGTCTTCTTCCATTTATTGAAGATTATACAATAAGTTTATATTCATTATTTTAAAATTTTAAGTTTAATTCAAAGACATAGTATGGTTATCCTTATAGCTCTTGGGCAATATAGCTTTCTTAGAAATATTTACAACTTCTTATATTTATTATCTTATTTTGCCTCTCTTTAGTTTAGTTCAGTCACTCAGTCACGTCCGACCTTTGCAACCCCAGGGACTGCAGCACACCAGGCTTCCCTGTCTATCAACAACTCCCAGACCTTGCTCATACTCATGTCCATTGAGTCAGTGGTGCCATCCAACCATCTCATCTCTGTCGTCCCCTTCTCCTCCCGCCTTCAGTCTTTCTCAGCATCCGGGTCTTTTCCAACAAGTCAGTACTTCACATCAGGTGGCCAAAGTATTGGAGTTTTCAGCTTAAGCATCAGTCCGTCCGATGAATATTCAGGATTGATTTCCTTTAGGATGGACTGACTGATTGGATCTCCTTGCAGTCCAAGGGACTCTCAAGAGTCTTCTCCAACACGACAGTTCAAAAGCATCAATTCTTCAGCGCTCAGCTTTCTTTGTAGTCCAACTCTCACATCTATACATCACTACTGAGAAAACCATAGCTTTGACTAGACAGACCTTTGTTGGCAAAGTGGTGTCTCTGCTTTTTAATATGCTACCTAGATTTGTCATAGCTTTCTTCCAAGGAGGAAGTGTCTTTTAATTTCACAGCTGCAGTCACCCTCTGCAGTGATTTTGGAGGCCCCCAAAATAAAGTCTGTCACTGTATGTATTGCTTCCCCATCTATTTGCCATGAAGTGATGGGACTGGATGCCATGAAATTCATTTTTTGAATATTGAGTTTTAAGCCAGCTTTTTCACTCTCCTCTTTCACTTTCATCAAGAGGTTCTTTAGTTCTTCTTTGCTTTCTGCCATAAAGGTGGTGTCATCTGCATATCTGAGGTTATTGATGTTTCTCCTGGCAATCTTGATTCCAGCTTGTGCTTCATCCAGCCCAGCATTTCCCATGATGTACTCATCATATAAGTTAAATAAGTAGGGTGACAATATACAGCCTTGATGTACTCCTTTCCCTATTTGGAACCAGTCTGTTGTTCCATGTCCAGTTCTAACTGTTGCTTCCTGACCTGCATACAGATTTTTCAAGAGGCATATCAGATGGTCTGGTATTTCCATTTCTTGAAGAATTTTCCACAGTTTATTGTGATCCACACAGTTAAAGGCTTTGGCAGAGTCAATAAAGCAGAAGTACATGTTTTTCTGGAACTCTCTTGCTTTTTACATGATCCAACAAATGTTAGCAATTTGATCTCTGGTTCCTCTGCCTTTTTAAAATCCAGCTTGAACATCTGGAAGTTCATGGTTCATATACTGTTGAAACCTGGCTTGGAGAATTTGGGCATTACTTTGCTAGCATGTGAGATGAGTGCAATTGTGTGGTAGTTTGAACATTCTTTGGCATTGCCTTTCTTTGGATTGGAATGAAAACTGACCTTTTCCAGTCCTGTGGCCACTTCTGAGTTTTCCAAATTTGCTGGCATAATGAGTGCAGCACTTTCACAGCAGCATCTTTTAGGATTTGAAACAGCTCCACTGGAATTCCATCACCTCCACTAGCTTTGTGTGTAGTGATGCTTCCTAAAGCCCACTTGACTTGGCATTCCAGGATGTCTGGCTCTAGGTGGGTGATC